>NW_016107735.1:1816131-1821981 GCF_001604975.1 Cebus imitator | reverse complement strand
AAAAAAAAAAAAAAAAAGAAGATATTCCTTTACCTCCATGGAGGAGCCAGGACCCCTCATGTTTCTAAGGGTCAGCCTTCCCTCAGCACTCAGGGACTGCATGTGTGCGTGTGCACAGCCATGCTGGGAGTAGAGGAGGTTGTGGGGGGTTTTCTGATGGTCCCTGAAATTCTCTCTTTCAAGCATGTTTGTGAGAGAAAAGAAGCAGAACTAGGGTTGTATGTGTGGCAGCCCTACAGGGGGAAGGATCAACCAGGGGACAGAGAGGCAAACCCAGAGGCCATGAACAGCTGGAAGCTGCGAGCACTCTTAGGCAGGAAAGACAAGGAGGAGGCCAGGTCCCTGGAACGCAAGGGCTGAGCAGACGAGGAGGAAAACATGGTTGTCAGAGGCGCTACCTGAGGCGGGAGGGAGGCTGCAAAATGTCCTGGGCCTTCCTCCCATCCTCCGATCTCCCACCAAGGCCTCTTTCTTACCTGCCAAATCCAGTCAGAAGCCCGCAGAGCAGGAGCCTGGGACACACAGCCTGCAGGGATCAGCCCCCACTACAGAGTTCAGGAAGGGCAAGGAGGGGCTCTGCGGGCCAACAGGTCTGGCACTGACGTGGGGAGGAACAGGAGGAGGAGCTGAGGGGGAGGCTGGGGGTGCAGCTGTCTCCTGACTGCGGTGCATAGCAGGGCATTGCCCACGGGCTGCTGGAGAGTCCTGCCAAGGCCTGGGATCAGAGGACTGACCTGGCCCCATGCCTGCTGTGTCTTTGGGGTGCTCTGCTCCCTGGTGGAGAATGAGCTCCCTGCTGGGCAGAGTCCTTACACACCACGAGCGTGTGACCCTCCAGGATGCCCTAAATCCTCAGGGGAACACAGGGACCTGGTGGGCCTGGGAGAGGTGGCAGAGGGGCTCCTGGAGTTGTCCTCTGTGGCTGAAGAGGGGCGCAGCAGGTGGAAGGTACCTCTGTAATGTTGTGGAGGGAGGCAGAGGACAACTCACAGAGGTGATTGTAGGTGGCCCACGCCATAGGATGAGGGAAAATCACCACGGATCTGAGAGATTTCAAGGAGGGAGAGTCAGGAGGACTTAGACACTGATTGGATGCGACCAGGGGCATGTGACATGGGATTCATTTTCCTTCAAATAGGAGGAGGAAATAACGATGGTCCCAGGTACTTATGTGTGATGGGGGCAGCCACACCCCCTGGGGGCTTCTGAGGGCAAGTCCCTACGTCACACGTCATGCCTAGTTCAGAGAAGCCTCCAGGAGAGCAGGCTCTGGGGGAGGGCATGCAGGGCTGTGGAGGCTGCCTCCCACCCTATTCTCTGCTGCTGGATCCCTGGAGTCCTGGGGCAGGTGGGGGTGCCCAGAGGAACCCCACACCAGGTGGAAAGGTGTGGGTGAGCTCTTGGAGCTATGGGCCCAGTCTGATAAGGGCGAGGCCTGCCATGGCCTGAGCCTGAGGACAAAGGCTTCAGCCGGCCACACACGTGTGCTCCGGTCTGGTCCTGGAAGCTCTCCAGGGTCCTGGGACGCCCTGACCCCCACTGCTCAGGCACAGGGACCCCACTCCACTGGTCTGTAGGCCTTGAGCCTTTGCTGCCTGATCTGTGGCTGTGCTGGTCAGTGCCTCCCCACTCCTGCTCAGACCTCAGCTCTGATGGACATCAGAGCCCCTCCCCTCATGACCCGCCCCTTTCCCTGCCCGGGGTCTGAGCTCACCGCAGGGCTTTCCTGCCTTTCCTGGGAAAGAGGAATTACCGGCAGGTTTCAGAGCAGCACAGCTTCCTCCTAGACATGAGAAAGCAAAAATCAGAGGTGGCACCATTGGGCTACAAGCCCTGGGCCCAGGACACAGACCTGGGCCCCCACCTCGTCCCATCACACCCTTTTCACATACCTAGGGAGGGGATGATATTTAAGGTCATCAGAGGGTGCTGGGGCTCACCCATCCACAGGCCTGGCCCTTGGAGGAACTGAGTCTCCCTGAGCTAGTAGCTCGTAATGGGGTCCCTCTTCCTTGCAACGCCCCCAGCTGCACCCTGACTGCCCCAGGTCCAGGCTGTTCCTCCAGGCACGCCTTTGCTTGTCTGCCCCGCCCCGCCTGTGTGCCTTAGAACCCTCCTGAGTCCCAGGCGCTGCCTTTAGCCTCTTCTCCTCAGCCAGACGGTGGCTCCCCCATGTTAGAAATTGGGTGATCCCCCTCATCTCTGTGGCCCCCAGTCCGCAGAAAAGTCTTTCAGACTTGAATGAAAGATGCTTCTTTTCCAGGGCTGGGCCTGGACCCTGGGGCTTGGAGGGAAACATGCAGACTTGGAGAGCTGTGACCTGCCCTGTGAGCCTGGTCACCACCTTCCCGTGGGCCTGTCCAGGAGATTTTGGTGGGCTCTGAGGCAGGGAGAAGGACCCAGGGATCCAATCTGGTGCCTCCCTGAAGTCCCAGGCTCCCCATCCTAGCTGGCCATTGGGAGAAGGAGACAAAGGTCCCTTGCTGCTTCCTCCCAATGGCCAGAAGGTGGTGCTGTGCCCCTAGCTTTGCAGGCCTCAGGACTCAGCTCTGCAAGTTTGCTTTGCCCAGACAGGGGGCTGGGCGGCAGCCCTGGAGGGCCCCCTGAGTCCCCCCAGAGTCCCCCTGTGGCCTCCTTCCTGCCTCTGCTGGTGGTATCTGGTGGGGTGGGATGCCTCCCAGGGCTAGCGGAACCGGAGCTGAAGAAGTCTGAACACAGGTTCACGGTGTGCTCCCTGCCACAGCTCAAGCCGTCCGAGAGGCTCCCGGCTGCCCAGGCTCTGTTCTCTGTACCATGCACTGTGTTAGGCGTGGCACGCCCATCAGCTCCTAGAGTCACCAGCAACTGCGGGAAGTAGGTGCCTGTTGTACAGATGAGGACACCAAGGGCAGGAAAGGCCAGCAAGGCCACTTGGCTACCATGTGGCAGGGCTCAGCATGCAGCCCATGCCTGTCGGACTCACACGTGTGTTGCTAATCCCTGCACTGGAGGGTAGCTATGTTCCGGAGGAATTATAGCTCTTGTGCTAAGAGTCCTAAATCAGGAGCCCTCCCAGCCTCCCTTACCCCAACACTGGGATTCTTTGTCCACTCGCTCAAGGCCCTAAGCTGAACCCAAGGGGGCAGCCTAAGCCTGTGTGATTGCGGGGTGTTGTAACCTGACAACTCCATTCTGCTGCTGGTGCAGGGGACGGGGACCAGGGCGAGAGAGCGACCCTGGGAACCACAGGGCGGAGGAGTGCCCATCTCCTCTCTCTGTCCGCTCTTTTCACAGCAGGCCTCTTCCTCACCCTGCTTCTCCCTGGCTCTGCTCTCTTCCTCTTCCTCAGCTGGCTAGATGCATCTCCCTCTCAGATTCTGTCCCTAGTACCCCCTGTACTCTGTCAGCCATTCTCTCTTTTCATGTCTCTGTCTTTCTCCAACAGAATCGGAGTTAAGTGACAGAAGAAAAACGATCCCCTCCTGCCAGGGTTATTAAAATCGTGTTCTACAATTGAGCCGCCAGGAGAGCCCGTCTAATGACGGATGATGAGGCCACAGCGTCCCCGCAGCTGGGAGTGAGGTGATAGGCCCGGCTGTGGGATTACCACCAATTACTCTGGGCAGAGTGAGCAGCTCTTCTCGTCTCCTTCAAATCACCTCCCTCCTGCTCCTGGGAGATAAAGTCTCACCCCTAGTGGGGAGGCTGGAGCTGGGGTGAGGGGGAGGAGCTGGAGCCGCCATGGAGTCCCCAAGGTAACTTGCCCAAGGTCAAGTAACCAGTAAGGGGTGGGGTGGGTCCTTGAACTCTAGACTCCCAGTGCTTTAAAAATTCATTAGACAGCCTCCCCTCTGTGAATGGGGCATGAGAAATTATTTTGTTTGCCAGAAAATGATAGTCCTTGGTCAACTAGATAGTCCTTGGGCCACAGTAAGAGAAAACAAGGCCAGCCGAGTTGGCTCAAGCCTGTAATCCCAGCACTTTGGGAGACGGAGGTGGGCAGATCATTTGAGGTCAGGAGTTCGAGATTAGTCCGGCCAACATGGTGAAACCCCGTCTCTACTAAAAATACAACAATTAGCCGGGCATGGTGGTGGGCACCTGTAATCCCAGCTACTCGGGAGGCTGAGGCTTGAGAATCACTTGAACCCAGGAGGCAGAGGTTGCAGGGAAAACACATTGCAGCAAAGTGAATTTTAGTTAGACACTAGGAAGGACTTCCCAAAGGAGTTGCCTCTAAGACAGACGATTGAGATCTGTGGTTTCTCCCTTGGATGGCCTTTCACCACAAAAGGGGTCCTCTTGGCAGTCTTTCTAAGCTATACAAAGTGCTGGTGCTACGGAATCCATCCAGTGGAATTTGAGAATGGGACATGCTGGAGTCAGGGAGGCTTGACAACTGCAGAAGAGATAAGGCAGGTCATATATTAGACCCAGCCCTGAAGCCCAGAGCCCTGCTTATGTGTTAGACCCAGGCCAGATGCCTGGTGTGGGCAGGGGAAGCCAGGACCCTTCATGCTGCGGTTGGTTTCCTGAGTCAGCTCAGTTATAGATAGTGCTTTGTGTGTGTGTGTGTGTGTGGGGGTGTGGCAGCAGGGTCACAGCTCACAAAGCCCTCCCATGTGCAGCTTATTTAAATCTCCCATCCACCCATTGTGGCGGACAACTGAGAAATTATTATCCCCATTTTGCAGGTGAGAGAATGAGTCTCCAAGAGGGGAGTGAGTCAGCCAAGGTTACACAGAAACAAGGTCCTGGTCCCTGGGCTTGGACCCCAGACCTTCTCATGTCACCAGGCTGTGAGGCCAGTGGGGGCTGCAAGCTGCCCCGCACCCTAATCCACCTTCCCCTTCCAGTCTGACCAATGGCTCCTTAGCTCCCCCCACCTTGGGGTGAAGCTAGTCGGGGGAGGGCTGGTGCCAGCACCACAATCTGTACAGGACGAATGAGTATCTCTTTTCCATCTGGATTCTATTATTTTTCAGTTTATCCTGGTCAAAAAGCACAAGATGAACATCTGGAGGAAAAAAATATATAATCTTTGAGAAAATTGAAAATATATATCATTGTTTGGGGTTGGGGGCTTGGCGCCCTGGAGGCTGGCTCTCCCTGGCTTATTCCTGGGCCTGGCTCAGCCTGATTGCGGGCTCCGGGGGATCTCCAGGAGAACTCCCTCCCCTCCTTTGGAGCTTGATCTGGGATCTGGTCTCGTGTGTGTGTGTGTGTGTGTGTATGTGAGTGTGTACACGCACACACACACACACACACTCTCATGCAGGGGGTGCTGGGGAGGAGAAGAGAGGTCTCAACCTCCTTCCCTGGGGATATGGGCATTTTCTGGAAATTTCTGGGATCTCCAGATTGTTTGCTGCAGGAGAAACACCCATCTCAGCAATAATAGCCGGGGTGTACCGAGGCTTTACTGCGGACCAGATACCCTTCCAAGCACTTCCCGTGTCTTCTAAGGATTTTTCATCTCTTTTATTCCTTACACAAACCCTGTATTTAGGTACCGTCTTCTCCTTCTCATAGCTGAAGAAGCTTAGGTATAGAAAGCTTCAGAAGAATGTTCAAGTTCACACAGCTGGGAAATTTCAACCATTCCAATCCAAGTAGTTGAATTCCAGAGTTCATTTCTCAACCACGACTCTATAAAGCTTTCCTTCACTGGAAAGAAAGGGAAGAAGGCAGGGAGAGGAAGAGAATTGCACATAGGAAGGATGTGAGCACGTCTAACATGTGTCCCTGGGCAGGACTGTGTTTGGTATACGGCGGCATGTGTCCTGCGTGTACTTGGCTGTAGGTTCATGTATCCATGCCTTCATCACCCACCTGCCCACTCATGTTCATCTATCCGTTCATCCGTCCATC
>NW_016107735.1:1814244-1816036 GCF_001604975.1 Cebus imitator | reverse complement strand
TGGTTTTATTTTATTTTTGAAATGGAATCTTGCTCTGTTACCCAGGCTGGAGTGCAATGGTGCAATCTCAGCTCACTGCAATCTCCACCTCCTGAGTTCAAGTGATTATCCTGCCTTGGTCCCCTGAGTAGCTATAACTACAGGCAAGCATCACCACACCTGGCTAATTCTGTATTTTTAGTAGAGACGGGGTTTCACCATATTGGCCAGGCTGCTCACAAACTCCTGACCTCCTCACGTGATCTGCCCACCTCGGCTTCCCAAAGTGATGGCGTTACAGGCATGGGCCATCGTGCCCGGCCCCATCATCTGTTTTTAAGTGTGGGGTCACAGGTATGTGGAAACTTCCAGGTGTGTCTGTGCACCTGGGTGCATAGTCTGAATGTGTGTGATGGGTATCAGGACATATTCAGATGTACAGACCTGGGACTCCCTCCCACCCCCTCTCCCAAGACTCTTTCCCCACACCAGAAAAGCCACAGGATGGAGGAGGAGGCCCAGCCTCAGCAGGCCTGCCCTGCTCCCTGGCTCCCCTCCGAGCCCCAGCGGAGAGTTAATTAAATCCCTTTCCCAACAAGTGTGGTAATTAGTGCTAATGGTTCGGCTTTCACTCTGGGGCTGGAGAGGTTCCTGCTGTGTGTGTGTGTGTGTGTGTGTGTGTGTGTGTTTGTGTGTTAGGGGTTGGGTAGCAGAAACTTCTCAGCTCCAGAAACTTATAGGGTGTGGAGAGGGGCTTCTCAAAGCTCCCCAGTCTTCTCCTGTTCCTGTCGCCTGATGGTACGGGCTCCAGGAGGCTGGGAGTGTGGTGGGCCTCCTGCCAGCCTGCCTGGGAAGGACTTTGTTGTGGTGCCCTTAGCCTGAGGACCGCGGCTCTCTAGGAATCTGTGTGTGACTGAGGGTGTACTTTGTGTGTGTGTGTGTGTGTGTGTGTGTGTGTCTGTGCACATGCACAAGGGACACTCTGAACCATGCTGTGTGCATATAAATGACCATGTATATAACAGTGATGCATGAATGGTGCCCCCTGGAGTTGTGCGATGTGGTGACCCTGAGTCACGGTCCTGAACTTTGCATGTCTGTGACATGTGTATGACTCTGTGGTTCTGGGTGTCCTCTGTGTGTCTCGAGGTGTCCCTGAAGGTGGGTGCCAGCGAGTGTGTGCTTGTGTGTGTTTACGTGTGACAAAAAGCAAGGAGCAGCAGGGCGCTGGCTTCCGGGGCCTGACTGACACCCCTTGCGAATAAATGTGACAATGAAATATAGTCCTGGAATTGCTTTGGATGCTCCGTCAAGCAGGCGACGCAGAATAGGTGACGTTGTAAAGTGTTCCCTGGGGAGCTGTGTGGCTGAGTGACAGCCCCACGCTGGCTTCCGCCTCTCTGCCTGGCTCTCCCTTGTGAGACCCTGGGGCTGAAGACACACACCCCGACCACAGCCTGGGAGACTCGGGAGCAACCGTTTCTATAGCCTGTGAGGACTGAAGGGCAGAGGGGACCTGGCAGGGCTCCACTCCTCCACCTTGTCTCATGGCTGTCTTCAGATGGAGTGCCCAGAATACGGCTGTGTCCCGTCCCCACCACATGCACTTGGACTGGGCTTTCTCAGGACAGGGCCATGTCTCCCCCCTCAGACTGGGCTCTCTCAGGGCCATATCTCTCCCCTCAGACTGGGCTCTCTCAGGGCCATATCTCTCCCCGCAGACTGGGCTCTCTCAGGGCCACGTCTCCCCCTTCAGACTGGGCTCCCTCAGGACAGGGCCATGTCTCCCCCCTCAGACTGGGCTCTCTCAGGA
>NW_016107735.1:1778813-1811955 GCF_001604975.1 Cebus imitator | reverse complement strand
CTCAGGACAGGGCCATGTCTCCCCCCTCAGACTGGGCTCTCTCAGGACAGGGCCTTGTCTCCCCCCTCAGACTGGGTTCCCTCAGGACAGGGCCATGTCTACCCCCTCAGACTGGGCTCTCTCAGGGCCATGTCTCCCTTCTCAGACTGGGCTCTTTCAGGACAGGGCCCTGTCTCCTCCTTCAGGCTGGGCTCTCTCAGGAGAGGGTCATGTCTCTTCCGTCAGACTAGGCTTTCTCAGGGCCATGTCTCCTCTCTCAGACTGGGCTCTCTTGGGACAGAGCCCCACGTCCCCTCTCAGACTGGGCACTCTCAGGACAGGGCCCAGTCTCCTTCTTCAGACTGGGCTCTTTTGGGACGGGGCCATGTGTCCCTTCTCAGACTGGATCTCCAGCGGGGAGAGTTCCGCCTTCCTCTCTGGGCTCCCTGGAGCAGGATGTTTCCTGACATGGGGAGACCCCTCAGGAGAGGGCTGAGTCTCCCTGTGAGGCCCGAGCCCCTGAGCACCCTCCGCTTGGTTTATATTTCTGTTGCCCACTCAGAAATGTATATCTGGCTGCAGATTTGGAGGCTGCAGAGTGGTCTGCATGGGCCTTAGCTCTGGAGACCTGGGTTCAAATCCCCCATCTGCTTCATTAGCCATGACCTCAGTGAGGTAGTAACAGCCTTCCAGGGGAGGGCTGTGGAAAAGGCACAGAGACAGACTATTCCTTTTCCTCTCCCCTCCAGCTGGGTCCTCTCAGTTCTCTGTCAGAGATGCCACGGGCCTTCCGCGGGGCGTTCTGGGAATCTTCCTGCATCGCTGTCTGTGCTCGGGGATTCTAGGTCATGTGCAGAGACTGTACACACTCACAGGGGAGCTCTTGCCATCTGTCTTACCTCTCAGGCAGCAAGTCCCAGGAGGGGCTGTGGGTTGGGACAGAGCCTATCTCGGCTCCTAAGGAGGCCTCAACCTGTACCCAGGCAGTGGGGCACCCACGATACAGAGCCTACCAGGACTGTGAACCCCATGAGGGTTTGGGTTCTTCACAGCGATATTCCTACTTCCACGCACTGAATATCTGCTAAATATTTGCTTCATGAATGTGTTATGATACAGGATCCATCTGTGGCTTCTAGCATCGGGTGTGGCGTGACAAAAATTAAGGCTGAGATTGCATGGCTGGCAGAATGCTCTGGAGGATTTGTAGACAGGTAACATATTCCACGGGACAGGGGTCAGCAAAGTCCTGACTCCAGTCTGATTAGCTGAGAAAGGTTTTCACACCACTTTTCTAAGCCCTAAAGAAACAAAAACTTCCACATCTTCTTCTGCCGATTTCATCTCCATCTCAATATGGCTTTCTGGGCAGGAGGGACAGTTTACAGCCACGACTTTTCCTCTTCGTCCTGAAGGCTCTTGGTCCAACCTTTAATCTTCCAAATAGGCCAGCAGCTGACCTTCCACTGGAATATTCCTGAATTGGCGACTATGCATGACAGAGACAGGGAAATGGACATTACCACTTTCCCCAAGCGTAGCCTTGCTTACAGACCAGGGTGTGATAATTAGGCCTTGGTCTGGAGGCCTCTAGGTGGAATAGAGATGTGTATTCTGGCCAATTTAGTCGGAACAAAGGGAAGCCATTATGCAGATGTCTGATCGTTTAAAACCACTGCGGCTTTCCTTGGAAGAGAATGGGGGAGGAAGCCACGTTTGAAAGTGTCTGCCCACGCCTGGGTCGCTGTTAATTTCACTTAATATTACACGATTGTATGCTGAATAATTATATACCTCAACAGAGTGAAGGGAAGGCAGAACAAAGGTGCTCGCAGGGAGGCGGGGAGCAGAGGGGTCAAAAGCACAGATGTTGCTCTTCTGCTGAACAGCGGGCGGCCTTGGGCACATGACTCAGCCACTCTGCCTCAGTTTCCTCATCTGTAAGACAAGAATAGCACTTCCAGGGTTTTTGAGTATGAAATGAGATTATGCATATAAAATCTTCAGTTCATTGTGGGGCAAAATATTCACTAGTATTATATTGTTACATTCAGGTGTCTGCGTGTGTGTGTGTGTGTGTGTGTGTGTGTGTGTGAGATGAATGCTTCTGTGTGTGTGTGCTTGTGAGGAACATTTGTGTATATTTGTATGTGATGAACACATGCATGTGTACATGATGGATACGTGTGTGTATGTGATGGATGACTCTGTGTCTGTGTGTATTTGGCAGACTGCACGTGTGTGTGTGGAACACTACCTATGTGTGTGTTGTGATGGACTTGTGTGTGTGCATGTGATGAACACCTGTGTGTATGGGTCTGTGATGTGTAAGGACACCTCTGTGTGTGTGTATGTGTGACAGGCACCCACGCATGGGTGTGTATGTGATGGACAGCTGTGAGGGTCCCTGCCCGAGGAAGCCTGTGCGCGCGGAGGTATGAATGTGAAATAGTGCATGCTACTCACATAGTGAAATAGTAAGATAATGTGAACCAGCACAACATAAACCAAGAGCACGTGACTGAGAACCAGGTCCTGTGAGTCTGGTTTGCCTCTCTACCACACACTTAATACGTCTGTGACACTGAGCAGGCCCTGCTGCCCATTTTCTCATCTGCAAACTGGGATAAAAGTGATAGTGATAACTTCAGTGATGTTTAGTGAGTGCTCACTCTGCACTCCTCATTTGTCTGGGATGACAAACCTCCTTCTGGCTACCCCACAGGATTGCCGTTAGATGCAAGGGTGGTGCAGAAGTGCTTTACACACCAAGACATCTGGCACACAGGAAGGGAGGCTACTGTGGATGTGCACACGCGTGTGTCTGTGTGTGTGTGTATGCACAGCACAGGGTCTTTCTCTGTTTCAAGGCCAGGTGTGTGTGTCCATACACACACACCTATGTATGGACAACTGCACCCACCTGGGTGTCCATATGTGCCCCCCGACACGACCACACCTGTGGCTTAATGTCAGACCTGTGCTCACACGCGTGCACTCAGCTCAGTGCACGCTCACCCCTATATCCCCACACGGGCACATGTGTGGGCAGATGCCTCTCTGAGGTTGCACCTGTAATGAATGGTGGGCCCGGGCAGCCAGGGACTGTGAGTGAGGCTTAAGCCCCTGAGGTGGGCTTTCTGCTCAACATTGATGACATTAGAAAGTACCTACAAAAATTATCAGGGCGTGGTGGTGGTTGCCTGTAATCCCAGTTATGTGGTAGGCTGAGGCAGGAGAATCGCTTGAACCCAGGAGGTGGAAGTTGCAGTGAGCTGAGATTGTGCCACTGCACTCCAGCCTGGATGACTGAGTGAGGCTTGGTCTCAAAAACACACACAAAAAATAAAGTACCCCACATCTGCACCAAAGGAGATGACCCTGAACCCATAACCCAACTCCTTTGCTAAGCAGGAATTCTCTCCATAACCCTCTGACAAGCACTTGCCAAGTTTTGTTTGTGCCCTTCCAGTGACAGGGAGATCATTTCCCCCCAGAGTGACATTGACAGGACACCCTTTCTGGCTGCTGCCCTGAGCTTCCTCAAGTCATTTTGCTCACGGTTTCTCCTTCTGCCCTCTGTGGCCACACAGCAAACCTGCTCCTGTTTTTTTTTTCTTTTTGAGAAAGAGTGTTGCTCTTGTTGCCCAGGCTGTAGTGCAATGTCAGCTCACTGCAACCTCCGCCTCCTGGGTTCAAGCGATTCTCCTGCCTCAGCCTCCCGAGTAGCTGGAATTACAGGCATGCGCTACTATGCCTGGCTAATTTTGTATTTTTGGTAGAGACAGGGTTTCTCCATGTTGGTCAGGCTGGTCTCGAACTCCTGACCTCAGGTGATCCGCCTGCCTCGGCTTCCCAACGTGCTGGGATTATAGGCGTGAGCCACCGTGCCTGGTCACCTGCTCCTGTTTCTAAACTGTTTCCCTTTTACCTCGCAAGCCTCCAGTACTTCTTTTGTCACATGAGTTGTATCTCAGCCTATACAAGTGAGGCGGGCTTTTAAAGAAAAACGTTAACAACTCTAGTATTTTCCTTGATTTAAAAATGTAATACACCATCATTAAAAAAATTCAGACAATGCAGGAAGAAGAAGAAGAAAGCAAAACCACCTATCACCTCAGCAACCAGAGATAGCCGGAGTTCACATTCTTTAATTTAATTTTCGAATAGGCAATACATTTGCAGGGTTCAAAATTAAAAATTATAAAAGGGTATTATTCAGTGAAAAGATTTCCTCCCACATCTGTGTTCTCTGACCTTAGTTTCCCTCCCCACAGATTTAAAAAGTCATTCATTTCTTACGTATGTTTCCAGAGATATTTTAAGATATGGAAAGTTATTTTAAGATCTTTGAAGATATTATGTTTATTTTAAAATATTTTAAGGAAATTATTATTATTATTTTTGAGATGGAGTCTTGCTCTGTCGCCCAGGCTGGACTGCAATTGGCTTGATCTTGGCTCGCTGCAACCTCGGGTTCAAGGTTCAACCTCACTGCTCCTGGGTTCAAGTGATTCTCCTGCACAGGAGGCCTCCAGAATAGCTGGGATCACGGGTGTGCATCGCCATGCTGAGCGAATGTTTTGTGTTTTTAATAAAGATGGAGTTTTGCTATGTTGGCCAGGCTGGTCTCTCATTCCTGGCCTTAAGTGGTCCACCCACATTGGCCTCCCAAAGTGCTAGGATTACAGGCTTGAGCCACTGTGCCCGGCGTAAAGGTATATAATATATACCTTATTTTTTTAAATTTTTATTTATTTATTTATTTGAGACAGAGTTTCACTCCTGTTGCCCAGGCTGGAATGCAATGGCGCGATCTCAGCTCACCGCAACCTCTGCCTCCTGGATTCAAGTGATTCACCGGCCTCAGCCTCTCAAGTAGCTGGGATTACAGCATGCACCACCATGCCTAGCTAATTTTGTATTTTTCATAGAGACAAGGTTTCTCCATGCTGGTCTCGAACTCCCGACCTCAAGTGATCTACCTGCCTCAGCCTCCCAAAGTGCTGGGATTATAGGAGTAAGCCACTGTGTCCAGCCAAAGCTGTCTTAACATACCTATGTGCGTTCTCTCTCTCCCCTCCCCAGCCCTCACTTGTGTTTGCCCTCTTGTTTGCTAAGCAGCATATGGTGGAACCCTTCCTCCCTCCCTCCTTTCCTTCCTTTCTTCCCTCCCTTCCTCTCTCTCTCTCTTTCCCTTCCTCCCTCACTTCCTTTCTTCCTTCCTTCCTCCCTCCCTCCCTCCCTTCCTTCCTTCCTTTCTTCCTTCCTTGATGAGTCTGGCACCATTGCCCAGGCTGGAATGCAGAGGCATGATCTCGGCTCACCACAACCTCTGCCTCCTGGGTTCAAGTGATTCTCTTGCCTCAGTCCCCTGAGTACCTGGGATTACAGGCGCCACCCCCCTCCAACCATGCCTGGCTAATTTTTGTATTTTTAGTAGAGATGGTGTTTCACCATGTTGGCCAGGCTGGTCTCAAACTCCTGACCTTGTGATCTGCCTGCCTCAGCCTCCCAAAGTGCTGGGATTACAGGCGTGAGCCACCGTGCACAGTCTGAACTCTCTGTTAGTCTCAAAGGGCAGACTGTTAACCTTTTGCTGTTTCCCTTCATCTTCTTGGTCTAAATGCATTGTTCTGGACATTGTGGGTCACATCACATTCTTCTGTTGGCCCTTCCAGCTTTATGACATCTTTTCATCTTCAGATGTTTTTGTCATGCAAATCCGCAATGACCCTTTCCAATGACACCGCCTCTGAACCATTAATCAACACTCAGCACAGCTTCAACCAACATATGATAATATTTTACCTAGCCTGCATTTTACAGAAATCAACATTGTTCTCTCGGGAGAGCGCCAAATGCATTTCTGAACTATCTCTAGTGCTCTTCGACGCATCATTCCAGGAATGTTGTTCGAAGTGGACGTTAGCAGGATGTAACCTTTTAAAGTGAACCATTGTAGATTCCTGGTGATTTCTCTTTCCTCCCTGATGACCACACAAAGGTGAACGTAGCAAGGGCTTCCCACCTGTCAGGCAGTTTCCAACTCTTTACATACGTTATGTTGGAAATAGATGCTCGGTGCCGCACAGAAAAATTAGCACTGAGACAAAGGATCTTTCAGCAACACAATTTTTACTTCCTGGACTGCAGGAAGGGTACTCTCACCAGCCATCTTGCTGTGAGAGTACAAAGAACAAAGGGAAAACACACAAATTTATCCCTTATGCATTTGGTGTTGTCCTTACTGCTGTGTCTGATCTCTGTTGGCTGGAGCCAGACCTCACAATCTAAACTAAAATCCGATTGGCTAACAACTTAAATCTTTCTAAGCAGGTAAAAGCAATGGAGAGCTGGGACATGCCTGTGAGCATGTCCAGCACAGATGTCTTGGTACAAGGACATAGAGTGTACTATATGCCTATAAGCATGGCATGTTTTACAGCTACATAGGGTAGGGCTTACCAAAGTTATTAGCACACTTTTATTCTTTCACAAGAAAGAACACTTTAAAGAGGAACTTTTCTACTTCTCACAGTTATGTTGTTTATCCTGGCAAACAACCTTACGAGGAAGATACTACTGCCATTCCCAATTTACAGGTGAGGAAACTCTCAGAGAGGTGAAGTAACTTGCCCAAGGCCACACAGCTTGTAGGAAGCAGAGCCATGCTGCTTTGCTGGTGTTGTTATCACATCAGCTGAATAATGTGCTGTATAGTTCTGCCAGGGACTGGCCCCGAGCTTCTGCCACCATGCTGGGCCTGCTTGGCACAGGGGTCCAGGCCTCTTGATGGGGTTTCCTGTTCACTGGGCTCCAGAGGGTGCTTCACTCGTTGGGTGGCCCACACTCCTCTCTGGTGAGTCTTCTCAGTGCAGCTTTGTGGAAAGAGTTTTAATTCACAGGAACTGTAGCAGCAGGTGTGAGTCTGGCAGTCACAGCCCACAGGACTTATGGGGATTGGGGACAGTGTAGTAAAGGGTAATGATTGAGAGTGCAGGCTCAGGGTGAGGCCTTGTGGATTCCAGCCGGGTTTCATCCCTTCCTGCTGTGTGTCCTTGGACAAGTTCCTTAACCTCTCTGAACTCCAGTCTCTACATCTCTGCAGTGGGGAGAATTACAGATGATGGGTGGAAAAATGCCCCGTGTCAAGGAGGTGCCCTGTAAATGCACCATCATCCGAGCCTCATTTGTCGGACTTCAGTGGCCGGGACCCTGCTCTCTTATCGATTTCCTCGATTAGTTTCTCTCCAATGGCACACATCAGGCCCTGGGCTGGGCTGGGCAGGGCAATGCTGGGGCTGGAGAGGTGGGCGAGCTTGGTTCCTGGCCACCTTTGAGATTATTAGTGTGGGTTGGGGGTGGGAGAGCCAGACACCCAGGCAGTGACAGATGAGAGGGCTGAGACTTGGAGAGAGAAATTCTGGGTTGGGCTGCTCTGTCCTCTGAGGAAGGAGTGTTCCCTGGCCCCTCTTAAAGGAGAGTGGTTCCCAGACGCACCCCTGCCAGCACTGACAGACTGTGGTCTTTCTGGGCTTCTGGTTCTGTTCTCTGGAGACACTGGCCCTTCGCCTAGCCCCTTTTCAGACTAGGGGATCCCCTGGAAGGAACCACATGTCCTGCCTCAGACTAGACTCCTCCAGCCTTGACTTCACGTCCCCTCCGATCACGGCCTCCAACGACAAGGCTGTCTCCCCAACAGAGACTTCCCAGAACATGTGCAAGGCTGCCCCCTCTGACAGGGGTTATCCCAGCACAGAGCTGTGCTGTACCTTTCAGAATGGGGGGTGTCCAAGGAGAGGCTGTGCCTCCCCAGACCAGGACCCCCAAGGACATGAGTTGGGTCTTCCCCCTTAGGAAGCCCCTTGAGGGTCAGAAATGTATCTCTCCCCAAGGTTGAGATGTTCAGAGAGAGGTTGTACCTTCTCTCCCGCAGTCTGGGGCTCTCCAGAGACAAGGGTTGTATCTTCCTCCTCAGAGGAACTGGGGTTCCCCTGGGATCAACTTGTGTCTCCTCCCACGTGCTAAGGCTCTTCTGGGACAGGGCTGCCTCCTCTCTTAGACTAGACCTTCCCATCCCCTTGCCCCTGGGTTGGACCGTCTCTTCCCTCAGACTAGGGCTCCCAGGGCAGGGCATTTGTGGCTCTGTGGCAGCTCCCCCATGCCCTAGCCAGGAGTTCAGTGCCAGGCAAGTAATTGAATTCCTGTACGTTAACAAGTCAATCACGGAGTCTTGATGAATCCCGAGTAATCTCAGACCTGCATGTTAATTAAATAGCTGTCCAGGTTCTAATCCACTGGAAGTTAATCATTAGGGAATTAGGAGATGTCAGCTGGGAACTTTATTAAGCCAGTAAGGGTGGGGCCTGGCTGGGAGAGGGAGGGATCGGGGTGCAGCGAGGGAGGAGAGTCCTGACTCATAGGATGGGGTGGCCCAATAGGGGTGGGGGTGGGGCACACTGCTGCAGAAGTCCCAACCTCCTCTGAAGATCAGGGTCAGGAGCGACCCTACCCTCTGGCCTGGGAAGAACCCCTACTTCCCATGCTCCTCGTCCCTGGGCTGGCCTGGCACAGGCCTCTCTGCCCCTGCCCTGCCTCAGTCTCTGGTCCAGGAAAGCCCAGGAAGAGGCAACGATGCCCAGAAAGTGCTGGGCACACAGCAGCGTGGGCATGGGAGGACTAAGAAGCAGGAGTTCCCTCACCCTCCCCAGGCTTGCCACACCCCTGCCCTGCTGCCAGGTCTCCTCCTCTCCTCTGCCCTGTTGTGTACCCTGTGACGCAGAACCTGTGGAGGGCAGAGCCCCCTCCGGCTTCCAGTTGGGTCTGGCTAATGGGAGGTTTCTGTGAGGGGACAGCCTGAGGCTTCCCCATCCCTGTTGCCCCCTTAGCCCTGCCCACACCTCCGCAACCAGGGCAGGAGTGAAACTCTCTCTGGAGTCCTGAGCAGTCTGTTTCCAGCCAGAGCCCTGATTAACACACTTGCCAGAATGACCCTGAGCCAGGGAAATATGTGTGTGCGTGCGTGCATGCCTGCGTGTGTGTGTGTGTGTATGTGTGTGTGTGAGGGTTTGTGGGGGAAACGCGCTGGGGGTCAATGTGTGTGTGTGTGTGTATGGTTGGGGGGAAACGTGTTGGGGGTCAATTGTGTGTGTGTGTGTGTGTATGTGTGTGTGTGTGAGGGGTTGGGGGGAAACGCACTGGGAGTCAATGTTGATTGGATATAGCCTCGCCCAGCATCAGGACAGTTGCCCATCAGGGGCCTGGCATCTCCGTGTCCAGTGGGGAGGCGGCAGCAGGCTGGGGCTGGAGCTTGGAGGCCACACCTGGGATGACGCTTCAGGTGAATTCAGGGCAGAATGCTTCACCCTGACTAGCATCTGGCCTCGGAGTCCTGAAAAGTCCTGTTAGGAGGAAGCTTTGGGTTCCAGGTGTTGGGCAGAGAGAAATCTTGGCTTATACAAAGACTTGGGCTGGGCTCTGGGCTGTAACTGGGAAGCTGGGCAATTCTGGTGATGCGACTTGGGACGAGAGGTGGGGCCTTGGGCTCTAAGGGGTGGGGGTCCTGGGGTGAGAGGTCTGTGCAGTATTGAGCTCCGGATGGGTGGGTGGGTGCTTTAACCAGGGTTCTCCAAAAAACAGAACCAACAATTACAGGCTGGTTATGTAAGTATAACTAATTACTTTTTTTTTTTTTTTTGAGACAGAGTCTCACTCTGTTGCCTAGTGGAGTACAGTGATGTGATATCAGCTCACTGCAACCTCTGCCTCCCAGGTTCAGGCAATTCTCCTGCTTCAGCCTCCCAAGTAGCTGCTATTACAGGTGTGCTCCACCACACCTGGCTAATTTTTGTATTTTTAGTAGAGATGGGGTTTCACCACATTGGCCAGGCTGGTCTCAAACTCCTGACCTCAGCCTTGGCCTTCCAAAGTGCTGGGATTACAGGCATGAGCCACCCACCTTGGCCTTCCAAAGTGCTGGGATTATAGGCATGAGCCACCGTCCCTGGCCCCAATTACTTATAATAAATCTTTTAATATATAATATATATTATACATAGAGGTTATTTTATGTACAGAAATATATAATATAAAATATAAATATATAGAGGTACATAAAAAGACATATATATATATATATATATATATATATATAATCATATATGTAAAAATATTTATTGTAAGTAATTGACTTGTGTGATTATGGAGACTCAGAAGCCCCAAGATCGAAGTCAGCAGGCTGGAGACCCGGGAGAGCTGATGGTGTAGTTCCAGTTTGAAAGCTGGCAGGCTCAGAAAAACCAACCAAACAAAACAAACCAGGGAAAGCTAGTGCTTTAGTTGGAGTTTGAAGGCAGGAAAAGACCCATGTCCCAGTTCTAGACAGTTGGGTAGGAGTTCCCTCTTACTTGAGGAAGAGGCAGACCTTTTGTTTTCTTCAGGCCTTCAACTGATTAGATTCAGCCCACCACACTGGGGCAGGCAATCTGCTTTACTCAGTGTGATGTTGTGAAATGTAGATTTGCTCTTCATCCAGCTTCCTGGCACATACTTCCAAAACCCTTGGAACCTCTTAGGTGATAGGTACCTTCTTGAATGCTAATGAGATGTCTGGTGGCTGGGGGTTCAGACCCTGATAGCCTCAGGATGGAGGCTGGTTGCCAAGGAATCAACCTTGGATTAGAAGGTTGGCATTTTCAGTCCCATCTCCGACCTCCTTGGAGTGGGAGAGGGGCTGAAGGTTGAGTTGATCGCCAATGGTCAATGATTTAATCAATCATACCTAAGTGATGAAGTCTCTATAAAGGCTCACAAGGACAGGGTTTGCGGAGCTTGCAGATTGCTGATCATGTGGAGGGTGATACACTGGGAGGAAATGGAAGCTTTGCAGCCCTTCCCACACGCCTTGCCCTGTGCATCTCTTCCAGCTGCCTGTTCATCTGTGTTCTGTGTAATATCCTTTATAATAGACCAGTAAACATAAATAAAGTATTTCCCTGAGTTCTGTGGGCCACTCTAGCAAATTAAACCTGAGGAGGGGATCATGGGCACCCTGATTTATGGCTTTTTGGTCAGAAGCACAGATGAAATGCTCTGGGGCTTGCAATTGACATCTGGAGTGGAGGCAGTCTTGTAGGACTGAGCTCTTAACCTGTGGAATCTGACCCTATCTCCGGGTAGACAGTGTCAGAATTGAATTGAATAAGAGGATTCCACTGCAGGGGTGTGTGTGGGGATTTTTGATGACCAGAGGTGTAGTGTTCTGTGTTGAGTATTTTGTTAACTGTGTGTGAGAGTAGAAAACATGTTTTTTTTTTTCCTATCTCAAACACTCAGTCTACCAGTTAAAATGTTAATCTCATGAAGAAAACACCTACCTGCCCACCCCCGACACATACAGAATAATGTTTGACCAAATACCTGGACACCCGATGGCTCAGTCAAGTTAACACATAAAATTAACCATCAGAGTGGGTCACTCCAGGCTTTGAGCAAGGAGAGTAAAAGCCCTTCCCAATTCAGCAGTCCCCAAAAGTTGGGCAGAGAAGAAGAGCCTGGCTTGGGAAGGGTCCCAAAACCAGTGGCCACTGCTGCCTGCTGCATGCCTTATCTCTGGCCCCCTGTGTTCAAGTTCAACCCAGACTTAGCCCTGGGGCAGGTGGACTGGAAGATATAGGTGGTCAGTTCCTGCTCTCATGGTCTGGGAAGCTAAGGAGGGAGAAGCCATCGGGGCTCCACCTCTCTCTAGGGCTCCAGCTGCAAATCTGGGTAATATTTGTGCCCCTTATCCCAGCTTTCACATGAGTTTTTCCCTAGTCAGTTTTCCTTACCTTGGATGGGACAAGTTGAGGTTTTAAACAACTATTCTGGGCTTAGAATGTGGCCCCATCAGGTGTCTGGGTCTCTGTGGTGGGTTAAAGGTGGCTATGCATTCTTTGCCTCTCCTTCCATAAGCGGTAGAATATATTTCCTCTCCCTTTGAATTTAAGCTGGCCATTTACTGCTTTTACCGATAACAAAAGTGAGGCTGTATAATTTTTATGGCCAAATCTTATGAGATCTGCAACTTCCACTTTTGTTGCTTGTAACACTTGCTCTTAGAAGGCAGCTGCCATGTAAGAAGTCTGACTATCCTACTGCCATATTGTGAGGAAGCCCAACTAGCCACAAGGAATGAGAGAGAGACCATGTGGAGCAGCTTTGAGGCACCAGACATGTGAACGAGATCTCTTTGACTTTCCAGCCAAATCCATTTGTCAGCTGAATGCCACTGAACTCACACAGAGCTGATCCCAGCTGAACTCACACAGAGCCAAAACACCACTCTGTTATCAGATAACTTGGTGTACTGGGACCTCTGTGAGGCCAGCACTGGCAGTCCCAATTGGGACATGACAATCACAGCCAAATGGTGCTTCTCAGACCACTGCCAACATGCATTGCTGTTGTGGGCACCTTTTCCTCTCCCCTGGGGATGTAATTGGGTCACCTTTTCTGACTATATCCAAGCCATAGCTACATCCACATGTGGATGACTTGGATCCACATGTGATGACCACACAGCCTGAGCCTAGCGTAGCGTGCTTCACAAGATGGAGAGTCATCAAAGGTTTTATTTTCTCACCACCTCCATTTTGTGATCCAATTCCCACAGGAGATCATGAGGTTTTGTGTTAAAAGCGCTCTGCAATTCAAATGCCTGAAGATCGTAGCTTTCCCTGATGGCCAGGTGGCTCCAAAATAGCAAATGCGAGTCACTGGCTGAGCTGTGGTCACAGCGTCTCAGAGCCCTCGCAGTCTAGCGCTTTGATCCACTTTGGAGTTTGCTGGGGTTTTGCAGGATTAACTTCTCTCCCTTCTGGGCTCCCACAGTGCTCTGTGGGAACATCTATTTCTGCTTATTTTATTCTCTGGTCTTCTCCCATCAACTCCTACGTGCCACCCCTGGCCCGAAGCTGGGGGGGGGGTGAGTGATGGCTGGCTCCCTTTAGTTGTGGAGTTTTAGCTGAGCTCTGGCACCTCAGTGTTGGTAGAGACTCTTCCCTACCCTGAGCCTGATGGCGAAGGCTGCTCTATTTCACCAGGCCTGCTCGCTGCCTTGAATTGTTTTAAATCTAGTTCCTCATTTTGTGTTGATTTCCCAGCACAGCATTGTTTGGATCCTTGTTTGAATTTGGTTTGTCCTAGTTGGTATCCTTAAGGGGCCATCAGCAGTGTCTCTGTGAGCAACCCTTGGTTTTGCCTTTCCCACAGTCCCCAGCACACTCTGGGTCTGTGTGCAAGGTGGCAAATGTGCCCTTGTGTGCAAGGTCCTTGCTGATGCTGATGGTGCCAAGGACTGTAAGCCCCTGGCCTCTGGTTTCTAGAATCCATGTCCCTCCTTTGGGAGAGCCAGCGCTGCCTCTGCAGCCCCACATGAGAACGCCACCACCCGTTCCAGGCCTGAGTTCTTCTGCAGCTGACACCAGCTATGCTTGGGCCTGCACGCACTCCGTCCCCTGAGACTGCACTCACCTGGCTTGGGAAGAGGAGTTCATTTCCAGCCGCACTTTCTACCTGAGCCCCCATCTTCCCTCTCTCCTGGCCACGTTTGTTTGTTCAGCCCTGTGTAGATTGGGCAGATAGGCAGCTGCGAGTCAGACAGAGGGAGAGGGCTTTCTCTGTGCTGTGGAGGACAGACATGCTGGCCCCAGGCGCTGCCTGCTGGGTCACCCAGCTTAGCCCAGCACGCCTTCCCAGCGAACTAACCTGCTGCCCTCCTAGAGTTTCTGCTATGAGCCTGGGAAATCTCAGTTTTCTAATTTTTAAAAAGAAATCTGTCTTTCAACAGGCAATCAAGAGTGATGGTAAAAGCACAGGCCCTAGCCAGTATTCCTGAGTTCAAATCCTGTCTGTCTCTTTCTACTGGGAGGTTGATGAGTGATTTCAGACAACCTCTCTGTGCCTCAGTGTCCTCCTCTATACAACTGACAGAATAACAACACTCATTTCATAGGAATGGCAATGAGAACAGTGCCTGGCAGGTAAGTTCTCAATAAATGTTATTCTTCCTAAGGCCAGCCTCTAGATTTGACTATGTCCATAGTGATCTGTTTTCTACCTGCCTTCTTCCCTTCTTACCTGCCTTCCTCCCTTCTTCTTTTTTAAACATTTTTAGTTTTTTAGAGATGGAGTTTCATCATGTTGCCCAGGCTGGTCTCACACTCCTGGGCTCGAGAGATCCACCTGCCTTGGCCTCCCAAAGTGCTGGGATTACAGGCATGAGCCATCACACCTGGCCTCTTTTACCCCTTCTTTTCTTCCTCATACAACTATTTAATAATAATGATGATGATTCTGTACCTTCTCCTTGTTGCCAGACTAGGGATCTTGGAGCGAAGGGCACCAGGTCCCTGTCCTGTGGACTTACAGGTCAATTGCAGGCAGTGGGCTGTGGAGAAGTAAGGGTTGTGCCTGGGGCAGGTAGAGCACAGCAGCAGGTGGCTAAGGGCTGCAGATGTTTATGGGAAGGCCTTCATTCTTTATGGGAAGCTCCATGGAGTGAATAGGTTTTGAGCTTGTCCTTAAGGGCTTCCTTAGGTTAAGGTGGGTAGGCAGGTGACAGGTGACTGCAGGCAGAGAGAACAGGAGGTGGGGAACCATGGTAGGTGTCAAGAGCAACTACACTGGTGACACAGGCTAAGACACAAAGCTGGTGGGCAGCTGAGGAGCGGGTCCGAAGGACCTTGAATACCAGGTTAAAATGTAGATTTTGGTGGGGCACGGTGGCTCACACCAGTAATCCCAGCAATTTGGGAGGACGAGGTGGGCGGATCTCTTGAGGTCAGGAGTTCGAGACCATCCTGGCTAACACGGTGAAACCTCGTCTCTACTAAAAATACAAAAATTAGCTGGGTGTGGTGGTGCGTGCCTGTAAATCCCAGTTACTCGGGAGGCTGAGGCAGGAGAATTGCATGAACCCAGGAGGTAGAGGTTGCAGTGAGCTAAGATTGAGCCACTGCACTCCAGCCTGGCGACAGAGTGAGACTCTGTCAAAAAAAAAACAAAAAACAAAAAACAAAAAGAAAAAATATGGCTTTTACCCCCCCCCCCACACACACTCTTTGGGGATTCCTTACAGGCTCTTGAGCCGATGGGGGACAGGTCACAGTAGGGATCTGAGAAGGCAAATCTGGCGTGTGGGAAGGATGGAGGTGGGCTGGAGGGGAGTTTGGTCAAGAGTTTCCTGTGCTATGCCGGGCGCGGTGGCTCACGCTTGTAATCGCAGCACTTTGGGAGGCCGAGGCGGGTGGATCACGAAGTCAAGAGATCGAGACCATCCTGGTCAACACAGTGAAACCCCGTCTCTAGTAAAAATACAAAAATTAGCTGGGCATGGTGGCGCACGCCTGTAGTCCCAGCTACTCGGGAGGCTGAGGCAGGAGAATTGCTTGAACCCAGGAGGCAGAGGTTGCGGTGAGCCGAGATCGCGCCATTGCGCTCCAGCCTGGGTAACAAGAGCGAAACTCCGTCTCAAAAAAAAAAAAAAAAAAAAAAAAAAAAAAAGAGTTTCATGTGCTGGAACAGAGGTCTACGGGGCTGACCCAGAGGAAGTCCCTGCTGTGGTTTGAATAGTGGTCCCCTCCATACTCATGTCGAAATTTAATTCCTAATGTGGCAGTGTTGAGAGGTGGGGCCTTTAAGAGGTGGTTGGGTCATCATGTTTCTGTTCTCATGAATGGATTAATGGGTTATCATGGGAGTGGAACTGGTGGCGTTATAAGAAGAGAGATCTGGGCTAGCACCTCAGCCCCCTGCCTTGCCATGTGATGCCCTGTGCTACCTTGGGCCTCTACAGAGAGTTCCCACCAGCAGGAAGGCCCTCACCAGATGCCGCCCCTTGACGTTGGACTTCTCCGCCTCCATAACTGTAAGAGATAAATTATTTTCTTTTATAAATTTTTCAGTTTTAGGTATTCTGTTGTAAGAACAGAAGATAAACTCAGGCACTCACCCTTGCTGCCTCCAGGTCCACTGGGGGCTCCTGGCCTTCCATCTGTGTGTGGCGGCTGGGTTGGAGCCATTCTACCAGTGGAGGGAAAACTGGATGGCAGACCCTGGGGTGGGGCTGCGGGATTTGGGCCACCGTGCTGGCTGAGGGGCCAGTGGGAGAGTGCCCTGTGGGCTGGGTCTCTGCAGATTGATAAGGGACAGTTCCTACTTGGGCCAGAAGGAACCCCTCCTCTTGACTTCTTGCTTTGGGGTGTGCAGATGTGCTGGGTTTTGTTGGCACTTGTGTCCATTTGTGCATGTCTGTGTAACTGTGAGTGTGCACGTGGGTTCAGTTTTTGCTCTTGTATGAGAGCCACGTGCACACTCACAGTGTTTTGCTAATCTCTGCATCCCCAGTGCCACACATAAGGGTGTCTATGTGTGGTTGTTCAATGAAGAAATGAACATTGAACTTATTGAAGCCTCATGCTAGCCCTTGGTGGTAGTTACTCTTGTTATCCCCATGTCCAGATAAAGAAATATATACAAAGAAGTTAAGAACTTGCTCAAGACCACAGACATGGTAAGGGGCTCAGCTGTTTGCAAAGCCAGACAATCTGTATGAAAGCCTGTGTCGTTATGTATAATAATGGTAGCACACATTTATTATTATGTGCCAGGTACTGTTCTATGTTCTTCTATTACAGATTCACTCATTTAATCCTCACAACCACCCATGGTGAGGAAATTGAGGTTCAGAGAGGAGAGGTCACTAGTCCAAGATCACACAGCAATGAGAAGCAGAATTGAGATTTTAAACCAGTTGAGTCTGTCTTCAGAGGTGTCACTTTTCACTGGCAGACTCCATTGTCTCACAGCTGTAAGCATGTTTGTATGTGCACACATGTGTATGCACGCGTGCAGATCAGGAAGGCCAATCCAGTGGGAGGAGGGGCAGGAAGCTTTATGAGGGAACAGAAGCCCCAGCCACCAAGGGAACACTCATAGTCCTATTCTCTGTCTAGCAATGGGGAGGTGCAGACATTAGGAACGCCCTCTTGCTCCCTTGCCCAACACATGTCTGCAGTGGGGAGGATGCTGTGTCCAGAGGACTTGGATGACCTTGGGCAAGGTCCTACAACCTTGCCCCTGTTGGGCTTGGGTGCCCTCTAAGTGGTGGGAGAATGCCAGCCTCCTCAGACTTGGGGTCCCTCCCCTCAACCCTTGCTCGCCCCTCCCCTTTCTTCCTGGATAGCCTCCCATTTCTCTTCTTCCTCCCGTTCTTTCTCCCCTGCCTCTAGTCCCCTAAGTGAGGTGAAGGGAAACTGGCATCCAGAGTTCCGTTTTGTCAGATGTCTGGTCCTGGCTGTGCCTCTCTCCCCCCTCAATACTGTTTGATTCCCACTGCAAATAGCTTTTAACGCCCGAAGAGAAATCTTTATTTTCCTCCCATCCCTTAACAACTTACGTTAGGGGATTGAGATCAGGAGGAAGGACTGGATGGGGACGGGTAGAGGGTGGGAAGGACCGAGAATGATGGAGTTCATGGAAAGATATTTTTATGTTTTCACAGACTTCTGTCTCCACCCCTATGGTATATGCAGATTCAGCACCTGCCCCTAACCATACGCTACCTTGGCCATCATCAGGGATGTCATCACGATTATCACCACAATCACTACTATCAATCAAAATAGTTAGTGAGCATGTATGTACCAGGGATTTGGTATTGTATGGTTGCATGGTATTTTATTTTTGAGACCGAGTCTCACTCTGTCGCCCAGGCTGGAATGCAGTGGCATGATCTTGGCTCACTGTAACCTCTGCCTCCCAGGGTCAAGTGATTCTCCTTCCTCAGCCTCCTGAGTATTTGGGATTACAGGTGCCTGCCACCATGCCAGGCTAACTTTTTATTAATATTTAGTAGAGACGGGGTTTCACCATGTTGGCCAGGTTGGTCTCGAACTCCTGACCTCATGATCCACCTGCCTCAGCCTCCCAAAGGGCTGGGATTACAGCATGAACCACCAGGCCTGGCCAGTCACATCATATTTTAAACACCATAAAAAACCCTCCAATGGCTCCCTATCTTGTCTGCAGTGAACTCTGAAGTCCTTCTCATGGCCGCAGGCACCTCTCTGGGTTAGTCTCCTGGTGTGCTTTTGCTCATTTTCCCCAGTGATATTTGGTCCTTTGCCACTGTGGGCATGCTTCTGCCCCAGGGCCTTTGCACCCACCCTTCCTCCCGTCTGAACATTACTCCCCTGATAGCCACGTGGTTCTCTCCTTTACTTCATTTCGATCTTTGCTCAAAAGTCATGTTACAGATGCAAAGACTCCGGACAAAATATAAGCACTTCCCATCACTGTCTATCCCCCTTCTCCTGCTTCATTTTTTTCTTAGCACTTATTACCGCCTGAACTCCTGTGCTATTTGTAGTTATTTATATGCTGCCTGTTTCCTTAAGAGAATTGAACTCCCCAAGAGCACGGGTTTTGTTGTGCTAGTCTCTGTATCCCCAGTGCCAGATATAAGGGTGTCTGTGTGCAGTTGTTCAATGAAGAAATGAATATTGAACTTATGGAAGCCTTACGCCAGCCTTTGAAGGTAGTTACTCTTGTTATCCCCATGTAGAGATAAAGAAACAGGTACAGAGAAGTTAGGCAACTTGGGCAAGGCAGCAGAAATGGTAAGGGGCTCAGCCAGTTTGCAAAGCCGGGCAAACTCCAGATCTCTCATTTTTACCACTATCTCCTGTTTGCACCTGACCCTGGAGCGGGTGATCTCATACTGTTCTCTATTGCTGTCAGGTCAGGGGCTGCCTGAGTGGGCCACAAGAGACAGGACTTCTCATGGACTCTGCTCCTGCGCCACCTCGCATAGCCTTTCACTCTCCGCCTTCCTGGAGTCCACATAGCTCTGGCGAGGAGCCCAGAACAAGCACTGGAGGTGAGCTGCCTTGCAGGGAAGAGAGCAGCTGTCATCAGCCCACTGCCCGACTCACTAGCCTGGTCCCCCACTTGTCTTCATTACACTGAGATGAAACAATTCTTTCCTAAGGAAAGCCACACCAGAGTGGGTGACACTGGGGCCAGTACAGGTCACAAGAGGATTCAACTCAGGTTTCTTTTGCTGAAGGAAGCCTTCCGTGATGTTAACCTTTACCATTTGTAGTAGACGTGACTGATGTTTGTGTGTAGCAGGCTGGTCTTTCCTTCCTGGACACCTGTAACCCCACGATCCCCAGCCCCCGTGCAGTTAGACAGGGCCTCGAGATAGCTCCAGCCAATAAAGTGAGTGGAGAGGACGTGTCTCATTTCTGAGCAAGGTATTTAAGAAGGTGGGCGCTCACTCTTCCCGCTCTGGGGCAACCTTGGAGGTCCCATGTTCCAGATGGCACAGCTGCAATGGCAGGGTTGCTCTCTGTCAGCCTGGGTCCCTGAATTCCACTATGGGAGGCAGAGACTCTCTTGCTGAACCAGATTGAGCCTGCACTGTGGGCCAGAAAGAAATCTTTTTTGCGTTATGCCACTGAGATTTTGGGGTTAGCGTGTTCCTGGCCCTTCCGACTAAGACACCACTTCTGATCTGTTTTTCATATCTTCAATATTAGTGGCCTGTATCTCATTCACCACCAGTGGGAGTGGAAATTGGTACAACCCTTCCGGGAGACGATCTGGCGGGATGTGTATATGAAAAGCCCTTAATACGTATATTGTCTTGACTCAGAAATTTCACGTCTAGGAATTTATGCTAAGGAAATAATTGAACAAGTTCATAAAGTTGTATGGATGAGGAGAATATTCATCACATAAAATGGTGAGAAATTGGGTCAGGCTAAATATCCCACAAAAGCAAATTGGTTAAATAAATTGTGGTCTGGCTCTCCGATGGAACCCTAGCTGCTGCCGGTGGTACATATTTATCGACATAGAGAGAGCCACCCTCTACTGCAGTGCAGCCCATGCATAATGCGAGCCCATCTTTGTTAAAAAAATATATTTGCATGAAGGCAGTTTAGACGATAGTCAGCAAACTCTTGACAATGGTAATTTCTGGGTGTGGAATCTCAGGTGATGTTACATTTATTGTTTTTATTTTGCCTCTTTTTAGAATTTTTTTGGTGATTTTGTATCATGTGTATGATTAAAAATTAAATGGGAGGAGGCCGGGTACAGGGGCTCACACCTATAATCCCAGCACTTTGGGAGGCTGAGGCGGGCAGATCACGAGGTCAGGAGTTTGAGACCAGTCTGGTCAATGTGGTGAAACCCCATCTTTAGTAAAAATACAAAAATTAGTCGGGCTTGGTGATGTGAGCCTGTAATCCCAGCTACTCGGGAGGCTGAGGCAGGAGAATTGCTTGAACCCGGGAGGCAGGGGTTGCAGTGAGCCAAGATTGTGCCACTGCACTCCAGCCTGGTGACAGAGTGAGACTCCATCTCGGGAAAGAAAAAATTAAAAGGGAGGGAAAATGACTATGGATTGTGGACAAGTGAACCTTTAAGTCATGATTTCCTTATCTGAGAAATGGGCATAATCATACCCACTTCACTGGGCGAGAATTCTATTAGATGATGTGGCATGGAGCACCTGGCACCTACTTGGTGCTCAAAACCCATAGCCTTTGTTATCAGTTACCAGTGAACTAAGGACCTTAGAGGCTGACTGGCTCATTCATTCATCCATCCATCTATCCATTCATGCAGCAAGCATGTCCTGAAACCTACTGTGCACTTGGACATGTCCTGAATAAACATAATAATGGTAAGAAGAGCAGTGAATACTTAAATGGTACTTAGTGGTGCCAGACACCATTATAAACACTTTACATTGATTCGTCTGTGCAATAACCCTATGAGAGAGGGTACCATTCTTAGCCCCGTTTTATACATTATGAAACAGGCACAGAGAGGCCAATAACCTGCCTGAAGTCACACAGCTAGGAGGAGACAGAATCAGGCAGTCTACACTCTCAACTGCTGGACTGTAGCAGCTGAAGAAGACAGAGGTGGTGTCTGCCCCTCTATTGCTCGCATCTTACTCGCAAGCCAGGAGTAGCAGGGAGAATGCAAGAGGGGCCCTGGCTAGGAGAGGTGCAGATCCAAGATACTGGAGAGGTGATGAGCAGACGATTAGGAGATTTCTATTATTATGAAGCCCCTACCTGAGCTGTGGATGCAGGTGGGCTATGTTAGGGGAAGAAGCAGCATCTGACCTTGCCTCTACCTGGCTCTCTGAACCCAGGCTTGGCTCACAGGAACTCAGGCTCCAGGTGGGTGGGGGCACCAGCCTCTAGGAAAGCTGGGTGGGAGCCGATAACAGCAGCATAGCCCATATGTACTGTGCTCCACATGGGCCAGGTGCTGGGCAAAGCACCTTTGTGCATTATCTCATTTAATCCTCATGGCAACTCTGTGAAGTAGACACTATTTTACAGAACAGGAAATGGAGGCTTCGGGAGGTGAAGCGCCTTACTGAGAGTCTCACAGCTGGTACGTAGGAAGCCTAGATTCAACCTAGGGTCCTGGGCTAGGGTCTTAACCACTCCGCTAAACGTCCCTTGGGTTCGGGGCTCCTCCATCTCCCATCCACCCTCAGGGGGTCCTGGAGACTCTGGGAGCTGGAGGACTTCCTATTTCAGGGACACCTTTGGGAGCTATTGCTGCCTCTGCAGCTGTCATGGGTTGGCTGTCCCCAACCACAGAACTGTCACATCAGGGCAGAAGCAAGAGAGGAGCTGGAGACCTCCAGGGCCAAATGGGGACCCACAAGGGGAGTAAGCTACGGGGAGGAGAGCCCCTCAGGAGTCCCAGGGAGCAGGCTGGAAGGGAGAGAAAGAAAGGATCGCCCATGCCTCGGGCTGCACCCCATACTTGGCATTGCACTCAGATTTTCCTCTGTGGTCCTCAGCACAATGCTGGGAGGATGGAATTATTACTCCCATTTTACTGATGAGGAAGTAGAGGCTGGGGGTGGTGATGGGACTTGCCCAGGGTCCTCCATTGAGCTGGAACTGGTACTTGAGTCCAGGTCTGGGTCCTTATGATTCTAAAGCCGGGATACTTTTCTCCGCACCAGCTGTTTCTGCTGGGCTCCCACTGCCCCTGGAAGGCACGTTCTTAAACAAGGATCTTCTGTTAAACCAGAAGGTGGAGCATTAGCTGAACCTGGGGTGGGGTAGAGGGACAGTGTTCCCTAAGCAGTGCCTGGGTGTCTGGGACTCTTCTGGGGCAGGAGAACATTCAAGGGAACATTCTTAGTCCATTCCCCGCTTCAGCCCCACAGTTTCAGCCATTGCCCCTGCTTGGCTGAATAGTGGCCTGAGCCCCGGGGGATGGGGGCACTTTGTGCTGTCTTCTAAGTCCTGTCTGACCTTCACCCACTGGGGTATGGGATTAATTCTGTTGTTAAAAAAATTCCTTGGTGGCTGGGCGCAGTGGCTTGTGCCTGTAATCACAGCACTTTGGGAGGCCGAGGTGGGTGGATCATGAGGTCAAGAGATCAAGACCATCCTGGCCATGGCGGAACCCCGTCTCTACTAAAACTACAAAAAAATTAGCTGGGCGTGGTGGCAGGCGCCTGTGGTCCCAGCTACTCGGGAGGCTGAGGTGGAAGAATCCCTTGAACCCAGGAGGCGGAGGTTGCAGTGAGCTGAGATTGCACCACTGCACTCCAGCCTGGTGACAGAGCAAGACTCCGTCTCAAAAAAAAAAAAAAAAAAAAAAAAAAATTCCTTGGCACTGTATCTTCTCTCTTTTCTCAGCAGAGTCTCTGAAAAGAATCTCCAGTCCTCCCCATCACCTACTCCCTCCTTCTCATTCTCCCTTGAGCCCACTCCAGTGAGACTTTGCCCCCATCAGTTTACTGGGTTCCCAGTGACCTCTGAGCTGCCAGTTTAGTTATCAGTTCTCAGTTCCTGGTGGTGTCTGAGGGCTGATCATTCTCTTCTCCTTGAAACAGCGCTCTCTTCACTCAGCTTCCAGGAACCCCTCTCCCGTTTCTCCTTCTACCTCCCTGGCTGCTCCGTCTCAGTCTCTGGCGGGTCCTTCTCCTCCCAATCTCTGACTGATGGATGGCTCTGAATTCAGTCCTCAGACCGTTATCTTTTGGGGTTTGTGTACATGTTTTTCCGGGTGCAGGGGGCTGGGCTAAGTGATAGCTCATCCTTATAGATACATTGTTTACTACTGGCTCATGTCCCTCATTAAACAAACATGGAATGTTTAATTCTGCCATATATATGTGATAGCCTAACAGACTCCATCTTAGATGTGAGCCTGAGAAACTCCATCTTAGCCTCTCCCTCCTAGCCATTTCTCCTTCGGGTGCACAGCTGGGTCACGCGGTACCCAGTACCTTGTAACCCTTGTAACTCCATCCTGCTTGGCGAATCTACCTGCTATTGTGAATAACCTATCCCCTTTGGTGACTGATTGTATGGAAAGTCCCCCCTGCTACCTGCCTTGGTAACCAACAATCCTGGGAACCTCCTGCCCCCTGGTTACCAGCTTCCTTATCTAACTTGTTTGTTCTGCTTCTGTAAAATTCCACTTTGCCACCTCCTTTTCTAAGCAAGGTGTAAAAAGGAATCAAGCCCCTTCTTCAGGGCCAAGAGATTTTGAGCGGGAGCTGACTCTCGGTCGCTGGCAATAAAGGACTCTCAATTGGAACTCAGAGTATGGCGCTTTCCTTGTAACTCACTCGGGTATAACATATATATATGATTTTACAGAATTACAGAACAGGAAATGGAGGCTCAGAGAGGCGAAGCGCCTTAACTGAGAATCTCACAGCTAATAAGTAGAAAGCCTAAATGCTAAATTCACACTGGGGTCCTGAGCTGGAGTCTTAAACACTCTGCTTAATGTCTATTGGGTTTGGGGCTCCTCCATCTCCCATCTGCCCTCAGGGGGTCCTGGAGACTCTGGGGAGCTGGAAGGGAAGCTGGATCTATTTCAGGTGTACCCTTGGCAGCTATTGCTGCTGCAGACACACACACACACACAGACACACACACAGACACACACACACATTTGTGGACTTTCCATTTTGTTCCAGGGTTGTATATGTCTATATGTCTATCGTTACTCCAATACCACCGCAACCTCCACCTTCTGGGTTCAAGCCATTCTCCTGCCTCAGCCTCCCGAGTATCTGAGATTACAGGTGTGCATCACCATGCCTGACTAATTTTGTATTTTTAGTAGAGATGGGGTTTCTTGATGTTGTCCAGGCTGGTCTCGAACTCCTGACCTCAGGTGATCCACCCCCTTGGCCTCAAAAAGTGCTGGGATTACAGGCGTAAGCCACCGTGCCCAGCCCCAACTTTATTCTTTTTAAAATTTGTTTTTACAGTTCTAGGTCCTTTGCATTTTCATATACATTTTAGAATCAGTTTTTCAACCTCTACAAAAAATCCTGTTGATTTGATTTTGAGAGGGGACATGCTTACCTTAGTCCCAATCTGAGGGAGAAGGTATTCAGCCTTTAACCATGGGTATGATGGTACAGTAGGTTTCTTCATAGATGCGCTTTATCAGGCTAAGGAAGTTCTCTTTCTATTTCTAGATTAATTTGGGGGGAGAATTGCCATCTTAATAATATTGAATCTCCCAACCCATGAACAAGATGTATCAATTTATTTAAGTCTTCTTTATTTTCCCTCAGCCATATTTTGTATTTTCAAGGTATAGGTTTTGCTTATCTGTCTTTTGTCAGATATATGCCTAATTATTTAAGAACGTTTGATGTTACTGTAAGTAGTAACAATTTTTAAATTTTGATTTCCAAATGTTAGTTACTAGTATATAAAAATACACCTTTTTCTATGTTTTTCTTTCTTTCTTTTTTTTCTGATACCGAGTCTCTCTGTCGCCCAGGCTGGAGTACAGTGTGAGATCTTGGCTCATTGCAACTTCTGCCACCTAGGTTCAAGCGATTCTCATGTCTCAGCCTCCTGAGTAGCTGAGATTAAAGGCATGTGCCACCACGCCTGGCTAATTTTTGTATTTTTAGTAGAAACTGGGTTTCACCATGTTGGCCAGGCTGGTCTCGAACTCTTGGCCTCAAGTGATCCGCCCACCTTGGCTTCCCAAAGTGCTGGGATTACAGGCATAAGCCACTATGCCTGACCTTCTATATTTTTCTTTTATCCTATGATATTGCTAAACTCACTTAATAGGTAGTAGCTTTTTGGGGTAGATTCATTGTATTTTCCACGTACATAATCATATTATCTGTGAAGAAAATATTTACCTTTTTCTTTTCAATCTGAATGCTTTTTTTAACCCTCTAAACTCTTTTTTTTTTTTTTTTTGGCTTCATTGCACTGGCTAAGATCTCTACCACAATGTTGATTTGATGTGAAGAGAGTACACATACTTACCTTGTTCCCAATCTTAAGGAGAGAGTCTTCAGCCTTTAACCATTGAATAACGATACTGTAGGTTTTTTGCAGATCCTCTTTAACAGCCTAAGGATGTTCTCTTCTACCTCTAGTTTGCTCAGTTTTTTAAAAAAACCATAAATGAATACTGGATTATGTCAAATTCTTTTCTACATTTATTTATCTGATCACGTTTTTTCTTTTTTTGTGTGTGTGGTAGGCCAAATAATGGCCCCGTAAAGATGTCCATGCCCTAATTCTTGAAACCTATGAAACTAACATGGCAAAAAGAACTTTGCTTATATGATTGAATTAAGAATCTTGACATGGGGAGAGTATCCTAGATTATCCAGGTGTGTCCACTGTAATCACAAGAATCCTTAAGAGATGGAAGAAGAAGAAAAAGAAGAAGAAGAAGGAAAAGAAAAAGAAGGAGAGAGCGACGAGGAGAGACAGAGAGAGACTTGGCGATGTTATGCTGTTAGCTTTGAAGATGGAGGAGTGGGCTATGACCCAAGGAAAGGAGACAGCCTCTAGAAACTCACAAAGGCAAGAAAATATATTCTCCCCTAGAACCTCCAGAATTAATGCAACCCTGTATCACCTTGATTTTAGCCTAATGAAACCCATTTGGACTTCTGATTTCCAAACTGTAAGATAATTTTTTGTTGTTTAAGCCACAAAGTTTGTGGTAATTTGTTATATAACAGAAGGAAATTAGTATGAATTACGTTGATCTAATTTTGCATGTGACACCAACTTCGTATTCCCAGGATAAACTTCCTTGGTCATCATGTATTATCCATTTTATATATTGTTGGATTTGATTTGCTAAAATTGGGCTTAGAGTTTTCTATATATGTTCAAGAGGGATGCTGGTCTGTAGTCTTCTTGTAATGTCTTCGTTGGCTTTGTCACCAGAGTAATGTTGGCCTCATGAAATGAGTTGGAAATTGTTCTTTCCTTTTTAATTTTCTGGGAGAGTGTGTGCTGAATTGGTGTTATGGCTAAAACCCAAAGTGTTTCTCCTGTTCTCACACACGACTCAACACAATACTTCTGACACCAGCTGTGTGTGGGTCATTTCTCCACCACACACCACACAATTCTCCAGTGGACCCCAGCTGGGAGTCCTCTAATTCAGTTCAATTCGGGCACTGTCTACCTGGAGATAGCTTCAGAACCCACAGGTTAACGGCTCAGTCCCACAAGACTCCCCCTCACCGCAGATGTCAATTGCAAACCCTGAGTATGACCTGTGCTTTTGGCCAACTAGGGGTTCTCAGGGTTCCTTCCTTAGATTTCAGTAATTAGCCAGAGCTGCTCACAGAACTCAGGGAAACACTTTACATTTACCAATTTATTATAAAGGATTTTTTAAAATGTAAATTTGTTTTTAAATAAAATAATTTTTTTTTGAGACAAGAGTCTCACTCTCTCACACAGGCTGGAGTGCAGTGACGTGATCATAGCTCACTGCAACCTTGAACTCCTGGGGTCCTGTGATCCTCCTGCCCTAGCCTCCCGAGTAGCTGGGACCACTGGTGTATACCACCATGCCCAATTAATTTTTAATTTTTATTTTTATTTTTGTAGAGACAGGGTCTTACTATGTTACCAGGGATGGTCTTGAATTCTTGGGCTCAAGGGATCCTCCCGCTTCTGCCTCCCAAAGTGCTGGGATTACAGGTATGAGTCATTGCATCAGGCCTATAAAGGATATTATAAAGGATACAGATGGAAGAGATATACAGGGCAAGGCATGGGGGAAAGGGCATGGAGCTTCTATACCCTCTCTGGGTATGCCACTCTCCAAGAATCCCATGCTTTCGGTAGTCTGGTAGCTCACCCAAACCTTGTCTTTTTGGGGTTTTTATGGAGACTTCTTTAAACAGGAATGATTGATTAAACCATTGGCCATTGGTGCTCAACTCAACCTTCAGGCCTTTTCTCATCCCTGGAGACTGGGAATAGGGCTGAAAGTCTTAACCCTTTAATCATGCCTTGGTGTTTCTGAAGCTCTTACTCTGAAGCTGTCTAGGGCCTGCCAGCCACCAGTCATCTTGTTAGCATATGCTGTGGTCTGAAAGTTAGTGTACCCCCATAATTCATATGTTGAAACCTCACCCCCAAGATGATAGTATTAAGAGATGGGACCTTTTTGGAAGTGATTAAGTCATGAGGATTACACCCTGGTGAGTCGGATTAGTGCCCTTAGAAGTTGGGGCCAGGTGCGATGGCTCAGGCCTGCAGTCCCAGCACTTTGGGAGGGTGCGGCAGGTGGATCATGAGGTCAAGAGATCAAGGCCATCCTGGCCAACATGGTGAAGCCCTGTCTCTACTAAAAATACAAAAATTAACTGGGCATGGTGGCAGGCACCTGTAGTCCCAGCTACTCGGGAGGCTGAGATAGGAGAATCTCTTGAACGTGGGAGGTGGAGGTTGCAGTGAGCCAAGATCGCGTCATGGCACTCCAGCCTGGTGACAGAGTGAGACTCTGTCCCCCCCCCCGCCGAAAAAAAAAAGAAGTTGGAGGGAGGTGCCAGGTCCCTTCTGCCCCTTGCATGTGTGAGGACACAGTAGCAAGGCACCATCTGTGCTGCACAGAGCAAGCCCTCACCAGATACTGAATCTGCCAGGACCTTGATCTTGGACTTCCCAACTTCCAGAACTGTGAGAAATACATTTCTTCTATTTATAAATCATCCAGCCTAAGTCATTTTATTATAGACACGAGAATGGACTAAGATAGGCACTCCTGCCACTCTGGAGATTCCAAGGGCTTTAGGAGCTAAGTGACAGGAAATGGTACAAAGACTAACATATATTTTACAATAACACAGCTTCCTTAAATGTTTGCTAAAATTCCCCAGTGAAGTCACCTGGTTCTGAAAGTATCTTTGTGGGAAGGTTTTAACTGCAAATTCAACGTATTTAATAGATAATCTTTTATTCCTTTAGATATTTGTAGAATCTGTAGTGATATAATTTCTCTCATTCCTGATATTGGTAATGCTGTGTCTTCTCTCTTTTTCTGTAATCTGTCTAGCTAGAGGTTTGTCAATTTTATTGATTTCTTCAAAGAACCAGCTTTTGTCTTTGTTTTCTTGATTATTTTTCTATTCCATTGATTTCAGCTCTAATTTTTATTATTTATTTTCTTCTGCTTACTTTGGATTTAATTTGCTCTTCTCCCCTCCCAGTTCCTTAAGATAGAAGCTGAAGTCATTGCTCAGAAACTGTTCTTTTCACTACTGGTATTTATTACTGTCAATATCCTAAGTACTGTTACAGAAGCATCCCACTAATTTTGTGTTTTCATTTTGTGTTGTATTTTTATTTTCATTCAGTTCAAAATGCTTTATAATTTTCCCTTTTATTTCTTCTTTGACCCCATGGGTTACTAAAAGCATGTTCTTTAGTCTGCAAGTATTTGGTGATTTTTACATATTTCTCATCAATTTCTAATGTAATTCTATTACAGTCAGAACTTCATTTGTATGACTTGAATTATTTTAAGTTTATTGAGACCTTTTATGTGGCTCAGAATATGATCTATCTTTAAAAATATTCTCTGTGCCCTTGAAAATAATGTGTATTCTGATGGTGGGTGGAGTGTTCTAAAAATGTCAATTAGGCCAAGATATTTTATAGTGTTATTCAAATCTCCCAAATCCTTAGTGATTTTCTGTCTGCCTGCTTTATCAATTATTGAGAGAAGAGTATTGAAATCTCCAACTGTACTTTTAGATTTATCTATTTCTCCTTGCAGTTCTAACCATTTTTGCATCATGTATTTTGGAGCTATTTAATTAGATGCATAAGCATTTTGAATTATGCCCTCTTGGTTGACTGACCCTTTGATCACTATAAAGTGAACTTTTGGCTGGGCTCGGTGGCTCATGCCTATAATCCCAGCACTTTGGGAGGCTGAGGCGGGCAGATCACATGCGGTCAGGAGATCGAGACCATCCTGGCCAACATGGTGAAACCCTGTCTCTACTAAAAATACAAAAATTAGCCGGGTGTGGTGGCATGCACTTGTAGTCCCAGCTACTCAGGAGGCTGAGGTGGAAAAAGTGCTTGAACCTGGGAGGCGGAGGCTGCAGTGAGCCGAGATTGTGCCATTGCACTCCAGCCTGGCAACAGAGCAAGACTCTGTCTCAAAAAAAAAAAAAAAAAAAAAAAAAAAAAAAAAAAAAGAACTTTTTTATCTCTAGTAATATTTTTATCGTCCTAATAGATTATGAAATCTATTCTGTCTGATATTAGTGTAACTATTGCAGCTTTCTTCTATCTAGTGCTATACCTCTTGACATACTTCTACTTTTACCCTATGTGTGCCTTTATATTTGACATATCTTTGAAAGAGCGTATAGTTGGGTCCCGATTTTGAAAAAAAACTTTAATTGGGGAGTTTGGATCATTTATATTTAATGTGATTATTGACATGGCTAGGTGTAAGTTTATAACAGTGTGATTTTATATTTGTCCCATCTACTCTTTGTTCCCCTTTTTATCTTTTTCGCTTTCTTTTGGGTAAAATAAGTATTTTTAAATGTTTCCAATTTATTTCCATTGTTGACCTATTAGCTATAACTTCTAATATTGTTATTTTAGTGGTTATTTTAGGGATTATAGTAGGGATCTTTAACTTATCACAGTCTACTTTCAAATAGTGTTATACCACTTCAAGTATAGTGTAACAATCTTTCAATAGCACGTCCCTGCTTTTCCTCTCTCAGTCATTATATTGTTGCCATACATTTAATTTACATATATGTAAAATAAACCAGCTGGGTGTGGTGGCTCATGCCTGTAATCCCAGCACTTTGGGAGGCTGAGGCGGGTGGATCATTTGAGGTTAGGAGTTCAAGATCAGTCTGGCCAATATGGTGAAACCCTGACTCTACTAAAAATACAAAAATTAACCGGGCGGTGGTGGCAGGCACCTGTAATCCCAGCTACTTGGGAGGCTGAGGCAGGAGAATCTCTTGAGCCTGGGAGGTGAAGGTTGTGGTGAGCCAAGATTGTGCCACTGCACTTTAGCGTGGGTGACAGAGGGAGACTGTGTCTCCAAAATAACAACAACAAAAATGACAAAACCGAACAAACCCCACAATATATATTGTTATCGTTGAGGTAGTCAATTACCTTTTAAAGTGCTTGAAATAATAATAAAACTCATATTCACCCACGTAGTTACCGCTTCTGGGGCTTTTCATTCCCTGGATCCATATTTCCCACTGGTATCATTTTGCTTTTGCCTAAAGCCTTTCCTTTAATATTTCTTCTAACAAAAATCTGTTCGTGATGAATTCTTTATGCTTTGTCGATCTGAAATAGTCTCATTTTGTTTTTGTTTTTGAAAGACAGTTTTGCTGGGTTTGGAATCACAGGCTGACCCCCTAACTTGTTTTGGAGACTCCAGTCACACATATATTAGGTTGTTTAATGCTGTCCCTTGGATCGTTGATGTCCCCTTTTAAAAAATTTAATTTTTTTGCCGGGTGCAGTGGCTCATGCCTTTAATCCTAGCACATTGAGAGTCAGAGGTGGGTGGACCAAGGGAGCCCAGGAGCTGGAGACCAGCCTGGGGAACATGGCGAGACCCCATCTCTACAAAAATACAAACAATTACCTGGGTGTAGTGATCTGTGCCTGTACTCTCAGCTACTCAGGAGGCTGAGGTGGGAGGATTGCTTGAGCCTTGGAGGTGGAGGCTGTAGTGAGCTGAGATTGCACCACCACACTCCACCCTGGGCGACAGAGTGAGACCCTCTCTCAAGAAAAAAAAAAAAAGAGTTTTCTTTCTTGTTTCATTTTGGGTAGTTTCCATTGCCAAGTCTTTATGTTCACTAATCTTTTCTTCTGGACTGTCCAGTCTGCCATTCCTCCCATCCAGTATAATGTTCCCCTAAGATTGTTTTTGATCTCTGTAAGTTTTATTTGTGTCTTTTTTTTTTTTTAATGGTTCTAAAGTTTTTTATTTTTTACAAATATACTAAAGAATCATGCAGTGCTGCCAGCACTGGATGCAATCTGGGGCCACAGGTCTGCACACTCCTTTGCTACTGGTCCTGTAATGGAAGAAGCTTTCATCTCGCCTTTGTTGTTCACTATGACCCCTGCATTATCTTCAGAATAAAGAAACACGCCATCTTTTCTCCGGTATGACTTTCATTGTCGAATGACCACTGCTGGATGTACCTTTTCTCTGAGCTCTGGTTTGCCTTTCTTGACTGTGGCCATCACCATGTCACCGACACCAGCAGCAGGCAGTCTGTTCAACCGTCCCTTGATCCCCTTCACAGAGATGATATACAGGTTTTTGGCTCCTGTGTTGTCAGCAGAGTTGATCACAGCTCTTACTGGAAGACCCAGGGAAATCCGGAATTTCGCACCAGAGGACCCACCACGTCCTGGCTTCGACATCTTGAATGCCGGAAAGAAGGAAAAAAAAAGTGATTTGTGCCTTTTTAATATCTCAAATGCCTCCGCTTAATTACTGTTATTAACATCTACGTAAATTCTGAGTCAGTTTCAATTAATTAATTAATTTATCTTCATTATGGAACATAGTTCCCTGTTTCTTTGCATACCTGATAATCTTTGATTAGATGCCAGACATATATTTGCATTCCTTTGGATACTGCAATTACATATACCTTAGGTGTGCTTTATATTCCTGGTTATTTTTGCATTTCTACAAATGTTCTGAACTTTGTTCTGGAATGTAATTAATTTATTTGCAGGAAGAGTTTGATCCTTTTAGGTCTTGCTTTGAAGATTTGTGAGGTGGGACCACAGCGGCATTTAAATTTGGGGCTAATTATTCCTCATTGTTGAAGTGAGCATCTTCTGGGTATTCTACCCCATCCTGCATTCATTGTGAGGTTTTCTAGCCTTGGTGAGAACAGATGTTATTCCAGGCCTTGTGTGATTGCTGGGTACTATTTCCTCTATACCTCTGGAGGATTATTTGTTCAGCCTTGGGTATTTTCCATATACACCTGTGCTAATCAGTACTCTGATGAACATTTGAGGGGGACCCTCCGCAGGTGTCCAGGGTTCTGGCTTTCCTGTAGGTCTCTCCTTTTGAGCGCTCTGTCCTGCAAATTCTAGTTGTCTTTGTCTCCCTGGACCCCTAGCTCTATCTTCTCAATTTAGGATGTTTTCCAGGCTCTCCTTCCTTTCCGGCTTCCTGTGATGCAACCTAGAAACTCTACCAAGACAGCAAGCTGAGATGATTTTAGGCTTCGCCTTGTTTGTTTTCTCTCTCTGAGGGATTCTGTCTTTTGTTTTCTGACGTCCAGTATCTTGAAAACTGCTGTATTATATATTTTGTGTGTGTTTTATTTGTTCGTTTCAGGCGAGAGGATAAATCTGGCCTCTGTTACTTCATCTTGGATGGAAGTAGGTGTCTCTCTCCATGGCTTTAAACACCATCTATATGGTAATGACTGCCAAGTTCACCCCTGAACTTCAGACTCCCATAGCCAACCTGGGATAGTCATGGCCAACACCTCAAACTCACCGTGTCCAAAAGGGAACTTTTCATTGCCCCTCATCAAATCTCTCCTTCCTGCCGTCTCCATCTCAGGAAACCTCACCTAGATGTTCAGGCAAAATGCCTCGGACTTATCCTGTTGTCCTCTCTTTCTCTCACATTCTATTTCACTACCTCAGTAACTCTTTTTGGCTTGAACTCCAAAATGCATCTCAAATCTGAGACTGTACCACTGGTTAAAGCTCCTGTCATTATTCACCTGGAACCTTGCAATTGCTTGCTTTGCTTGCCT
>NW_016107735.1:1763645-1778373 GCF_001604975.1 Cebus imitator | reverse complement strand
CTTTCTTTTCCTTCCTTCCTTCCCTCCTTTCTTCCTTCCTTTCCTTTCTTTCTCTTCCTTCTTTCCTTCCTTCCTTCCTTCTTTCCTTCCTTCCTTCCTTCTTTCCTTCCTTCCTTCCTTCCTTCCTTTCCTTTCTTTCCCTCCCTCCCTCCCTCCCTTTCCCACTTTCTTCCTTTCTTTCTTTCTTTCTTTCTTTCTTTCTTTCTTTCTTTCTTTCTTTTCTTTCTTTCCTTCTTTCTTTCTTTCCTTCTTTTTCTTTCTTTCTTTTCTTTCTCTTTCCTTTCTTTGATGGAGTTTCCCTCTGTTGCTCAGGCTAGAGTGCAGTGGTGTGATCCCGGCTCACAGCAATCTCTGCCTCCTGGGTTCAAGTGATTCTCCTGCCTCAGCCTCCTGAGTAGCTGGGATTACAGGTGCAGCCACCACACCTGGCTAATTTTTTGTAGTTTTAGTAGAGACGGGTTTCACCGTGTTAGCCAGGGTGGTCTCGATCTCCTGACCTCGTGATCCACCTGTCTCGGGCAATAGCTTTCTAACTCTGAACCAACTGCTTTCATGCCTCATCCCTCCTGCCATCTGTTTTTCCTTCAGAAGCCAGTGAGCCCTTAAAATTTTTAGCCCCCTCATGATTGTTCAAAACCCTCCACTGGCTTCCTAACACAGCTTAGAACAAAGCCCCGGATCCGGGTCACAGCATACAGGAAGGACCCTACCTGCCATGGCTGCCACCACCTCTCTTGCTCACTCCACCCTGACCACCCAGGCCTTCTCACTATCACTTGAACATGCCAAGGCCCTCCTGTGCCAGGGGCCACTGCCTTTTCCAGGGCCAGAGTTGCTTCTTCTGACACATTTCCCTATCTCTTCATTGATCTCAGCTCAAAGTCACCCCTGTAAAGAGGCAGCACCATGCCTGGCTCATTTTTGTAGTTTTAGTAGAGATGGGGTTTCATCATGTTGGTCAAGCTGGTCTTGAACTCCCTACCTCAGGTGATCCGCCTGTCTCAGTCTTCCAAAGGGCTGGGATTACAGGTGTGAGCCACCGCATCCGGCCAGGGCATGCCTTTTTTAAATGGGTGCTGGCTGAAAGCCCTAGGCTTTGCTGTTCAGTTTCCCACCGTACTAGGCGCCACACTGGAGGGGCTGGGCCAGATGCTGGCCATCTGGAGGCTGACTTGGAGGCTCTGGGCGTCGGGTAGTCATGATCACCACCAGAGGGCGCTCGATGCCCAGATTACGGACCAGGGGCTACGGGTTGGTAGAAGTGTCACTGAGACTGGATTTAGGACCTGGGTATGACAGGTGTGTAAATGTGTGTGGGGAATGAGGAGGCATTTCTAGGAGTCCTGACTCTGGGGTTCTGGATGTGGAGTCTCAGTTCTGCTCCTCAGCCTCCATGCTTGCTCCCCACCCACAGACAGAGCCTGGGGAAAAATTTCACCTGTGTCTTCCTGGGGAAAGGAAAAAAGCGAGTCCACCAGCATGGAAACAGTTTGGGGCGGTCTCAGTGGCTTTCCACATGCCCTAGATCCCCAAATCTCCTTGTGGCTTTGGGTTAGACAAGTAACCCTTCTGGCATCACTGAGCATGGGGACCCTACTGTCCTTGGGGTCCTTCCAAGGAGCCAGAAACCCGGCAAACCTGGCCCAGCCTCTCGGCCCCTTTAGGTCTGAGCCCTTTGTGGCCCCTCCACAGATCAAGGAAGACCCCCTTCCCCAGACTGTAGTCTGTTTCTCAGGCTCCAAGGGCTCTTGTAGGACAATCTCAGGGAGGAGTGAGGCGCTGCCTTCTGAGTGGAGAGGCTCGCCTACACGCAAGCTCATTTCATACTCTCAATTAGTTGCAGTGTTTTTGCTATTGACTCACATGCAAATGGGGATACCGAGGCCTGAAAAGTAGGAAAGACAGTGAGAGGTCACATATCAGCGTGTGGCGTGCTTGGTTCCACTTCTCCCTCTGTTGTGGGTGTGCCCAATGCCCCTCTGGGCCATTCCCTGTCCAGAGTTATCTTACCCAGTCCAAACACAGCCTCTGAGTCTCTGTACTTGGTGTTCCCTCTGCCCGGAACATCTTTCCCCAAGACCTTCAGGTGCCTGACTCCTTCAAGACACTCAGGCAGCAGTCCAGATGTCACCGCAGAGAGGACTTCTCTGACTTCGCCCTGTCTCTCTCTATCTCACCAGCTTGTCTTATTTCCTCTAGAGCACTTATCACCATCTGAGATTCGCCAGTTTCCTAGTTTCTAGTCTGTGCTCTGGTTTTTCCCATCAGAAGGAAATCTTCACCAGGACAAGGACTTTGCCCGAATTGTTCCCCAGTTAGCCACATTTCACCTATAGCATACAGTGTGAGGAGACCCATGGGTATTGAATGAGTAATTGAGAGGAGGGAGAGTTGCTTATCACCCATGTGGGTCCCCAGACAAGGTCTCAATAGCACAGAGTCACACCTGAGCCCTTCCTGGAGGTCCAGGCTCCATGATGCTCTGGGGTGGCTGTGCCCACTTCTCTCTGGGGTTCTTACTTCCCTGTCTGCGGTTCTGACATCCCATGAGAGGGATGCCCCTCAGACAGGCAACCATGGAGTATTTGATTTAAGAACGGCCAAAACCAAGATTTGAGAAAAGGAAGGAGGCGAGCAGTGGACCCTGAGTGTGGGATCCAGCCTATGGTGGTCTGTGGAGTGAAGCTTCAAGGATCCAGGATACGGCTGTCCACACCTGTGATGCAGAGGTGCCGATGCCTTTCTTTTTCAAAACTCACGCTAAGTATGGACATGGACCATCTAGCCACAACGACTACCCTTTGTGAAAAGGTCAGAGGACCTGTCTTGTTAGGAGTTGCAGAGGGCACCCACCTATGTGTGAGTGCCGAGTGCTCCTAAGAGCCCGCCCAGTGCCAAGAGTGCTGACTTGCAGGATGGCTTGGTGACTGGGTGGAGAGCAGACGATGGAGGCAGCAGGAGAAGGAGTTGTGTTTCAGGCCAAGAAGATCTGGATTTGAATCCTGGCTCAGTCACTTCTGTGCTGTGTGACCTTGGACAAGTGACCTCCTCTCTCTGAGTTAGGAAGACAGGAACTCTGAGAATTGTGCTTTCCTGGGACTAGCTCTGAAACTCCACCGTCTCAGGCCCAGCTTTTCTGTCTAGGGTTCCTGTTCACCATTCAAAGCCCAGTGTAAAGCCCCTCCTCTGGGAAGCTGTATCCCCATCCCATACCTGGAGATTCAGGTTCTTCTTCCTCTGGGGTGTCTCTATTCTGCCTGTATCTACAGCACATTGCTATTGTCTGTTTAGATGTCTGACCCCCTCCCATGATGCTGGAGCCCCCAGCAGGCCGGCCATTGCATTGTTCATTTCTTCATCCTTCCTGCCCAGCATGGGGGCGGCACACCGTAGGTGTGGTGGTGATACTGAGTGAGTTTGCTCCCTGAGATTGGGTTGATTTCTCTTCTCAAGGATCCCTCAGGATAAGCTTGTCATCCTCATCACCCCAACATGACGCCTCATCTAGCAGCCCTTGCCCTCTCCACCTCTGCGGTTGGGTTGCCCAGAGTGAGATAGCTTAACAGAGCACCAAACTTACCACGTGCCAGACACGGTGCCGCACGCTCACATGAGCTCTCTCTCCCAATCCTTATGGCCACGCTGTGACACTATTTTCATACCCATTTTAGACATGAACAAACTGAAGCTCAGAGAGATCAAATAGTTTGCCTGAGGCCACACAGCTCACAAGTGGTAACGCTGGTAGTGTGCTGGTAAGTGCTGGATAACCAGCTCTGCAAACAAACACGTACAAGCTTCCATATGTGGAGTTTACTCATGTCTGTGATGCTACACAGGCTTTCAAGTTACCAACATGACACTGAACTTGGAGTTGGGAAGCGATGCCCACAGCTGGCTCTTATGAACACGAATGAGCTTGCTTCAGCACACCATGGGGCAAACCCAAGGCTGTTTGATGCTGACCAATCAGCATGCTTTCTAGATTCTTAAGATCTGCTATTAAGTCATAAAAGTAAGGTGCATAAGGGTATATATCAAAGGGAAAAAAGAATATATATACGTACACACACCTGAAAGAATCTACACATATTATGTAATTTGCTTGTGCGTGCAAATCTAAAAGGATTTGCCGGAAACTGATCACATCATTGTTTTCTCTACTGGGTAGTAGCTGGAAGGCAGACTGGGAGAGAAATTTTCTCCAGGTGTTCTTTCTTTTTTTTTTTTTTTGAGACGGAGTTTTGCTCTTGTCGGGCAGGCTGCAGTGCAATGGCGCGATCTTGGCTCACCACAACCTCTGCCTCCTGGGCTCAAGCAGTTTTCCTGCCTCAGCCTCCTGAGTAGCTGGGACTACAGGCATGCATCACTACAACCGGCTTACTTTGTATTTTCAGTAGAGACGGGGTTTCTCCATGTTGGTCAGGCTGGTCTCAAACTCCTGATCTCAGGTGATCTGCCTGCCTCAGCCTCCCTAAGTGCTGGGATTACAGATGTGAGCCACTGCACCTGGCCTCTTTTGCACTTTAAAAAATTTGAGCCACATGAGTATATTAACTACTAAAAAAAAAAGAGAACAAACAAGCAACAATTCCAGATGATCAAGCAACCAACTGCAAACAGATTGGGACCTGCAGCTCTGTCCTGGGCTGGTCTGTGGGCCTGGGCTGGGCAGGGGGTGCTGAGTGACCTGATTATGGCTGCCCACCGGACCACACTGCCTTTCGGCAGTCTGTGGCGTGTGCAGCCAGGCTGGTGTGTGGGGATGGTGGGGAGGTCCCTACTCCTGGAGTCTTTCTGGAGCATGAGGGATGGGTGCACTTGTTTTAATTCTCATCCATGCGGCTTGGTCACTGAGACTATGGCACTGTACTCTAAACTCAATTAGAAATTTAACAAACCTTATAAATCCTCCCCAGCCTGAGCCTTGTAAATCTCCGGAGCGGGGCGGCTTAGCAGTTATCCATCTCCAGCTTAATGACCTCCCCAGCCTGGCCTGGGAATGATTCAGGGATGGCGACAGGTCTAATTAGTGAGCACGAACTGTAGCTCCAAGTATAGTGAGGAGGAAGTGCGTGCTCGGTCTCTGCCCCGTGGTGTTAGAAAGATGCCCTCATTCAGCCCAGATGTTGGGACACTGGCACATGGGAGGAAGGGGCAAGAAGGTCGTGGCAAGTGTCTCTTTTGATAGTGTGTGTGTGTGTGTGTGTGTGTGTGTTGCAGACTCCCAGGCTGGAGTGCAGTGGTACGATCTCAGTGCACCACAACCTCCGCCTCCTGGGCCCAAGTGATTTTCTGCCTCAGCCTCCTGAGTAGCTGGAATTACAGGCACACACCACCACGCCCAGCTAATTTTTGTATTTTCAGTAGAGACAGGGTTTCACCATGTTGGTCAAGCAGGTCTTGAACTCCTGACCTCATGATCTGCCTGTGTCCGCCTCCCAAAGGGCTAGGATTATAGCTGTCAGCCACCCCACCTGGCCTTGTGTGTGTATTTTTGAGACAAGATCTGGCTCTGTTGCCCAGGCTGGAGTGCAGGGGCATGATCACAGTTTCCTGAAGCCTCAACCTCCCAGGTTCAAGTGATCCTCCTGCCTCAGCCTCCCAAGTAGTTGGGACCACAGGTGTGCACCACCACTCCTGGCTAACTTTTAAATTTTTTGTAAAGACTGGGTACCACTATGTTGCCAAGGCTGGTCTTGAACTCCTGGGCTCAAGCAGTCCTTGAGGTTAGAGGAGCGAGCCGCCATGCCCGGCCCTCTTTGATTTTTAGTGTAGCCCTGTTGATGGTGCGTATCACAGGTCATTGTTCAGGGAAGGGTGTTGTGTGGCCTGTAACATGATTGCATCAAGGGCCATGTGGAAGCCAAGCAGTCTCCTAGGAAGGCAGTGAGTTTGTGGACATATCTGAAGCCTTGTTGCTAGCATGGGTGGTGAGAGCTTTGAGGGTGGGTAGTGATCTTCCAGGGCCTGAGAGAATTGTGTTCCAGAGACACACATGTGAAATCAAAGAGGGTCCATTTAGCCCCATTTTTAAGAGCTCAGGCTTCAGATTTAGTGAAAGGATGGATTTTTCAACCAAGCTGATTAGCCTTGTGAGGTAGTGAGCTCCCCGTCAGTGGACAGACCATTTGGGATTCTCTACCATTAATGGAAGACCAGGTGTGTGCCTCACCAGACACCAAATCTGCCGGTGCCTTGATCTTGGGCTTCTAAGCCTCCAGAACTGTGAGAAATAAATGTGTGTTGTTTATAAGCCACTCAGTTTATGGTATTTTGTGATAGAAGCTCAAATGGACTAAGACACTGGGGGTGTGGGTTGGGTCTGAGGCCCTCCCTTTTTACCCATGACTTTTCCTGCTTAAATGCAGGAAGCAGAGGGACATCGGGGTTGCCTGGGTGGAGACACTGGGGTGACAGATGACCCCTCTCACCCCACCAGCCCCTCTGAGCCTCCGTCCCCCACTCCCAATCCCAGGCCTGGGCAATTGGTTCCATCCAAGCCTCATCCTCAGTGGCGGGAAAGGGAAAGTTATATTTTTATCTGTAACTCAGGATGAATAAAAATTTAATTACACTGAAAAATTTAAATTTCATAAGAAATAAATATTAATCCTGGAGAGTGACTTTTGTGGGAAGATAACTTTCAAATGTCGTCAATCTGGAGGTATTGGGGTCTGAGAGGGAGGGGGAGCTTTCCATCAGGCTCTTGGTCTGGGCTGGGAGTCTCCACTCCTGAGACTGGGGGTTCAAGGGCTCAGATCTCCATCCGGCAAAGACCCACCTCTCCCCAGCTATGGGGGCAGCAGGGTGGCCACTGTGAGGGCGTGATACCATCTCCTCTCCATTCCTGCCTCAGTCCCCATCAGCTCCCTCCCTCTTTCAATGGTGATTCATCAGCTGCCATGTGCAGACATTTTTCTAGGTGCTGGGGACAGTGCGGGGAAGGAACCAGATGTCCTTGCCCACGTGGCGCATAAGGTCATGTGAAGGAGGCAGAGATGAAACGAGGAGCCACCAATGCCACCTCCCAGTGAATGCCCCTCTGCCTGGCACCCGCTTGGTTTACTTGATGAGCATTGTTTTTTTGCTTTAAAAATTCAAGCAAAACGCGCAAATGTAAAGTGCACAGAACATAAGCCCACAGCTCAATGACTGATGACCGTGTGTATGAATGCACATGCTCCGGGTTAAGGAATGTAACATCCGCTCCCATGCTGGGCATTTGACGGAGGGGAAGGCCCTGCCTTGGGGACCTTCACAGACTGTTTGATGGATGCTTCTTGCTGCCTGACCAGGGAGAGAATGATCTGGCGGTAGGGTGGCCTAATATTAGTTATGACATCTCAATACGTACTGAATATTTATCATGCGCCAGGCCTGATTCTAAGTGCTTCATGAGTATTGACTCATTTAACCCCAACAGAGAAAGTCCCATGAAGCCTGTGCCGTTATCACCTGTTTCATTTTATCAATGAAAACACTGACACAAAGAGGGTAAGTGACAAGTCCAGAGTCACCCAGCTGATGGGAGACAACCTGGTTACACCTGAGTCCCGGGCTGAGGGCCCTCAGGCTCTTCTGGATGGGAGAACCCAAATTTTGATTGCAGGATACTTGGGATCTGGTGCCCTCTGGAACCTCTGCAAACCTTTTGATATTACTCCTCATTCAACATGAGATCTGTGTGGCCTTGGGCAAATGTCTCAATCTCTCTGAGGTTCAGGTTCCTTCAAAAAGGTTTGGAGAAACAGAGAGAAAAATCCCCATTCTGTGCCTCCCAGGGTTTGTATGGAAGGGAAGAGGTAACAGAGATGGATATTCTAACCTGGTCTCAATCCCAGTCAAACTAGTCCTAACAGGGAGCCCCTCTGGGCCACACCCTGTGCTGATGCAGATGCACCAAGCTCACTTGGTGAGGCAGAACCTATTATGATTCTTGTGGGTGAGGACACTGAGGCATGGCACCAGGGTCTCAGGAGGAGTCTGAGGAGGGTGAGGTGGCCACAGACACTTCCTTGGGGAGGGCTGGGTTAGGGAGGTGCTGCTTGGAGCATGGGAGTGAAGGCAGGGTTTGGGACTTGCTTTCTTTTTTTTTTTGAGACCAAATTTTGCTCTGTCACCAGGCTGGAATGCAGTGGCATGATCTCGGCTCAGTGCAACCTCCGCCTTCCAGGTCCAAGTGATTCTCCTGCGTCAGCCGCCCAAGCAGCTGGGACTACAGGCGTGTGCCACTATGCCCAACTAATTTTTCTATTTTTAGTAGAGATGGGATTTCATGTTGTCCAGGATGGTCTCCATCTCTTGACCTCATGATCCGCTCCCCCCAGGCCTCCCTGAATGCTGAGATTACAGGTGTGAGGGACTTGTATTCTAGTAGGGGTTGCACGTGAGCAAAGACACGGATGTGTGGATGCTGGGTTGGGGGCTGGGAATGTGTTCTCTGCTGGGCTAGGGTGAGGCTGGGCTAGATTCTGAGCTGGCCACCCCCAATGGAATCACTTCTTTATTCCACAGATGCTAGAGCCGAGGCCATCCTGAGCTGGAGCTGCAGAGCCCGCGTCTGCCGGTGTGCCACACCTGGGTGGAGCAATGGGAAAATAGGCCCAGGAACTTGGACTTGGCCTGGCAAATAAAGTCCTTGACTTTTGAACCTGAGACCAAGGGCAAAGCAGGCAGCTGGCCCCAGTGTCAGCTTGGGGCAGAGGGATGATGACAAGAGGGCCTTGTCCTGCCGTTGTTAGTGGTGTGCCTGGCTAGACAACCATAGCCCATGGGTAGCAAAAGGAGTGTCGAGGAGGCCGAGGCCCAGGGTCTGATTTGTACTTGAAGACCCTCCATGGAGATTGGTGCCAGAGACCTGCACTTCTCCAGGGACCAAATGGACCAAGACTCCTTGGTACTGGAAAATACCTTAGACTTTTATTTGGCTGGCCTGGGGCCCAGAATGATGGTTCTTTAGGCAGCAGATGGGAAATTCATCTTTTGCAGCAAAAACACCGGAAAGCTTCACTACTCCCCAAAGACCAGACTCAGACGCTAATATTCACCTACACACATAGCCACAGAAGGATATGCATGTAGCCATCCGTGTACAATGTGCATGCAGACATGAGGGCTCACAGAGACACGTGTGTACATGCAGATGCTCGTATAAGGCGCCTGCACAACCATAGAGACACCTGCGTGCTCCTGCCTCTCTGGAGCCCGCTCTCCCGGCTGTGTTCTGCTGATGGAATGCTGTAATATTTTTCTATTAAATGTTGCATTTGTTGTTCCTTTTAGTAGCTTCCCTCATTAAAAATGATATTATCCCCATAAATAAGCCAGTGTCTGAGAAGAGTGCCCGACTCCATTTCTCTTCCTAATTGAGACACTTAGCTTTGATTTGCATGCCAGCACGTACCGAGTGGATTAATTTTCAATTAATGCTCCTGGGCGGATGGCTACAGGCAGTGTGGGCTCAGGCAGCCCAGCAGGCTGGGAACAGGCACAGTGGGACCCGGTGCAAGGACAGGTGGGGACTGGGAGGACCCAGTGAGGGTTTCTCTCCAGCATTTCCTGGCCACGTGAAACAGGCCCCTGGGCTGTCTGGAGCTTTTTGGTTTTGTTCTTTGTGGGAAGGAGGTCCCTGGGGGTCTCATGTATGGGAAGCCCCCTGGTCCTGTACCAGGAGAAGCCCCCAAACTCTAGCCCTTATCTAACAGAGGCCATAGAGTCTATTCAGTGCTTGGCTGCTACAGGCCCTACTTGGTGGGTCTGGCAGCGTTGAGTAAAACTGGTTATGGTGGCCTCAGTTTTGTCTTATAATCACTTACGTGACATAGGCGCTCAGCCTTGTCTGTGGCCCGGTGTGCAGGTGGCTATACTTGGGGCTGAGGGCCTATGTCACATAAATGGTTAAGAGCCTGGGTTCTGTACCCAGACATTCCTGGAATCCCAGTTTTATTCTGTCACTTTTAGCAGGTGCCTTTAGACCACTTTATCTTCTCGAGGCTTAGTTTCCTCATCTGCAAACTGGGGATAAGAAGATCAAGTGCCAAAAATGTTATGGAGAGTCAATGACACAATGCAAGTAGCACTTCACGCTCAGCAATGTTTAGCTCTCCTTCCTTTTTTTTCTTTGAGACGGAGTTTCGCTCTCGTCTCCCAGGCTACAGCGCAATGGTGCGATCATGACTCACTGCAACGTCCGCCTCCCAGGTTCAAGTGATTCTTCTGCCTCAGCCTTCCAAGTAGCTGGGATTACGGGCATGTGCCACCACACCTTTCAATTTTTGTGTTTTTAGTAGAGACAGCGTTTCGCCATGTTGGCCAGGCTGTTCTGGAACTCCTGACCTCAGGTGATCCACCTGCATGGGCCTCCCAAAGTGCTGGGATTATAGGTGTGAGCCACCGCGCCCCGCCTCTTCTTCTTCTTCTTATTCCTTCTCCTTTTTCTCCTTCTCTTCCTCCTTTTGCATGTCTATCCATAGATGAATTCCCACCTATACCTGCCACTCTGTCTGCTCAGATCCTTTGCCTTAGACATGCACCTGCAAAGAGGAGCCAGCTTGCCCCACCTGGGGGCAGCTGCCACTGGGAGTCTGTACTAATGGCCTTTCCCTTTGGTGTCGGTGGGTCTTTAGTGGCACAGGGTCCTGACATGCTTCTTGGTGCCCTGGGAAGGCCTCCACTCCAAGCCTGTGGTTCCTCTGGGCTCCAACCTCCTGTGGTTTGTTCCTTGTGGAACCCATGTAAGAGTGAGCAGCTGCATCTCCGTCTCTGCTCGTTGTCACAGTCAAAGACACACCAGTTTGGGAGCCAAAAAATGGAAAAATCACTTGAATGTTTATCAAAGTCTAAGATTCTGTTCCTAACAAGCAGCATTGCATCTTTTTTTTTTTTTTGAAGATGGAGTCTTTGGAGTCTTGCTCTGTTGCCCAGGCTGCAGTGCAGTGGCATAATCTTGGCTCACTGCAGCCTCTACCTCCTGGGTTCAAGCGATCCTCTTGCCTCAGCCTCCCAAGTAGCTGGGATCACAGGTGTGTGCCACCACGCCTGGCTAATTTTCATATTTTTAATAGAGATGGGGTTTCATCATGTTGGCCATGCTGGTCTCAAACTCCTGACTTCAAGTGATCCTCCCTCCTCAGCCTCCCAAAGTGCTGGGATTACAGGCGTGAGCCACCACGCCCGGCCAGCGTTTCATCTTAAAACGCTAATTTTTGTTATCATCTATGTGTCTACATATCTAATCTAATTGTTATCTATCTATCGATCATCTATCATATATCACGCCTAGCTGTGGTCCCTCAAACCTCTCCCCTCTTTGTCTCAGGATTCCCACAAACCCCTCCTTCCCACCAAACCCAGCCTGTGCTGGCTGTGGCCCAGAGGTTGCAAAATGGTGACCCAAGGGCCTATCTTGCTCACAGACATATCTTATTAGGTCTGAACCGTCTCACACATATTTATTTTGAAATAGTAGGTAACATAAAAAAGTGGATTTTTTGAAATAGTGGGTAGCATTGAAAAAGTGGGGATTTCCCATTGAGTGTCAACCTCCCACTTCACTTGAAGAATCAGCTCTGGCGACACGGGGCCACCTCACTCACTTTAGACACCTACCTGGCACCTGTTGGCCTCTGAGTGAGTAACCCTTGTTCTTGTCTTCCTCTCCCTGCACCCCTTCTAGGCCTGCTCACTTTCCCACAGTTGTGTTTTTCCTCGTGGCCCTTGTGAGGTCATCCCCTGAGCCCGAAGCCAGGGCAAGTTTCCCAGTTCTTCGTCCCTGAGGCTGGGGCTCCTCCTTCTCATCCTGGCTCTAGGACCTCTTAGTCCAGTTAAAAATTCTTCTCTTCAAAGCTAACCATCCCCAGCTCAGAGCTCTCTCATCAAAGTGAGGGAATTTTCCAAAACCAGCAGCTCTCTCTTCTAGACACAGCAACATCTGCCTTCCAAACTACAGTTTCCTCCGTTGCTGAGGCCACGGTTTCTCTTGGAGAAACCTGTATTTCCTAATGCCCTCTGCTCTTAAATCATCTGAGCCCTCCTGCCCATCCTCAGGGCCTCACTCATGGCGTGGCTCATGTAATTCCGGGTCATTGACTTCTTAGGCGAACGCTGCGGAGATGACAGTCTAGCACTGGGGCCCAGTGGGCAGACTTAGGCCAGGCGACCTGGGTCCCAACCCTGGTTCTTCTGCTTAGCTTTGTGATGGTGAGGGACTTCTTCCATCTCTCCAAGGCTCAGTGTCCTCTGTGAAGCAAGGATGACAATAACAGCACTGCCTTACTGGGGATTGTTCCAGTGGAATGAGACAAAGCCTTAGCACCTTGATACTCGAGGTGTGGTCTTTGGACCAGCAGCATCAGTATCACTTTGGTACTTATTAGAAACACAGAAACTCAGTCTCCATCCCAGACCTGCTGAATCTGCATCCGCATTTCAACAAGATGCTCAGGAGTTCCCTATGTGTGGTGAAGTTTGAGAAGATATGTGTGAGTGTAACTCCTGGTATAAGGTAATGGGAGCTCTCACGATTGTTAGTCTAATAAGAATCCCACATACGAAGGCAGAGAGAAAACTGTGCCTCCATTCCTGGTTCTGCAAATTAGTATTTTGTGCCCACATCAGCCTCCCGCTCCCTAGCTATTAAAATGGAGATAATGGTGCCTTTTCTCGGAGTTGATTTGAGAGTTAAATAAGATTAAGCAGAAGGTGCTTCAGAGAATTGGGCAAAGTGATCCTGAGATCCTGAAGCTCTGAAAACATTTTTGTACAAGTTTTATGTGCACTTCCTGCTATTGTTCCCATCTCACTTTATTTTTATTTTGCTTATTTTTTTTAGAGACAGGGTCTTGATCTGTTGGCAGGCTGGAGTTCAGCGGTGCCACTGCAGCTCCTGCAGCCTTGAACTCCTGGGTTCGAGAGATCCTTCCACCTCAGCCTCCTGAGTAGCTGGGAGTACAGATGTGTGTCACCACATCTGGCCAATTTTTTGTAGAGATGGAGTCTTGCCATCTTGTCCAGGCTGGTCTCAAACTTCTGGCCTCAAGCTATCCTCCTGCCTTGGCCTCTCAAAGTGTTGGAATTTCAAGCATGAGCCATCATGCCTGGCTTTGTTCCCATTTTACAGAGTAAGAAGTTGCATTTCAAAACCAAGGGTTTGTCCAAGCTCATGGAAACAGTCAGCTACAGAACTGGGTCTAGTTGTCAGACCCTGAGTCCCTGACCAGTGTGAGACCCCTTAGACATCTCTTAGCTCTGCCAGATCAGGCTGCCACTGGGGGCCCGGAGCCTCTCCCCTGCTTGTTCCCCATCTACAATCCTGCAGCGGTCCCTCTCACTGTATTGCGTTGTTGGCTGGTTGCTTCTTGCTTCTTGCTTCTGTGTCGGGGACGATAGTGGCCCAAGACCAGGGTGGGGGTGGGGAAAGGAAGGCATAGGGCAGCTCTGGGAACTGGTGGTTAATTAAAATGTCCTCAGAGGCGATCAATCCACAGTCAGTGGCTGGAATCCGCAATGACCCAGCTCCTCTCTGGCCGAGCACATGGCCCTCTTGACGGTGGCAGGCAGAAGGTCTGGCTGTCCTCCTCCTGGTCCTCGGAGCCCTGGCAGTGGGCAGTGCTGTTGATGCTGCCACCAAAATATTCCCATCTTGTTTCCATAATAGCTTCTGTCACTGCTCTTGACAGGCCAGCCATTAAGTCTTTGGCAAAACTGTAAGAATTATTAACATATGAGGTTTTATATTATTTGACAGCTGTCGGCTCCTTTAGAATTTCCATCACCCCATCCTCTCCCTTCCCTCCCATCCTTTCCCTCACATTCCCCCTCCCCACCCCATAAGGATGGGAGGGGCCTCTCAGTCACTGGGGAATGAGGAAGAGACAAGCCACTCAAGCTTCACTCACGGTCACTTCTGCACATCTGTGGAATGCTCCCTGTGACCCCTCTGGTCTTAACCTGGAAACTTCCTCAGCATCGGTCAAACCTCGTATATGCCCCCAGCATCAGCGGCCTCAGTGATGACTCTCTGCTCTCCACCTGCCTTCTAACTCTGTCTCCTGAGCCCAGAAATATACACAGCTGTCTCCTGGACATCTGTCAGAGAGATGCTCACTATTCCTCACCCAGCATGACCCAAACCAAACTCCTCCCCTTGCCCGGCCCTGCCTCTTTCTCTGGAGTGCGATGCTCCTTCATCTGGTGCCTCCCTCCATCATCCATCCCATTCCCCAGGTCAGAAATCTGAGGGTCACCCTGGCCTCCTCTTCTTCCACGCCTTCAGGGGCTCAGGTCCCCAAGCCCTGTCTATTCTGCTTCCTAAATGGCTCTTGACTTTACTGTCTCCTCCCCATCCCCATTGCCCCCATCTAGGGCTCACCCTCTCGTGCTGGGCCACCACATCTGTTTCCTCACTGGCAGATGTCCTGCTCAGGTGCCCTTGGGCCTTCCCATCAGAGTGCCTGCCTGTCCCATGCCAAATGCTTGTAGCCTTCCTCTGGGGCTGCAGCTGCTCCCTCCATCCAGTCAGGCAGGAAGTGCTGGAGAGTTAATGCCCCTCCCTGCTTCTCAGAGCTGCTCTCAACCGATGGCTGCTGGGAGTTGGTGTGTAAAGACCCCAGCTTTGCCGGGCGCGGTGGCTCAAGCCTGTAATCCCAGCACTTTGGGAGGCCGAGGTGGGTGGATCACGAGGTCAAGAGATCGAGACCATCCTGGTCAACATGGTGAAACCCCGTCT
>NW_016107735.1:1758492-1762220 GCF_001604975.1 Cebus imitator | reverse complement strand
AAAAAAAATACAAAAATTAGCTGGGCATGGTGGCAGGTGCCTGTAATCCCAGCTACTCAGGAGGCTGAGGCAGGAGAATTGCTTGAACCTGGGAGGCGGAGGTTGCGGTGAGCTGAGATTGTGTCATTGCACTCCAGCCTGGGCAACTAAGTCTCAAAATAAATAAATAAATAAATACATAAATAGAACTAGAAGAAACAAAGGTGATTATTGCATGATGAGTTGGGCTTTTGCAAGCATAAAAATGAGAGGAAAAGTCACAGATAAGACACTAAGAATTGACAAAATAAAAATAAAAATAAAAAGTATCCCAAAGTCAAAAAGCAGATGAAGTGGGAAATATATTGGCTGTGTATACTGCAGATCCACAACACCACGAATAAGCTGAATGGGGTTTAGGTGAATTAACCTTCATTTTCATTTGCTTGGGACACCTAGTAACAAATACTTAAAAAATTAGTAAGAGCTAGAACATATCATGAAAAGGCAAATAAGCATTTGGTCATCTGCTTGTCAAAGTGCTTACCCTTATGATGAGGAAGCTCTTCCTGATGTCCACCCTGCATTCCTCTTGCTGGCAACAAGAGCCTTTTCTTTCTTTCAGTTCTTAGGGGAGTGGGAGGGCCTTTCCTTGAAATAAATTCACATAGAGTGTGTGGCCTCCAGAGTGTCCAGGTCAGGAGCCCTTGGCCCCTGCATGTATTGCCAGAGGTTCAGCCACAGTTGAGGTCCAAGAGGGCACAGACTTCTCAGAAGGATATACCAGATTGTTAGCTTGGATGCAGAGGCTCACAGCTGGCCTGATGTCATGCTGTCCTCCTCCCTGTCCCATTTCCATCCTGAGCACGCCCTAATCTACTCCATCCTGATCCCCATTCTCAGCCCCATCTGGATCCCACTCTTGAGGCCTCTGTCCCTTACTCTCCCCGTCCCAGGTCTTGGTGGGGGTCCCCATGGCCACTCTGAGGCAGGCTGGCTGTGCAGAGAACAGATGGGCTCCCTGTAGATGTGCAGCAGCGCAGAAGCTAATCCACTTTTATCTCGTTATGGTGACAGCCACCCTGTTAAATGGAATGGACTATCGATTCGGGGCTCACTTCCAGCCCGAGGATTTTCCATCACAAGCCTGAGTAGAATAGGAGAAAAGCAACACTTATTAACTTGGGTGCCAGTCAGGAAGAGGCTGGAGTGGGGGCCGGGGCTGGGCAGGCGCAGGTGCCGGGGCTGGCAAGCCAGGCCTCCAGGGTGCTGGGGAGCCAGGCTCAGACCAGCATCCGAGGGAGCCTCTCCTTCCCCCCTCCGTCAAGGTGGATGGGGGACAAGGGTTCAAAGGTACGTGACACAAATGGCACACTTAGACAGCACTGATGCACACATATACACAATGCTGACGCACCTACACACACAATACTGACACCCACAATGCTGACACAAAAATACACAAGCATGCTGACACACAGCGACATTTCTACCCATCACTGACATACAGTGAGCCCACTGTCTACACACAGCTACACATTCAATGCTGACACACATGCAGACACACAACACTGACACACACACACCCAACACTGATAGACACACTCATGCAATGCCAGTACACGCATACACACAACACTGACACACATATGAATACAATGCTGGCACATCCAAACACACAGTGCTGACACAGAACACACCGCGATGACATGCGTATATATATTGGCATGGGCAGACTCACATACACAACGCCAACACACACATGCACACAGTGCCGACTCCCATCTATATAAATCACTGACACAGATATATACGCACACACACAACACTATCTTGTGTACTCATACGACACTGATGCACACATATACGCACACAATACACACCCTTAGAATGCTGATGCAGATTACACAAGTACACACACAGCAATACATACACCCATCACTGACACACATATGAACCTACTTTGACAAAAATCGACACAAACACTCAGCACTGACACACGTACACCCAATACGGACAAAATATACACATAAGGCTTGCTGCAGTGGCTCACGCCTGTAATCCCAGCACTTTGGAAGGCCGAGGTTGGGAGTTCGACACCAGCCTGACCAACATGGAGAAACTCTGTCTCTACTAAAAAAAAAAAAAATTAGCTGGGCATGGTGGCGCATGCCTGTAATCCCAGCTACTCGGGAGGCTGAGGCAGGAGAATCACTTGAACCTGGGAGGTGGAGGTTGTGATGAGGTGAAATTGTGCCATTGCACTCCAGCCTGGGCAACAAGAGTGAGATTCCATCTCTCTCTCTATATATATATGTGTGTATGTGTGTGTATATATATATATACACACACACACACACGATGCTACATACATATACACACAACACGGACACACGTACTTACCCAGCATGGACCTACATATACACCCAAGGTTGCCACACATATACGTCCAATGCTGACACACACGTATGCACACAATGCCGACACAGACACGCATATGCAGATGCTGATACCACGTACGTACAGCACTGGCACACAGAAATGCCAGATGCTGACCCACATACACCCACAATACCAACACCTCCTAACACTGTTACATACATAAACACACGCTCATGGGACCTCATACTGCAAACACACCCAGTACCCGCCAGCATCCACGTCCAAGAGACACATGTGCCGTGCCGGTAGCCTAATGCTGCAGAAACGAACACAGTAGGGACACTGCCATAGAAAATTGTCACCTATTACTAACACATAGTTAATGATGCACACACACAAAACACACACACCTATACATAATATTGAGGCACACCATGTGTGCATTTGTACACACACACACACACACACACACACACGCACGCGCACACTGGCAGCTTCCTGTGTTCAGTGCCTGGTCACTATGGGTCGCTCTTCCTGCTATGTGCTGGGGCGCTGGGGCTGGACAGGAGAGTAAAACTCGGTCTCAGCTTTCGAGCAGCTTCGCCTCTAGTTGGGGAGGAGGGGTGCTCAAACAGTACAGAGAATCACATCATAGTTACAGCAGACTCATCTACAGCACTGATCATATGCCCTTGCTGGTCTAAGCACTTTATACACAGAACACAAGTCTTCACAATCTTTGGCTGCAGGTTCTATGATTAGCCCCAGTTTGTAGATGAGGGACATGGGCACAGAGAGGTTAAGTGACTTGCCCAAAGTTGCACAGCTCTGAAGTGGTAGAGCTAGGATTTGAACTCAGGCCTTCAGGCTCCAGAGTCTTCAGTGTAATTTCTATAAAGACCATTTCATCACACCTGCTTCTGGCTGAAAAAACCCCACATGGCACCGTCACAGGCCTAGACTCACACAGACACACACCCACGGTCTGCACCCACAGTCTGTGAAATCCACAGACTAGGGGGAAATCCACCCCTGTTGTCACCTGGTCACTCTCCTGTGATGGCTGCATGCCTGGAGGACTTTACTTGACCCACCCCAGAGGGGAGAGGCAGCTCATGCTGGAAAAAGCCCTGGAGAGGAGCTCTGGGCAGCAGGGTTGGGAACTCTTTGCCACAGGAGGGGATGCTGGGGCCAGCAGGTGTCCCGCTGAAGAGGGCAACTCTCCTGGGGCTAGTCTTCAGTCGCCCTTCCTCTGCCGGGTCCCCCTTCCTCTGCTGGGTCCAAAAAAAGCTATAGAATTTTTGTTTTTTGTTTTTTTTTTTTGAGACAGAGTCTCACTCTGTTGACCAGAGGCTAGAGTGCAATGG
>NW_016107735.1:1757363-1758417 GCF_001604975.1 Cebus imitator | reverse complement strand
CCTCCCAGGTTCAAGTGATTCTCCTGCCTCAGTCTCCTGAGTAGCTGGGACTACAGGTGCACGCCACCACACCTGGCTAATTTTTTGTATTTTTAGTAGAGACAGGGTTTCACTGTGTTAGCCAGGATGGTCTTGCTCTCCTGACCTCGTGATCCGCCCGCCTTGGCCTCCCAAAGTGCTGGGATTACAGACATAAGTCACTGCGCCCGGCTGCTCTAGAACTTTTTTCCACATCCCAAGCAATGGCTGCCTTATTGCATCTGGGTTCTCCCAGGGACCAGGGCCTGGGGGAGGAACACTGCCAAGGGACAGATTTCCTCAAACAGAGGAGGAGAAGTGAGTCAGGAATCAAGACAGCAGTGAGTTGGGCTTTAAGGTCTTGCTTTTTCGGATAAATTCTGGGAAAGTGCAGCCGCAGGGGTGAAGAGCCTGAAACCGGGCTGGACTGACCATGTTCCGTTCCTATTCAGCCCGGACCACGTCTGCCTGACCGTAGGAAGGTCATTGAACTTCTCCAGTACTCAGTTTCCCCATCTGAAAAATGGACCTACGAAGGTCATCTGACACACTTGTAAAATGGGGGCCTGGGTTGACGTCCTCAAGGACCTGCTCCATTTGGACACCATGGAACCCAAGAGTTTGGGATCATTCCCAGCCCCTGGGGGAGTCTCTGAGGGCAGTGGTGGAAGGCGAGGCCCACATGGCCAGTCGCCTGCCTGACCACTCCATTGCCTGTGCATTTGTGGTGGGGGGTTAGGGTGGGAAAGAGTGCTTTCACCTGTAACCCACCCCTGACTGTGGCCTGGAGGCTGCAGGGCCACGGCCTGGCCAAGCCTTCCCAAAGCATTTCTGAAAAGTAGGATGTGGTCCGAAAAGAAAACATGTGAGGACTTGTCCACTGCCAGTGTCTCTGCTGCTGTGACATTGGCCAGGTGTCCTGACTACCTCAGTTGGCTGTCCCCACCGCAGTCCAGCTGTCCCCACCTCAGCCCAGCTGTCCTCACCTCAGCCCAGCTGTCCCCACCTCAGCCCAGCTGTCCTCACCTCAGCCCAG
>NW_016107735.1:1741014-1757104 GCF_001604975.1 Cebus imitator | reverse complement strand
CAGCCCAGCTGTCCCCCACCTCAGCCCAGCTGTCCCCACCTCAGCCCAGCTGTCCCCCACCTCAGCCCAGCTGTCACCCACCTCAGCCCAGCTGCAGCTGTCCCCTCACCTCAGCCCAGCTGTCCCTCGCCTCAGCCCAGCTGTCCCCACCCCAGTCCAGCTGTGCCCCCCCTCAGCCCAGCTGTCTCCCCAGCTTTATCCAACTACTCTCTCAGTATAATATAAGCCTAGATGTACCTCAACATGAGTCACAAAGGCCTCCCATAGCAGCACGGAGCATGGCGGCTCCTGCACATGAGCTTCGCCATGCTCTTACATCCACCCACCTGTTCCCCATCAGTTCAGCGGTGTCCGGTGCCCGCCATCTCTTCCCTTTATCATGCTGGTGGCTCTGCTGTTGCCCCAGGCCAGACACTCCCGCCCCTTTGCTCAGTGGCTCTCCCCGACAGCTGCCCAGCTCGCCCCCTCAGGGCAGCCTCGATGCCGCCTTCCACATCCACGCAGCTCTTCTCCCACCACATCACCTGCGCTGGCCCCATCACGGGCACGTCTCCCCTTATGTGGGTGCACTGGTTCTCTTTTCTGGGCGCCCTCTCAGTGAAAAGACTTATTGGGTCCCCCCGGCGGCTTCTTGGGCATTGCTGGAGGGTGCCCCTGCTCTACTTCTACTTTCCTCAACATGGGGCCGGGGGCCTGGCTTGTGGTGTCTAATCCTGGAGTCACACCAGGCTCTTCCCCGAGGACAGGGCACGGGGAGGAAGCACCCCTGGCTGGAAGGAGAAAGGAGGCATTCGGGCATCCCTGTCCCCTAGGGCCAGGAGGGACCCCAACATCATCACTGTTCCTTCTTGAATCTGGTGTTGGGGGGTACTTGGCACGACCCCATTCCCAGAGTGGCAGGAGGGAGCCCAAACATTCCACACTCAACTCCAGGTAGGAGAGGCACCCTCCGTGACATCTCCGGCCTGATCTCGACAGGAGCAACTCCTGAAATCATCTTCTCCATCCTCACTGGAGCCCCCAGAAGAGAAAAGACAGATCCTGATTAAATATGCAAATTCAAGCAGATGGCGGAGCTGGGTGATGGACTGGCTGTCAGGAGAGCACGTCACCGTGAGACGTATGTGTGTCTGTGTGATTAGTGTGGGGACACTGTGTGGGGGAGGGACCTGGGGCTGTGTGGCTGCCTCTGCAGGGTCTGGTGGGGGTGTGGGAGAGGGCTGGAGGAGGGAATGGGGTGACTTTCCATTCCCTGGGCTAGCCAGGACCTCCCTGTGGCCAGCTCACCAGGCCTGTCCTGGCCTCTCTCAGCCAGGATGTTAATTCCACCAGGTCAGGGCTGGAACAGGACAGGATTTGTTAGTATAATCTGCACCTGTATCTCTGCTCTTGCCATCGGCCAAACAATAAAAGACACAATATTTACACAACTTACCGGGGGAAGCAATATTGGGCCATTGATTTTGTGTCCCTTGGATTTTCACGGTCTAAACCTTAATGGTTTTTAATCATAAAATATTAGAGCTGCAGGGCACTTAGTACTGGCGCCTTGCTGTTGAGAGGTGGCCTCCTCCCCTTCGAGGCCCCAGGGGGAGTGCCCCATGGAGGAGGGGCCGATATCCCCCTCCCCCACACCCAGGGCAGCAGAGCCTCCTGCGTGCCTGCTGTGGAATTGGCCCAGGCCTGGGCACAGCGTGGGAGCCCCCAAAGGACAGGGCATCCTACCCATCAGTCACCCCAGTTCTAGGGGCAATCCGCTCCTCAAAACTGATCTACTTTCATCAAGAGTTCTTAAAATAAAAGCTTCTGCCCTTGTTTCTCTCCCTCAGATATATTTTCACCCCACCTCTGCTTGAGGACCCCACCCCCCTGTTCTGTCTCCTAGGTGGGGTGCTGTACAAGGACTGGACCAGGTCCGATTCATTTCCGTATCTTTAGTGCCTGGCACAGGGCCTGAAATAGCACTGGTGCTCAGTATTGGTTGAATGAATGAGTAGATGTGCTAGACTCTAAAGGCAGGTTTCAAAAAGGAATTTTCTATTGACTCATTCATTCATTCAACAAATATTTATTGATCACCTACTAAATGCCTGATCTCAGAGATGAATCAGACCGAGGTCCTGTCCTCAACATAGTAGATGCTGTACAGGGGACATCTCTTTCTAGCTCATCCTGGAGGATGAGCTAGAAAGAGCTTTTCAGCAGGGAGTCTGAGCCTCCTGAATGCAGCTCAGCCTCCTCAGGAGACCACTTTGAAGGCCCAAACTTATGAGGTGTGGAGATATGAACAGATCACATGTCTCAGCCCCTTCTCGTCCTAACCAGGGAGGGTTCCTGGAAGGGGCTTCCTTGAAGAATGAGGTTGGGACGCTGTGAGTGTGTCCATGTGAGCAGGAAGTCCTGCTGTCCCCCTGGGAGAGGCTGGTTCCTCTGGTGCAGAGGGAGACATGGGTGGGAGGTGATTGTTGCTGTTGTTTATTTGTACTGAAATGAACATATTGCCTACCCCACCCAGCCTCCCCCATCCCCATGCCTGCGGGGAAGTCGATTGCAATGGATTACGCAGCGAGGGGAAGGATGAGAGCACAATTGGAAGAAAGATAAAGATAATTAAAACTAATTCCAACTGTTCCCAGAGAAATCAATTTCATAACTTCAGCATGTCCCTGAACTTGTTCCTGAGGCTCTGAAGCACTGAGCACAGGGCAGGTGTTTGAGTGTGTGGTGCAGACACAGGCAGGTGTGTAAGCGGGTGCTTGTAATGCCTGCACGCATGTGTGTGGCTCCAGGCACATGTGTGCACGTTTGTATGTAAGTGCATACCTTGGGTATGTCGGGGGACACCCAGGTGGGTTGCACAGCAATTCTAGGTCTCCATGTGGTACTCCCGTATGGCCTCATCTTTAATTCTGAGGGAGGATGTATGGAAAGGGCAAGAAAATTAGGGTGGCTGGTAGGGTTAGGTCACCCTCCCCTCTACCAAGGCCTTAGATGTCACCTGTCTGGTCCAATTCCCCCTTATACACGTGGGGAGATGGAGGCCCAGAGAGGTGAGGCTTGCCATGGGTCATGCAGCAAGTGAGACGCAGCATTGGAACCAGAAGCCTAGTCTCCTGGGTTTCTTCTACTCTAAGGACATACTGGCCATTGGGACAAAGGCAGACAGGGGTGGAAGGAGTGGTGAATCTGGTTTTATATGGCTGGGAGCTCTTCGTGTGAACCGTTCCTTAATTGTCTAATTTCTTCCTTCTTCTAACGTAGGCTGAGCACCTGCTATGTGTCAGGCCTTGGGGGTTCTCTAGCTTGGCTGGGGGGTGCTGGGGGTGTCCATCACTGGCTCTGGGAGAGACTGGTTCCTCTGGAGGAGAGGGCTGCTTGGCTGTGGGGACTGGTGGATGGTGGCCTCTCCTTGTCCCTTATGGGGAAGTCTCTGAGGCAGTGCTCAGGACAGAGACCTGCCTAAGAAGCATAGGCTGCCAAATGGTTCACTCTGGCTGAGGATGGCTCTGCTGGCACTGCTGTCACAGCCGGTGACTTCTCACAGGGACTTCATGGCTCACCTCTCAGGGACTTCCTGGTGTAGCCTGGAGTCCTGCCCATACCCCCAACCCCTTGGTGAGCGTGCCTAGGGCAGCGTCTGATACATCTCTGGGTTTCCCAGGACCTGGCAGACTCCAACACACAGTAGGTCACCCTCCAGCACAGGACTGGCACGTGAATTAGCGAACCTTTGAGGATGAAGTGATCCATTCCAGAAAACCAAGCTGAGAAGACTGTGTGTCGGGGTGCATGTGTTGATCACTCTAAATGAAGGGTTCCCTCTATCTGCCTGTGTCGGTGTCCTCAACGTTTAAATGGGCACTGTTATCCACATGGCAGCTTCAGTGAGTTTGAGATGAGGTGGCTAGCACTTTGTTTCCCCTTCTTATAGGCTCTGGGCTTTTCCTTGTGTTTTCCCTTCTTATAGGGACTTCGTGTTCTCTTCTAATAGGCCGTGAACGTCCATGAAGAGGGTCACTCCGTGAGCAAGGACCTAGGAAACAGCTCATGGCCATACAGCTGCCTGGAAGTAGGCGTGGATGAAATGGCTTTCCCAGCGCCTCCAGGCAAGGTGCTTGGGTACTCCATCCTTGGTCCAGCCTTCCACGATGGGCCTGGGAGTGCGGATGGATCCTGGGGGCTCCTGGGCGGCGCATCAGTTCCTGCGATGCCCCAGATGACCTCTAGATGGCAGCATTGGCGAGCAGGAGCCAGATGGGAGAGGCTGGAGTGGGCTGGGCTGGGCCAGAGGGCTAAGACTGCAGACTCTGTCCTTAAGCCTCCACCCTCTCCCAAGGTCTGAGAGCAGAACCTGGGTGGGGCTGGGGTGAGGGAAGAAGGCACCTTGGGAATTCCTGGGCTGGGGAGTCAGGCTGATCCCTTGTCTTCCTGACAGTCCCTCTGAGAGGTGGATTTCCAGCTGTTGAATCTGGAAGTCAACAGCTGGGCAGGACACTGTGGCTGGAAACTCTTCTCTCAAAGACCCTCACACCCTGAGGAGCGGGACCTCCAGGGTGTGGGCGTGAGGGTGTCTCTGGCAGCAGGGCAGTGGACACCCATGCGGCCAGGGAAGCCCAGCAGCCCCAGTGCGGGGAACCCACCTTCTGCTCTGCCCCACCCTCCTCAGCATCCCCTCCTCTCTCTCCCTTTCCCCAGAAAGCCAGAGAGGAGCAGATGGGAACTGTCAGCAGCTCGTTAGGGGTTAGGGTTACGGTTGGGGTGCTGGGGCGGGAGAGGCAGGAGGGGAGTTGGAGGGGGCAGAGTTCTTGGCCAGGTCCCTGTGGAGTCCCAGGCAGGGCGGTGTAGTCTTTCTCTCAATTCCTTGCCAACCTGGGGAGAGGCTTGGGAGAAGCCCCAGCCTCTCCAGGAGGCTGCATCTGGTAGTAATCTGGAGGTGAGATGGGTGTTCAGGGGGCTCTGTTCTTTCCAGGGCCTGGCCTGCTGGTGCGGGCTGGATGGCAGTGTCCGTCCTCCCCCAGGTCATCCCAGGCCAGCTCTCAGCTTCCCCCGGTTGGAGGCTGGGAAGCCAGGGATAGATTTGATATAGGATGGGAACTTACAGCACTCCCAGGTCACAAGGGAGAGGGGACTAAAGACCATCTTTGGGGCCAGGTGCAGTGGCACACGCCTGTAATCCCAGCACTTTGGGAGGCTGAGGCGGGCGGATCATTTGAGGTCAGGAGTTCAAAACCAGTCTGACCAACGTGGTGAAACCCCATCTCTACTAAACATACAAAAAAATAAGTCTGGCATGGTGGTGGGCACCTGTACTCCCAGCTACTTGGGAGGCTGAGGCAGGAGAATTGCTTGAGCTCTGGAGGTGGAGGTTGCAGTGAGCCAAGATTGCACCACTGCACTGCAGCCTGGGAGACAGAGCGAGACTCCGTCTTGGAAAAAAAAAAAAAAAAAAAAGGACCATCTTTGGTCTGCAGGTGCTCTGGGGAGGAAACAACGGGTGAGTCTGGACTGTGGGGCCCTGAGCCACCTGCCATGGCCCAGCTGTTTCTAGAAGGAGAATGTTTGGGGTTGGTCACTGAGCCCTGACTGCCCAGCCAGCCTCTGATGTCTTCGCCACAAAGCGCGGAAGCTGCTGCACGATGCCACGCCCAGGGCTCAGACACAGGAGGCCCGAGGTCTGAGTGTGGGTGTCTGGTCAGCTGCCAGCTCCTGGTGACCTTCACCAATTCTATCTCTCTCAGCCTTAATTTCACCATCTGATAAACAATAGTAATAATAATATGGCTTACTCCCGTTGAATGCTTACACAAGACACAACATTTTATGTGGATTATCTGATTTAATGCTCACAATCCCCCTGTGGAGAAATGAAGACTCAAGGGGGCGAGTGACTTGGCCAAGGTCACACACCAAGGGGCAAGAACTGAGACCCAGCACTGTCTGAAGTCACGGCCTCACTCCTCCCCTGTCCTTTCCCTTGGGTTGTCCGCTCTTCCTCTGGGTCGGTGGGGGTGGAGGCTGACACTGCTTTCCCAATGTCTCCCCAGGACGCTTAGGAGTGGGTGAGTGGAAGAGGGGTTTTCGTAGAATTCTAGATTTAGCCAATAAAAATCCAGGATGCCTAGTTAAATATGAATGCCAAACGACAAATAAATTTATAAGTACGTTCCATGCGCTAGTTAAGAGCTATCTATACTGAAGAATGACGTATTGTTTATCAGCAACCCTGGTCAGTAGCATGCATTGCATTGTGTGTTTACTAATTTCCAGGAATTATGCTGGAGAAGGAGAGATGAAGACTGGGTGGAAGAGAGCGGGGATGTGTGTGGATCACGCCCAAGCTTTGCCACTCACTGCTAGGGCTGCCTCTTCCGGCTCGGTTTCCTCATCTGTCAAATGGGAAGGAGAACCTCCTCTTCTGCCCTCCTAAGGGATGACATAGCATCCAATACCCAGTTAGTTGTGAATGTCTTTGAATAATCCAGACAGCCTTGTCAAGATGAGCCCTAGTCTGGTTACTGATGATTGCCAGCCCTGTCTCCATCTCCTGGGCACCCACTGGTGAGCCCCCCTGCCCCCTGTCACCCCGAGCTCCACAGAGGTCCACAGGTGCAGGCCTGAGAACCTACAAAGAGTTCTCATTTAACATTAATAGGAAATCAGTAATCACTGAAGCCTCCTGTGTGTGGGGGAGCCCTCATCAGTGATAGGCCTGAACAGCCTGTGTCTACAGCCCCGGGCCACCATTGTCCAGCTGGAGAAGCCCCTAACTTCTTAGGGCCTCAGTTTCCCCATCTGTGGTGTGGGAGAAAATGATGGACATCTCCTAGGTCATTGTGAGTGTGCAGAGAGATGGTAGAGAGTAGACACTCAGAACATGCTGGCTGTGCCCTGCCCCAGCTTTATCTCCTGGCCAGGGACTCAGACAAGTGAGGTGGGCCTGGCTATTGGGGTAAGTGATGGGGACATCAGTGTCACCTTCATCTGCTGCAGATGGATGGTAGGTTGGATAATCCGTATTTCGTGGTGGTCTTGCTGAGGCTTGTCTGCTGGGGAAAGTGATGGGGACACTCATATGTGCTCTCATAAATACCTGGGGACAGATCCACATGCATTCAGGCCACACACGAGATGCACACACCCACGCAGATAGGAGGCTCCTCTAACGCATCTCCCCTCGACCCTCACCTGAGCTTCGCCTTTTCTCTGTAAAACACAGTCTAGTGTCCACCCCACGCAGACCTCGTCATCCGCAAGGCTGCTCTCTGATGACCTAGCCTGAGGGCCTCTGCTCCCTCAGGCTGAGTTATGGGCTTACAAAGAACCAGTTGTATTTATTTCCAAATTGGTTTATGCCACTAGCCCTTGTTATTGAAATTCTACAATTTAATTAAATAATAAGCACACCAAAATACTGTGAGCACACAAAAAGTTGTTGTTTCTATAAAATGAAACTGAAGTCTTTAGAAAGACTCTATAAAGGTGAATTGCTTAAAAAAAATTGCTGTCAAACTAGGTGTGGATAAGCAACTCTAAGATAAGACTGGGAACAAATTCATGAAAACCTAGAAGATGTGGCACTCATATCCCTTTACAAGAGTCTTTTTACCTTCTTGTTCCACTTTAGAGAAATTGAAACTGGAAATCGAGGATGAAGTGTTGGGGGTTTGGTTTACCAGAGAAAGAGGACACAGCTCCAATCATCAGAACCACAGGCAAAGGAAATACTTTGTCCTGCATTAGAGAAAATTAAAAAGATAAAAAACATATGCTTTTTGAAAGAAAATGTTGATGTTGTGTATTTTTTTACGATTTCCCTCAGAACCAATATTTTGGATTATCCTGCTACTCAAACTAATGGTATTAGTTTAACCAGAAGGCTTTTTCTGTCAGTACACATCAGCGCACACACACACACACACACACACACACACACACACACACACGGAGTCACACACTCTCATAAGCATATCCGTGTACACACACTTAACACATATGTACCCCTGCACATACACAACGCTGCACATACATAATGTACACATGGATACATGCACTCACCCAAACCATGTACTTACACACAGACATATGGGTACACACATTCTCACTGTCCCAGGCTCACACATGTCTGTTCAGAGGCACACATGCTCATCAGTAACTCACACATATCTGAGCACACACGCGCATACATACACAAGCCGAACCCTTCCCCCCCACCCTGCAAGAACAGCCAAGGCAATAAGCAGAGGCTGGTTTTTAATCAGAGATTCACCCTTTGGTGTTTTTCTCCCTTTGGCAGGCTGGGGGATTGGGCAGGACGATGAGGGAGGAGGAAGGAGGCAGCCGGTGGGAGGAGTCAGGCCTGGGGCTAGATTCATCTAGCTGGCACCTGGCTGGGGAGATATGTGGCTGCGGCAGGTGAGCTGGGTTTGAGCTGCATTATTGAGTGCCCTGTTCCACTTTTATCTAAAATGTAGCGAGGACTGGCTGAGAAGGAGGCCCTTTGGGAGGGCCAGGAGGGTGGTGGGGGCAGGGACTCCCGAAAAAAACAAAAAGAAGGGGAGCAGGCTTTGTGGGGTTTCAGGGTTGGGCTGGGCCTGTTCAGCCCAGTCTTCTCCTGCTGGGTCTGAGGCTATCTATCTGAGGTTCTCTGATTTGGGGCTTCTAGACCTGCCTCAGATCCCCAGGTGCTAACTCAGACCTGCTTCTCTGAATGGGGCCAAGGAATCTGCATTTCTAAACTGCTCTTAGTATTCTGCTAAGCAGCCAGGTTTGGGAACCTGAGTAGAGAATATTGCACGTCCATAGAAAGACCTCTCTCTTTGGGGATCCCCAGAGATGTGCTGTCTCTCTGGTATCCTCAAGATTCTGTGATCTTGGCCAGGAGTAGGGAGAGCTCTAAGACAAGGGTAGAGAGTCCTGGAGTTCTGGGAGCTGGAGGTGATCTCATACTTGGGTCCTTTATTTTCTAAAAGGGAAGACAGAGGCCTGGAGGAAAAACGATGTGCTCAGGGTCATGAGAGAGTCAGTGGGGTTGATGGGATTTGAGTCTGAGCTATCTGGTTCCAAAGCTCATATTTTGTGTATCAGTCAGGATCGGCCAGGTTGTACGTTGCCTTAACAAACACCTCCAAGTCTCAGTGGCTTAAAACAAAAAAGATTGATTTCTTGTTTCTGCAACGTGTCCAGCAAGGGTCAGCAGAATCTCTGCTCATCTTAGTCACTCAGGACCTGGCTTGGCTTTTGTCAGCTGTGGGGCAGAGGGAACAAGCACTCAGGAGGCGCACTGCCACTGAAATGCTGTGGTCCAGAAGTGACCCCGCCACTCTGTTCCCAGTCATTGGCCAGAACTAGCTGCATGCCTCGCTTCCGCCTACAGGAAGTGAATCTCACCACCTGCCAGGAAGGGGCAGAATTGGAAATATTAGGTACATAGCACCAGTCATGTCCAGTCTCTGCCAACTGCATGTGACCATGGGGTCCAGGAGCCTCACTATGTCCCTGATGGGAGCCGTCTAGAGAGCCAGCCTGGGGCAGCTCCTCCCCTCCCCTCTTCAACCCAGTGCCAGCCTCTCCAGCTTCGTCTCTGTCTCCTCCCTTCCCTGCTCATCCTCTCTTAGGCCCACCTTCTCCATCTTATGCTCCAATCCAGGAGTGTTAGTTTCCAGTCCTGGCTTTGCCTCTAACCCATTGTGCAGGGTGATGCAGGATGGGTCTTTTCTCATCTGGTGGACCTCAGTTTGCCCATCTGTACACTGGGACTCTGCCTCTGAATCTTGGTCCCCCACTGCTTCTGTGGAAAGCGTTTCTGGAGGCCGCTGCTTGTTGAGACAACAGACCTGGGGGAACAGACTTTATTTTTCCTCCTTTCCTGTCCCTGTTTTGGAAGATCCCACATATGTTGGGCCTGAAGTCATCCTACGCGTCCTGGGAGCTGAAGGGGCTGCTGCTTCTGCCAGGAAAATTCCTCCTTGAAGGTGGGGAGCTCTCCCCAGAATGAGGCCAGGCCAAACCTGTTCCCTCTCCTCCTCATGATTTCCATGGGGGTGGGGGCAGGTCCCAAGGCAGCCAGCAGGGAGGCCTTGGCCAGTGCATCAGACTAACGGCTGGGCGGAGAAGCCTGCCATCTCTCGCTCAGCTCACCTGGAGACAGCCCAAGAAGTGAGGAAGGGTTTAGATTTGAGGTCTGAAAGGACTCCTTGGCAGAGGCAGTCACTGCACGGGAGAGTGGAGGACAAGGGACTATTTTCTGAAATATATTTAATTTTTAATGAGCCGACAAAGCTTAAACATTTCTTACATTTTAAAAATTCATTTTTAATGTTACAAAAATAAGACATTCTCACTATAAAAAACAAAACACAGAAGTGTGTAGAGAACAGAGTGAATGTTCCTCCCTCCCCCAGGCCCATCCTCCAGGGGCAGCCACAGTCGGCAGCTTGGTGTGTATTCTTCCAGACCTTTCTCCACACACATACAAATGAGGCCAGAGGGTTTATGATACATCTTTATAAAAATGGGATCACGTTTTGTTTATGAAGAGAGTTCTGTGAACCACTCACCCACTCTCCACCCTTCCACCCATCCACCAACTCACTCACTCACCCACCCAACCCACCTACCCACCAGTCATCCATCGCCCACCCACCCAACCCACCTACCCACCACTCACCATCCTCCCACTCCCTCCCTCCCTTTCCCCCGCCCCAGTAACCCAGTCGCCCACTCACCCATTCACCCTTGAGATGGGCCTGAACCACTGCCGCGTGTCTGATCCTGTGTTTGTCCCTATGGCTCTTTTGTGGGCCTCCCTCCCTGGATTCCCCAGCTGAGCTGAGGGGGAGGGCACTGCTATCTCTTACTGAGTGCCTGCTATATACCGAATGACTTCGTACATGTTTCTGACCATTCTAGTGCTACCTGGATTAAATGCCACCTCCTCCAGGGAGCCTTCCCTGGGTGGGGGTGAGTGGGGGTCTTTCTCTTGCTGCTATGAACTTCTGTGCTCTTTTCACCCCTCTATGTACCCACTTTGGAGCGATGGCCTGTTTGTGCGCCCCCCCCCACCTCCCAGCAGACTATAAACAACTCCCTGAAAACAAACATTGGGGTCAGGTTCACATCTGTCCCTACCATTTCTAGCACGTGGAAGACACTGGCTCCAAAAATGAATGCAGCTTCCCGCTGGCCCCATACAGGGGTCAGGATGGGACCTGGATTGGGCAGTTGGCCAGGATGGACTCAGGATGGGACCTGGATTGGGCGGTTCCCCTCCCCAGCCCCTTCCGTTATTTAGAAGGGGGACAATTCTTACTGCCCTCCCCGTCTTTCCATCTTGCCCCAGACAACGGGTCCTGCATAGATATCTAGGTGGTCTCAGAACCTTGTCAGAGAGAGTGGTGGTTTCTGCATATCCTGGTCATAGTTTGAAGGCCGTTTGGATGAGAAACTCACCGCCACTCACATAGCCCCTTCCTGCCTGCTAGGAAATCCTTCCTTGCAAAGAGCCAAAGTCTGTCCCTGATACTGGAAATCACATCCAGTCAGCTCAGGATGGGCCCTGGTTGCCAGCCAACCAGCTCACCTCACCTTTCACAGTTGAAAGAATTGCATCCAGAGAGGTTAAGTGACTTGCTCAAAGTCACACAGCAAGTGAATAGAGAACTGGAATCCCTGCTCCTTTCCCCCCTGAAGGTCCTGGTTCTGACCTCTGGACCTCACTGACCCGTGGGCTTCCTTTGTCTCAGGGATTGGATGACTGAGGCCCTGACGTGGGAACCTTTCCGGTCCTGATCACCCTCTCCAGACTGTCCAAGTGTCGGTCCCTGGGACAGAGCTGATTGGCCTTGAAAGGCTGCAGTTCAGCCCCACCTGCTACCTTGCCTCCTCCTTCCCCAGCTCCTCTCATTTTTCCTCTGAAAGGAAAGAATTAATAGAAAATGTAAGTGAGCAATCTCGCGGACGAGGCGGGTTTTCATTATTTGCGGCTGGGGAAGGCAGGCTGGGGCAAGGATCCCAGTGAAGCATGGATTCTGCCAGGAGCCTGGGGAGATAATTGAGCGGCGGCGGCAGAGGCGGCGGGCACGGGGTGGGTGCGGGCTCGGGAGCTGTATTATCATTAGAATTTACATGACACATTAGCCAGAAGTGGCAGCGTTCATCTTTCTAACCAAATCTCATTTACCAAATGAGCAGCTGACGCCTGTTTTATCAGCTGGCTCCTTCTCCACGCGGCTTTCTGCGCAGAGCACTCCGAGTGGGCTGCTGTCCCTCTGGGTATAAGAAGGAGAGGCGACCGGCAATCACTGAGTGCCCACAGTGTGTCAGATGCTTGCTTACATGTTATCCAATCCTCCTAATTCTGTCTACCCTCATCATTCTGGGTAGGCAGTGTTATCCCACCCATTTATGGGCAGGAAAACTGAGGCTTAGAGAGGCAAGGCTATGCTTTAGTTTTCCACTGTTATAGTAATATAGTAAACTTAAGAGGGTGGACTCGGAAGCCAGCCTTCTTGGTTTCGAAACTTGGCTCTTCCACTTGCCAGCTGTGTGGTCTTGGGCAAGTTACTTAACCTCTCTGGATCACCTTGTCCTCAACTGCAAAATGGTATTAAGAATCGTAGGTGTATCAGGGCTGTTGTGAGTTCTAAATACAGCACTGAGAGCAAAGTGATGAACATTGAGTAAGCGTAAACCCAGTGAGCACACTGATGTGTAATAGTTGTTACTCTGGTTCTTTTCACTGTGTTCATTTATAGTGCCCTCACTAGGTGTGCTGTACTAGACACAACGTTCAGGACAGCATTTGATTTTCCCAACAACACAGCGCTGTTTCCGATGAGAGACCTGAGGCTCAGAGAGGGGAATTGGCTGGCCCAAGGTCATTCAGCTCCTGAGTGGTAAAGCTTTTTCCTGAGCCGGAATCGGGTCTTTTTGAGACCAAGACCGTTGTCCTTCTGGCTGTAGCAACTGCTTTCCTGCCCAAGAAGAGAGTTTTCCTGCAGAGAAGAATGGAGAAGTCCTTGAGGCGCCTCTCTGAGCTGCTACCCACAGCGCTCCCTCTAGCCCCTCCACTCTGCCCCAGGGGACCCATGGAGGTGGGGGTGGCTGGCTGCTTCTGCTCCAGGGATGTCTTCTGCTGAGCACATCACTGTTGCAGGGGAGGTGGGGAGGGTTAACGACAGGGAACCCCTGATTGAACACCTACTACGCGCTGGGCCCTGGGGTGAGACAGAGATGAATGAGATGCAGCCTCCAATGACAACACAAAGGGTAACACCTGACAGAACATGATTAATTGCAGAAGGAACTGCACAGACAACAGCCGGGGCTGGAGTTTGCAGGCAGAGGGCCCCGCTCTGAACAGGGAGCCAGAGCCCCAGTGCGGTGGTGAAGCACTTGTTCATTCATTCAGCAGGTATTTGTTGAGTGCCCATTATGTGCCAGGCTTTTTTTCTAGGTGCTTGGAGCTATTGCTAAGAACAAGGCTTTGCTTGTCTTAAAAAAGTCTTTGCTGGCCTGGAGTTTAAAATCCCACAGGGATGACAATGTAGCTAATTTCAGAGGGTAAATGCTCTGAAGACAATGGAAAATGCTGGTGGGGCAGAGGGACTAGGGAGGCGTTGTTAGATGTTGAAGTCAGAGGAGGCTTCCTAGAGGAGGTGGTATTTGATCAGTGATTGCAGCGGGAGAAGCCAGCCATCTAGGCAGGGGAGACAGTGTCGGGGTGTGGCTGGAAGGCGTGTGACGGGAGGGGAGAAGGAGATGAGGTGGGAGTAGTGACCCTACCTCTTCTCTGAGTGGCCTTGCTTTTCTCCGGGTTGTCCTCTTTGCGTGTCTTTGACCCCGATGTCAATGTCCTTTTCTGCTTGAAGATCTTGTGAACACCTTCAATCCAGCTTCTGGAGCCAGGGTCTCCTCGTCCCCATCTCCGCCCTCTGGCCTCACCTGCCGCTGCCTTTCCAGCTCTGCATTCCAGAATCCAGTCTCTTCACAGCACTGCGCCTTTGCCAGGCTATGCCTTCCATTTGGAATGCCTCTCTGTTTCAGCTTGGCAAACTCCTGCTCATCCTTCTAGACATAGCTAAAACGAGACCTTCTCAGAGGGGGTTGACACCCCCTCCTCTGAGTCCTTCCGTCCCCAGGCTTCCTCTCTTAGAGCTCAGGATGCATGGCACTAAAATCATGTTTCCCGGAGGTGAGGCCTTATTCATCAGTGTCTGTTGATGAGCCCAAGAAGGACTTCCCTTTTTTGTCTATGGCTCTTTGACTTCTGAGGGGACTCCTGGCTGAGGTTGCAGCTGTTACCTTGGGATCTCTCTCGGACTCTCCTGAGGCTGAAGGGGGATGAAAGAGAATTTTCTCTCTTTGTTTCCTCCTCTCCCCCATGGGGAGGTACCCAACAGACTGACCGAGGCTGGGGGTGGAGCAGGCCCCTGGCTTGGGAGTCTGCACGTCTATGAGCCAGGAAATGACTTGGAGATGCTCTGTCAAGCACAAGATATAAATTGCAGGCAGCTTTTAAACGTTTGGAGAGATTGCTTTTTGAGTGGCAACCTGCATCTGTGCCTATCGGAGGGGGCAGGGCAGGCCTTCATTGACTTTTCTCTGTTCTCTCTCCTCCCTGGGGCTCAGCTCCTTCTTGGCCAGGCAGGACCCTGGCTCAGGCTTGGGGTAGAGATAGGGGGCTCTGGGCACCATAGGGACTGATTGGAGGGGTTCCCCAGGCCCAGCTTCTGACCTCCTTCTGAGGGGAGCTGAGCGAGTGGTGGGCAGGCCCTGACCAAGGAGTCAGTGGACAGATAACAGGCCTACCTGCTGGTGGGCAGAGTCCCCACCCCCACTCCCCACTCTCAGATAAGACAGGCAAAGGGGTCTTGCTTTCAGCGCTTCTCCCCTATGCTGGCGTTCAGGGCATCGATTCCACTGCATTTTCTTCTGTTTCAGCCACGCTCATCAAACCCCACAGAGGCCCCAGCTCAGCCTAGACGGCCTCATTTTCTAGACCTTCTGGTGCCGTAGGCTGGGCCTCGGTGTCTGGCTGTACAGACTCCTGAGTCTTGGGGTTAACGAGAGATAATCTGTCAGCTAGGACGATTGCAACGAGGCCAACTGCTGACGCCAGAGCGATTATTCATTTGTTTCTTCATTCATTCATTCATTCATACATACAAGAAATGTGTTTGAGTGTTTACTCAATACTAGGTATGGCTTAGGAGCCTGGGAATAGAGGGGGGAGTTAACTGGAGTCGGATCTGCCTTCATGGAGTTTACATAGGACTTTGTTCCTCAGCTTCAGTTCAGCTTTCTCACTGTTTCACGGGGACAGGAACAGTGCGCGCCACGTGGGGAGGTTTGAGGAATCGGTGACAGTGAGGCTGTAAGAGCCCTGTGAGGCTCAGGGAGGACGTCAGAGGTGAGAACCACACTCTGCCTCTGGTGTTGTTCTGATTAGCCCTGCACGCTTAGGAAGCCTCCTGAACTTTCTGTGCCTCAGTTGTAACCCGAGAGTGATAGTATTGAGGTATGGACGTGGAGGGCTGCAGGGAGGATGGAATGGGAGCCCTGCCTGGCACAGGGTGAGGGCCACAGTCCCCCTGTGGTGTGCAGAGGGAGGCAGCAGCTAGGCGGGGCACGCCATGAAGGCCGGGCCATATCTGCCTTGCCCACCACCAAATCCCAGGCCCCAGCTCAGGGCCTGGTACACAGTAGGCACTCGGTGAGTGATAAAGGGCACACCCATCTCCGGTAAGTGAGTAAACGGTATGAGATGCTCTGCTTGAGGAAAGACCCAGCTCCGTTCTCAGGAAGCCCCAGCCTGAGGGAAGGAGTCCTGGTGTGAGGGGAGCCGTGTCCCAACCCCGGAAAAGCCCCAGTCTGAGAAGAGACAGGGCAGAAACTTCTGTTGTTCCCCCTCCTGCTCCCAATCCTCTCTTTCTGGCTTCCAAGGTGGATCGCCCCCCGAGCTCTCTTGGAGCCCAGTCCCGACCCCAGCACAAAGGTGAGTGAGGACTTCTGGTCAGTCCTGGTGGGGCTAGTGCTCCAGGCCCCTCCCTTCCCCTCCCTGACCCTCCCTTCCCCTCCCTTCCCCGCTCTG
>NW_016107735.1:1658772-1740630 GCF_001604975.1 Cebus imitator | reverse complement strand
ATCTCTGTACCCTGTACTCCTGTTGGTTCGCTCGAGGGATTCTCTCAGGCCCCAGCAGCTTCTTCCAGACAAGACCCCTGTCCCTGCTACTGAGGACATGAGGGCCCCAACCCAGGAGGAGGATGGGGAAGCAGGGCTTCCTGGGCATGGGTAAAGGTTTTGCAGTCAAAGCTATAGGGAGTCAGTTTGCTGGGAGGCTGAAGGGTGCTCCCAACCCCAGTAAGGCTTTGGGCCATGCCATGGTCCCTGTCCAGGAGGCCCTGCAGTCATGTCCCCTCATAGAAAACCACCTGTGGGATTTTCTGGACACAGGGCAGGACAGAGCTGGACACAGGGCAGGGGGCTCTTGAGGGGTAGGGGCCTTCTGGGTAGGCATGAGCTGAGTTGAGGGCAGAGGCCATATGATTCCCTCTCCCCACCTGGAAGACGAAGCGCCAGCTCCTCCGCAGCAGCCAGAAGGGCTCCCAGAGGACCTGGCCTCCCCAGCACGCTTGGAGAGCTGGTTACAGTTTGAGTTAATGCTCCTTAGAAGGAGCCGATGGGTCCCTCTGGGGCCTTTCTGGAGATTAGAGATCGCATTCAAACCAATCCACCCTGGAGAGGGAGAGAGAGGGAGAGGGAGAGAGAGGGAGAGGGAGAGGGGAGGTGAGGGCAGTAAATCAGCCATTGGAGCCCAGGAAGCCAGGAAACCTGGAGAGGGCTGGAGGCAGCACTAGAATGGTGCTAAGGCAAACACTTCCAGAGAGGAAACTGTGCTAGCCCTGGTCCTGGTAATCTAAGGGATCAGCCTTGCCTCGGCCTATTGGGTAGGTGCTATTATCACGCCTATTTGACAGATGAAGAGATAGACCCCAAGAGAGGTTAAGCCACTTGCATAAGGTCACAGGGTCACTAAGTAGGGCAGCAGGGATTTGAACCCAGGCAGCCTGGAGCCCCGGCAGCAGTGCTTACCACCATGCTGCAAGAGAGGGCGGCACCAGTGCGACGCAGGAAGTGGATACCACCGGGAGCTGGCGCTGATGTGGAGACCTGGCTGACGCTGTGTGGACGGGTGCTGCCCGGAACTCATGCCTGCAGAGAACACTCCCTATTCTTCCTTGTGCCCAGTAGGCTTATGGGGGAGACATGGAGCTCACATTCCTGGGATCCTTTCCTCTCGTTGGAGTCTCAAGGGCTAGGGGGTCTGAGAGATGGTCCGCCTTTACCACTCCTGGCTCATCCTGCCTCTATGGTTGACCACGTGCTTCCACTGAGCTCCAGGACAGTGTCTGCTTGTCAGATATTTAGGGAGGAGATATTCAGGTCTGGGCTGTGTTCTGCTCTGAGGGGGTTGGTGGGAGAGGGTTGGGCTTGGGGGGAAGGTTCTAAGGGGCTGGCAGCAGCAGGGGCATTTGCGTCGGGAATAGCGCGCTCTCAGTCATGGGTAGCCCCATCTCCTACTCCTGGGCTGAGGGAGATCCCAGTGTGCCCTCAAGCTGGCTGTGGGATATGACAAAATTTCCTGACCTGGAGCTGGAGGGAGGGCAGGAGGGTGTGGCATTAAAACAGTGAGAAGTCACTACCCTGAGAGACCAATGAGCCTTCTCCAGCCCTCCTGTCCTCCGGAGTCTCAGGTACCTGAAGTTCCAGGCCACTTTCTTGCTTAAACATTTTGAATGACTTGTAATTGCCTGCAGAATAAAGCTCAGCACAGGCTCCACCTGAATTCCAAAGTTCTTTCATTTTAGCTTCTTGTGGCTAGCCAGGGTACAAGAGGTCTCAAGGCAAGAGCCAGGACAGGGCAACCCCATGGCAGTGTTGCTGTGGAGGTACTCAGGGTTACATTTTTACTTATCTGGACACACACTGGCTCAGGGCCGGGCCAGAGGGGCTGGCTCATTTATTTGCATGGTTCATTAGGGGATGAATCCTTTTCTTCCGCTATGGACTGGGCTTCAGAATCTCTTTCTCTGTACTTTTGGCTGCCTTATCCCGCAGAATCCTGGATTTGGTAGCGTAACCGATACAAAGAAAAATGGCAAATCGCAACTTCTGGATGTAAACAAAATGCAACATTATTTGTGTCTCCCACTGTGCTTTTACGTTTTATCCTCAGGCCTTATTGGTTCACTTTCAGGTAAGAAGTCCATTAAAAAGTCACGTTTAGGCATAAATTAGGTTTCAGTTACAAAATGAGGATGTATAGTCCCAGACAATAGTCCACATTTTGGATCTGATTTAATGCTGAATCTTTTCCCTCCACAAGCCAGAACAGCTGACAGATTGTAGGGGACAGGGCATGCTGTAACTGAGCCCTCCAGGGCCAGGGGAGGGGACGGGGAGGGGAGGAGGGTAGCGAATTTCCCTTCTGTTCATTCTTGGGTGCTGGCTGACGATACACATCTCATCCATTCCCCTCAGCTTCCACGTCTCTGATGGATCCTCTCCACAAAGGTTCTTGCTGTTGAGTCCCAGCTCTTCCTGGAAGTCTCCTTGGGCAGGACTCAAAGTGGTCCCAAGCTGTCTCTTCCTTGGCTCTGCAGTGAGCACACAGCCTTTGTCCCTTCATGCACTGGGCATGCAGACCACCCGCAGGGCAGCTGCTTCTCCTCTGTCACAGTCTTCTGCCTATGGTAGGAGTCAGACTCCAGGATGGAGTTTTGGTCAGGTCCCACACTTTGGTAGGCAGTGTTGTATCTTGGTGCCTCCTTGAAAACTTCTTTTAAAACTCTCGATGCATTATACGTGTTTGCCTCCTGCCTATGACTGGGAGGGTTGGCAACAGGGTGTCCAGAGCCAGCCATATTGAGGGGAGCCCGTGGGGCCCCCTCAGCCCTGGCAGTCAGGCAATAAGACTGTTAGTAAATCGTCAATCTGAGTAAACTATAGAATGTTGAATCCCAGCTCTATCCTTAACTTGATGTGTGACCTTGATGGATGATGTGGCCTCTTCATGCTTCAGTTTTGTCATCTGTGAAATGGGCACACTAATATCGCATAGATTGTTGAGAAGAATAGATGAGACAACCAAAAATACTACGAACAAGGTGCTTGGCACACAGTCAATATCAGCAAGTGACCATTTATTATTATTCTTATCTATGTGCTCTGGAATCTGGGGGGAAGTCGGGGGTGGGTAAGAGCATGGGCTATGGAATTTGGAGCAAGACAGATCTGGCTAGACTGTGGCTCAAGTTTTGTGACTGATCAAATTACTAACCTTCTCTGAGCCTCAGTTTCCACAGCTGTAGAATGGGGCTGTCACTCTCCCATTTCGCCTCAGGACGGCTGCAGGGATTTATTGAGATAAAGGTGATAATGCTCTGAAATCAGAATTTGCTTTATAGTAGGCAATTGATACAGGGTGGCCACTGTATTCTATTACTGATGGGAGACAGGTTTTCCCAGAGCTCTAGGAAGTGCCAGTCCTCACTGATGCCCCTCTAAATCAGCTACTCTGCCCTGACTTATCTGTGCCACTTTAATCACCAAGGAAACAGTGAAGGGACCCAGATATGACTGAGAAGCCCTTAATTGAGAATTACTGCACCTCACAGGCAGGAATCTCTCCTCCGCTGCCCTTGTCCTGGTGTTGTATGTTGGAACGCAGTTCTCCGTTGTCAAGAGCTGGGAACTCAGCCTTAAATTAAATGCAAACAGATGGATATCTCTCATCTGTGTTTTACTCCGACTCTCTAAGCCATCCTGGAGAACAGGGGAGCGGTGTCTCGGGCCTGCCTTGCTAATGAGCAGGTTCATTTTCCTTGCCCTCCTCTTGCCATAAGGAGAGAAGAATTGCTTTTCTGTTTGGCAAGGCAGTATCAATATTTTCAGAGTGATATGACAAATAAAACAATCCCAGGCTTTATGAGTCCTCTGGTAGCTTTGGTGAGACTGTGGGGAGGATTGATGGGGGTGGGCTCCCCTCCTCCTTGGTCTCACCCGCTCCCCAAGCAGAGCAGCTGAGAGTCAAATCGGGTTAGAGATCCACAGGTGGAAATGCACCTTGGAAACAGACAGGGGTCCAGACAGAGGAAGGACGTGCCCAAGTTCACAGGTCAGAGCTGGTGCTAGAAACAGGCTCGCCAGCTCCCTGTTCCATACTTTCCAAGTAAATTGGTATTTTCAAACTTTTAAAAAGTTATAGAATCGAATACAGAAAGTTAACATAGAAAACAGACAAAGCAGAGACGCTCTTGTGGAAGCGTGGTTGACAGGGGCATGAGCTGAGTCTCGTGGCCTCCCACACTCTGATTGGCCCCTGAAACTCATTCAAGGAACCCTAGGGTTCTATGGCACCCAGTTAAAAAAAAAAAAACTTCCGCAGATATCTGCATTTGGGGAAGAAGATTTGGAAGTTTGAACTCTAGATTTTTGAAACCAACCAGAATTTTGGGATTCTGCTTTGTTACCTCCCCTTCCACTGTGAGCATTGGCTAAGAAAGGACAGGGTCAGGCATGGTGGTTCATGCCTGTAATCCAGCACTTTGGGAGGCTGAGGTGGGAGATCACCTGAGGTCAGGAATAGAGACTAACTTGTTCAGCATGATGAAACCCTGTCTCTACTAAAAAAAGTACAAAAATTAGCTGGGTGTGGTGGTGCATGCCTGTAGTCCCAGCTACTCAGGAGGCTGAGGCAAGGAGAATCCCTTGAACCCAGGAGGCTGAGGTTGCTGTGAGCTGAGATCACACCACTGTACTCCAGCCTGGGTGACAGAGTGAGACTCCATCGCAAAAAAAAAAAAAAAAAAAAAAAAAAAAAAAAAAAAAAAAAAAAAAAAAAAAAAAAAAAAAAAAAAAAAAAAAAAAAGGATGGTGAAGCTGCTGTTAGGTTTCAGAAGAAAGAGTCAAGAAGAGACCAAGCCTCTGAGTGGGTTGGAATCTTCTGGGACGTGCCTTGTCTCTAGCTGGGCAGTGTCAACATTTCCCCTCGGTCAGCAGTAGAAGCCAGTCTGTGAGGGACTTCCTCCCCGCCTCTGGATCCCGGAAAGGGAAGGACTCCTGGGTTCTCAGCCCTGGGCTGTTGGGGGCAGCTGTGTGTCTGTTGGCAAGGCAATTAACGGCGCTAAGCTCAGCCTGCTCACCTCTGAAACAGGCTCCACAGCATGACCGGGGTTGTTGTAAGATTCAGTGAACGAAAGGGCATGCAGGTGACTGCCCGGGTTCCTGCTTCATAAGAAGGGCTCTATAATTGTTAGTCCTTAACTCCACGTGTTCATTTTTTATTCAACAAATGTTGATTTGAAGCCCTGGGCCCTGGGCTGGTTGCTAAGGCTACGGAGCTGGCTGGAAGGATTGCTGGTTGGGAGAGGCAGGGCTGCACGGGATCCCTGGCCTCGCTGCTGGTTCCTGCGCTGATGCCCTCCTTTGTCCTCAGCCCCTTCTTACCGGAGCAAAAAGCGATTATGGAGTCCATTGGTTTAAAAAAAAAAATTTTTTTTTTTTTTTTTTTAAAACAAGAAGCTGTTTGTAAAAATAAGTAATAATGATGGAATTCTTACTATGGCCTGGGAACAATTTCAGCTCTCAACAATCCTGTGATTCTACCATTATGTCCATTTTGCAGCTGAAGCAATTGAGACAAGGAGGTTAAAGAATGTTCCTAACGTCAGCTGTGCATGATGGCTCACGCTTGTAATCCCAGCACATTGGGAGGCCAAGGTGCGTGGATCACTTGAGGTCAGGAGTTCGAGACCAGTCTGACCAACATGGTGAAACCCCATCTGTACTAAAAATACCCAAAATTAGCCAGGCATGGTGGCGCATGCCTGTAATCCCAGCTACTTGGGAGGCTGAGGCAGTAGAATCGCTTGAACCCGGGAGTGGGAGATTGCAGTGAACCAAGATTGCACCCACTGCACTCCACCCTGGGCAACAGCCTAAGCCTCCAAAAAAAAAAAAAAAAAAAAAAAAAAAAAAAAAAAAAAAAAAAAAAAAAAAAAAGAGTGTTCCTAATGTCAGAGCTTATGTGAAATTCCCGTACATGAGGAGGATCTAAATGGGCCTTAAAGAAGAAATTGGGGCTCCGGCTTTCCCTTTAACCCCTCCCTGCTACACAGTCCTAGCACGTAGTTTAAGTGCTGTGGTTGCGGGTCAACCCTCCCATCTGGTGAGAAGGGGAACTTAGGAGCCTTGGTCAAGGTCAGTCAGCCAACCCAGTGGCAGAGCTGGCACCCAGGCCCAGGGCTCTGGACTCCCAGCTCAGGGCTGCGTCGTTGGCTGCATCAGGGGACAAGGAGCATCATTCTGGCTATGTGAGATGATCTCCTTGGCCCCTTTTAGTGAGATCACTTCTGAGTCCTCTTCCTGTAGCGGGCCTGGGCTGGGCTGGACTAGGCTCTCCTGTAGGGGAGGCTGAGCAGAACCCCCACTGAGGGGGGAAATGGCTCACTTCTTGGACTCCCTCCCAGGCAGCCCCCAGTTCAGACTTCTTTTCTTTTCTCTTTGAACTTCCCCAAGTTACAAAGCACACAATTAAGGGCTCGCTAATAAGCCATCCATCTTGTCCCATAAAGAGAGAGCGGCAAGCCTCCCGCTGGCTTCCTCCTCCTCTGGGAGGGGATCAATGCCTTATCTCAGTCGGGCCTGTGTGGGGAGGAAGGAGGGAAATGAAAGCACTTAATTAAGGCGCAGAGGAGCGGAAAGGGAACGCTGGGTCCTCCCTGCACCGGTATCTCCCCCCTGAAGGCAGCGGGCAGCTGCGGAGTCCGCGAGACTTGGGTCTCCACTGCTCAGGCCGCAGTCCCCTCTGCAGGAGGCTGAGGGGGAGGTGATGAAGGAGAGAAAACTGCAGGGTCCCTAAAGTCTGGGCCCAACCTACAGCTTGCCGCAAACGCAAATGCTCCATTTTTTTTTTTTCAGTTGGAGTCTTGCTCTGTCACCTAAGTTAGAGTGCAGTGGTGCAGTCTCGGCTTACTGCAACCTCTACCTCCTGGGTTCCAGTGATTCTCCTGCCTCAGCCTCCTGAGAATCTGGGACTATAAGTGCCCACCACCACACCCGGCTAATTTTTGTATTTTCAGTAGAGACGGGGTTTTACCATGTTGGCCAGGATGGTCTCGAACTCTGGCCTCAAGTGATCTATCCACCTAGGCCTCCCAAAGTGCTGGGATTGCAGGTGTGAGCCGCGCCCAGCCCCCGTTCTTTGTTGTCCAGCCCACCACCATCCCAAGCAGGCCCAGCCCTGGCTGTGGGCAGTGAGGAGGGGTAGTAGGCAGCAAGCACCCTGCCTTACAGAGCCCTCCTGGGCCTAAATTTCCTCCATGACAGTGCATTCTGTTAGGTATGAAAAGCTTTCTTGGCTTTATGTCCCTTCATGACTATAAATGCTTACAGAAGGGAGCTCCTCTTCTGTGCTGCAGAGAGGAAGTGGCTTGGTTCAGGGCCCACATTTCCCTGACCTGTAGGCGCTGGGAAAAAAACAGCCCTCAGTGTGCTGGGAAGGTGAGTGCCCACATGTAAAAGCATCCTACACTTGGAAGACCTATTGCCAGAATTTTCTGGGCTGTTGAGAAGTCCCCCTGCCCCCAGAGGTGCTTCCTGTGTGTGTCCTGTGTGACTGTTTCCTCTGGGAGCCTGGCTGTTGACACTTGGGTATCTCTTGCTTCCTTGGCTCCTGGTGCCTTCTGTCCTGACTGATACCAAACTGTCAGCCTTCACGAGCCCCATGGCCACCTGGCCTGGATGTGATTCTCGCCTCTGGCTTTTCCAAATGTGACTCTCATCACACCTCTAGTCTTTCACATTCAGCTCCAGGACAGTGGGTGGCACCTTCTTGGTCCCATGACCTGATGGTTCTTCCTCCAGAGGGAGGACAGATAGGGTGAGAAGCCTTTTCAGAGGACCCGGAGCTTGGACGGAGGGTTCCCTGCAAAGCAGCCCTGTTCTGCTCTGCCCTGGGAGGCCTGAGGTCCTCCTGTGGCCACCATCCCTCCCTGCCTACTCCAGGTATTCAGTGATGGATAATTGAGGGTGCTATAAGCAACAGCTGGGGGAACGTTGACTGTTCCCATAGGGCAGGCCCTGTTTCCTTGTCACCCATGAGGGCCAGGCTTAGTGTATCTACTCAATGGGACCAAGGGGGATGTTTCCAGGGGGAGAGTCCTCAGTGCTGGTGTGCCCCTGAGAGCAGAGTTTTTTGAGATAATTTACTAGTTTGATTTTTTTTGAGGCAGTAAAAGGGGAAAAGGAAAACGGATTCCATCCCAGCATACGAGCCCTGTCAAGTTTTTAAGGTGTCAAGCTTCACGAGTCCTATAGCCGCCTTTAAGTTGTGTTGTTAAGTTGTGTTGTTAAGTTGTGTTGTTAAGTTGTGTTGTTAAGTTGTGTAGTGCTGTTGTCACTGCTGGTCACCACAGGTGTAACTATAGTGTAGCTCTGACCTTGACCTCTCATCCCTCCTCACAGGGTGTAGGCTGAGTTGTAGGCAGCCGTCTCAAGGCTAGTTTTCTTCCGAGTGCCCACCTCAGCTCCCCTCCACTTGCCTCTTGGGGTCTGGGTTTCTTGCTTATGTTGTTCACTCCTATGTCCCATCTGATGTAGCCGGGAGGCTTCCTGCTAAGCTTATCAGGGGCCTTGCTGCCCATCTGCCTGTTCTTGTTCTGGGTATAATCTTGTATGGGCATCTCCCGTGCCCACCTTTCACTCCAGCCATTGCTACCACAACCAACTTCAAGCTCTTGTACCTGACGGTACCTTGGGCAGCTATAGCACACTTCTCTCACTTTCTGCCCCAGCGCTTCCCTGTGCAGAGTTTGAGATTCCTGTAGGAACACACTTAGCACCCACATATATGTGAACCTGGGAGTGGGAGTCAGTGAGCCAGCGCATACCAGCTTGCAAGAGCTGATTGTTAGAGATTCAGAAAATTTACTAGACAGGAGTTAAACCAGCAACAGCTTGAAATGAACCATGGTGGGGGTATTTATACCATGGGAATTGGCAAATACTACAAATCAGTCTCCCCCTCACCCCAAGAGCCGAATTACCAGCACACTGCTCAACAGCGTTACCGTTCAGCCCCTGAGAGCAGCCTCTACCAATGGGTGCTGGATACTCTCCGCTTTCATTCTTCAGATGGATCATTCTGGGTGTGTTCTACACAGCGCCCCTTCTCACAAGGCCCCAGCAGAGTTAACCTCCAGTTTCCCACAGCAATGGCTGGTCAGATAGTGACCTTTGTCTTGAATTTTCGTATTTCTCTGTTTTATACTCTTCAGCCTCCTACTCCTGTTCCCTGGGATACTCTCCAAAATAAATGGCTTGCATGCAAACCTTTGTTTCAGATTTTAGTTCTGCAGGTGGGGGCACAAGCTAAGACCATTTCTTTAAGTACAGGCTCTTTGCTTACCTTGCCCAGGGCGTGCCGTCTCTTTGCTTTTATTCCCGTGGTTTTTATATCTGTGTCTAGCTGTGATTGTACAGAGCCCTCCCAAAGTAATGACTCCTGTGTTGTCTTGGAACGCCTTCTGTAGAAGTGGAAAGGATTTTAAAATATTCAGTCAATTTAGGGAGCAAAAAGAACATCTTCTGGCCTGGGTACTCTTTGCAAGTCTCTTGCCTGCTATTCTAACAACTTTCCCCTATGATTGATTTCAGTTTCCATTTGCAAGTATAACCACCGCCTGTGTCTTCTCCTCCTGATTGGTTTTCTCGATCGTATTCCCCCATCACAGCTACCCAGGAACCTTAAAGCTGAAGGTACCATCCTAAGTAATTTGGCCAGCCCTCCCCTAAACAGATTTTACATATCATAATCTTGTTTCCAGTTTCAAACCCAAATCATCGGTCCTGATTGACCTCAAACTCTGCCCACTGATTATGTTGCTCATTGTTGAATGTTCTGAACTGTGACTCAGTTTCTCATTGTTAGCAGGATTCCATGGGTTGCACTTAATGGAGCAGATTGGGTGATGGTAGGGGAGCTTTCTAACTAACTGGATCATGAACAGTAGTTATGGTGGTCCTTGTGCTTTTCTCCTTGAGATGGTCATGACTCAAGACAATTAGATTGGGCCAGAGTGGAAGGGGACTGGGCATTTTTCCCCTTCTTGTCCCTCTACTAAGGTCAGGTCCATTTGACCCACACAGCTCCATGAGTTATCTGCCCCTCATCATCGGTCCTTGGTAGGGGATGGAAGGAAGGATGAAGAAAGAAGAGGTCATGGTTACCGAGAACCCGGGGGAAGACACAGGGAGGAGAGAGAAATGGTTGTGGTCGGTAGAGCGACCTTCCATCCAGAGCCAGGCTTACTCTCTGAGAAGATCCCACTGGGCCGCCTGGGGGATTGGTACCATCAGGAACCTCCCAGGTGCTCCATGTCAGGTGCTCCCAGGAGTCCTCTCAATTCTGTCTTATGCCCTGGATGTGGCCTTGAGTTTATACATCTTTCATATTGAACTAAGGAGAGGATGGCAATGTATGGAGCTAGCCTCTCTTCTCTCCCTCTCAGGATCCTTCAGCCCATGGAAACTGGCATATTTGCAGACTGGCATATTTTTGAAGAGCCTGCTGGGAGGCCCTCAAGAGGAGAACCACAGACCAATGTTCTGAGACTAGTTTCTGTAGCTTCTCTTTGTAAAGAGAAGAGAGGCTATTCTCTACCTCCCAATTCCCTGACTTTTGAGTGCCTAGAACTCAGGCTTTATGATAGAGACCAGTTGGGTGCTCCAAATACCCATGTGCTACTGCTCATTCTCAGCCTTCCTTGCAGTTAGGCTGAGGCCATGCAACTGGTTCTAGCCAATGAGACGAGTCCTCCAGGATGGCTTCTGAAAACATCTCATGAAATTATCCAGTTCTCTTTTCCTTTTCTGTGGCAACAATGAAGGCCATACCTTGAGGATGGCAGGACTACATGACAGAGGAGCTTGGATCCCTGAGTCACCACTGGAGGAGAGACACTCAACCCACTGGGGTAGGCAGAATTTTGGCCCCAATGATCTTTGCTCTTTAGTTTATATAATATATTCCATGGCAAAGAGGACTTTGCATGTATAATCAAGATTACTAATCAGATGACTTTAGATAGGGAAATTATCCTAGATTACCTGGGTAAACTCAGTGTAATCACATCAATCCTTAAAACAGGAAGAGGGAAGCAGAAGAGGAAGTCAGAGAGATTTGAAATGTGAGAATGACACACCATTGCTGACTTTGGAAGTGGAAGAGGGCGTGAACCAAGTCATGCAGATAGCCTCTAGAAGCGGAAACTGACTCCTGAGTGACAACCAGCAAGGACATGGAGGCTTTAGTCCTATAATCTGCCAACAAACTGAATGAGCTTGAAAGTGACTCTTCTCGGAGCCTTCTGAGACAAGCCCTGCTGGCTCTCACCTTTTTGGCCTTGTGATACTCTAAGTAGAGGGACCAGTCAACTCCAGCCTGGACTTTTCACCTTTTATGAGATAATACATGAGTACTGTTTTAAAAGCCACTAATTTTTGTGGTAATTTGTTATGGCAGCAAGAGAATACTAATACACCCACCTAGGACTTCATGTGCATAAGAAAAAACTTTTGGCTGGGCATGGTGGCTCATACCTGTAATCCCAGCACTTTGAGAGGCCAAGACAGGAAGATCACCTGAAGCTGGGAGTTTAAGATCAGCCTGGTCTCTCTTTCATGAGACCCAGTCTCTAAAAAAATTAGCTAGGTAAGGTGGTGCATGCCTGTAGTCCTAGCTACTATGGAGGTTGAGATAGGGGGATCACTTGAACCTAGGAGTCTGAGTCTGCAGTGAACTATGATCATGTCACTGCACTCCAGCCTCGGTGACAGAACAAGACTCTGTCTCTTAAAAAACAGAGAAAAGCCTTTTAAGCCAGAGATATATCATAGCTAGCCTCTTGAGGCAGCTAATGATGCTCCCTCAGACTAACACAGGCCCTGTGCAGGGACCTCCATCCTGGAGGCAGAGTGGAACACAGACTGGGTTCTAAGGCATCTGAATGCCTGTTTAGGCCTTTTTCCAACAGAGAAAGCGCTCAGCCAGCAGTGAGGCTGAGGTCTCATGAGCCCTGGGGAGCAGGAATGTGGCTCAAGAAGAGACATCTAGAGCTGAGAAAGGTGATTGTCCAAGATTAACAGCAAAATATTGGCGGAGCCGAGGCTAGAACCCAGGCCTCCTGACCCTAGACCTGCGCTCTTTGCTCAGGTAGGTGTGAATGAGTCTTTGCATGAGCAGGTTTGCTGTCTCCATGAGTGCCTGCCGTGCTGGATTCCTCTTCTCCAGGTCCTGGCTCTCCAGGGTTAATGCTCCGCTCAGAGGCTGAGAAGTGCAGCCTCTCTACTTTGGTAATTGAAATCAATTTCTCAGCCTTATCTTTAGGAAACCTATATAGTCTAGACTGTAATCTGAAAGCTTGGGCTCAGGCAACTTTTAAATGAAAACCCCTCTGCAAGGGGGGAGAGGGAGAAAAGAACAAGCGGCTCACCTCGTTCCGCAATTTCTCGAGAAGCATATGAGTGTGTAAGTGATGTCTCTCTTTTTCTCGGGGTATTTGGCTTTGGAGTATGTGAGAATGTGTTTAAAGATGTGTGAACTTAGATGTCTATGAGGACGTGAGTATGGGATGGCGTGAAGTGTGTCGGTGTGCATGTGTGGGGATGGGGAATGAGATACAGATTTAGGTGTGTGTATGCGTATGTGTGTGTGTGTGTGCACGCACATGTGCACGTATGAAGGCATGGCTGGACACAAGTGTGATGACCTTCTTTTTGTGTTTTTGCCTCTGAGCTTGAGGGTGTATGGGTGAGGGAGGCGGATGCGTGTGTTCATGAGCATGAATGTGTGTGCAGGCGCCCAGAGTAAATTCACAGGCTTGTAAATATGTGTGAGATCAGAGGATTTATGAGTATTTATGTGTCTCATTTCAGATGGCATTTCTCAATGGGTCTTTACCTCTGAGTTCTCCTGGGCCAGGAGCAGTCTTTTTTAATGTCTTGGGTGGTCTTCTAGAGCTGCCACTTATCCCTCAAACCTTCATCCTACCCCTCTAGCTTTCCCCTGCCCATGGCGGAGAGATCCTGCATTTGGCTACTCTGGATAGGTTTTTCCAGCATCTCCCCCTCACCTCCCTGAAGTCTGCCCTGCTTCCCTCAGGATGGCTTCTCTCTAAGGGTTGATGTGCCAGTGGGCACGGAGCCTTCTTTGGTTGATCCACCGGCCTGGGCATCCTCAGCACTCTGCATGGGTCCCTAGGAAGGCTGGAAGCAAGATTAGGAGGATTCTACAGCCTCCTCTCGCAGCCTCAAGGTGAGGCCTCCCAGGTATCAACCAGGTGTGTGGATGCTTCTTTGTCAGAGCGGTGGTTATAAACACAGAGGCCCATGCAGGTGAGGGCAGTTCCCCCTGCCCCCACCCCCACAACAGCAAAGGGTCCTCCGCCCTCTCCGAAGCCCCATGGATTTCTCATTTGAAGTCAATCAGCCTTGAAATCCCTGCCAGTGCCTGCAGAGTAATTATGGGGCTGGTAATCAATGCCAGACACTTGGCTGCCCAGGGTGGGAGTGGCATAGGTATGGCTTTTCCTGGGCTCCAGGAAAAGCTGGAAGTGGTAGTGACAGCCGGGATCAGGAGGGCCTGGCCCAGGAATGGCTTTGACCTGTTTGGGGTTCCTGCCTCCCACTTAGATAGGGGAGATATTGGGAGGTTGGCGTTTGAGCAACTGCCTCTCGGAAAGGCGTAAAGGCAGAGGGTGGCTGTGGCATCAGGAAGGATGAGGATTTTATTTGCCTGAGGATAAAGGAAAGCCTGGGGGGTCTGTGCAGAAGTGTGGGGGATGCAGGTGAGCATGGTACAGGGGTGGGCAGACTCATCTTGGGTTGGTGACAAATGAGCATCAGCCTAGGAAGTGTCTGAGGTGGGCCCCTCTGCCTTTCTCACTGAGCTCAGGTCCCATTTTAAGATATCTGGACACTAAGTGCTCTGGTAAGTGACAAGGATGATGGTGGTGCTAGGGATGGTGAAGGTAGTGACGACTGAGTAACAGTGGTGATCAGGAGGTGAATGCTGGTGTTGGGGGGTTATGCTGTCAACAGAGGTGACTTGAGGAAAAGGTGGTAATGATGATTATGGGGAGTTACAGGTGATGGTGTTGATGTTTTGGGAGTAGTGAAGGTGATGGGGATTGTGACTAAAGGGGCAGTTTTGTTGGTGGGGATGGTGGCAGGGGTGGGGATGTGAGAGGTGATGTCGGTGATAGTAACTATAGTGTGATGGTTATCACCCATAGGGGATGGCCAAGGCGGCACCGCTTTGAACCCTATGAGTTGTCCATGGTTGGAAGAGACATTTTAAGGAACCGCTGGCTAAAGCTAGTCAGAGAGTCACCAGCTCAGCAGTCCAGGGGTGCTGAAGGCCCCTTTGGGCCCTGAAAGTCTGTGAAGGCAAAGCTGGGATCCTAGGGAAACAGCTTGGATAGAATCAGGATCCCAAGCAGGGAGCTGAGCAGGCAACAGGGATTCCAAAAACCAATTGTATAATTGGGCCAATTTCTTCCACAGACTGGAAACCAGATTCCTTTACCATATCCATGGGTCAGGAAGATGCTCTGGTTGGGCTTTGGGAATTAGAGAAATACAGAATAGCACCATGGACAGAGAACAATGATGCTGGAAGGGACCCATCAAACCCATAGATTGGTTACAGTCTATCTGTGTGGTTTGGCTTAAAGCAGAATGTAAAATGGAGACATCCTGCCCCATGGAGACAAACTCAAGATTCCCCAAAATAATGGATAAGTGCATGGGAGGGTGGATGAAGGGGGAGGGATTCTACAGATCCTAACAGCATTGAACCTGGCCCTAAATACACTAGAAAGAAGGGGCACAGGGGCACCTTAAACCTGGATGGAGAGTCCAAGCAGGAGATGAGAGGACACTCGAGGGGAGATGGCTGGGAAAGTAGAACAAGCATTGGCTTGGTAACCAGACAGACCTGGCTATGAATACAGATTCTTATTAGCTATATGATCCTGGGCAAGTTACTTAGCCTGAGATTCTGTTTTCTTCTTTATAGACTGGAATAATAATACCTATCTTGAAAGGATGTTGAGAGGATTAAATACGCTGATGTGTGTCAAGGCAAAAAATAGGTGCTCAGTAGGGGCGACATCCGCAATTTCTTCAAGGTCACCTTCCTTCACAAATGTCCTCAAGCCTATCCAGGAGTGGAAAAGTGGATCTGCCATGAGATCTGGGATGCAGAGAGGTAGGCAGGAGCCAAGGGACAGACTCATCATATTGCTCCCAGGAAGAGCTGGCAAGAAGAGCTCCAAGTCAGCAAGGTTAAGAGGTGCCCATTCTTGTGGTCATGGTCCAGATGCCAGCTTGAGGATGGGAAGGAAAATGTCCCCTGTTCCTCTGGGGCTTGGCAGCCCCAGCATTGGGCTCTGGGCTTTAGCAGCCTTTTGTATCCTTAGGTGTCAAAGTCAGATCAGTGTCCGAGCACCTGGGTGCCTGACTGAGTCTTTCTTGTTTAAAAAGACTCAGAACCTTGTGTCCTGGGGCAGGCTGAGGGTGTTGCATAATCACTAAATGGAAGGACCCGTTCCTGCCAAGTAGGTCGCTGTGGGCTTACATCTGGGTTTCCCTTTTGTGGCATTGCCCTGTGACAAAGAGCTCAGGCTGTGGAAGCCAACAGACAAGGCTTCAAGTCCTAGACTTGCCTATTTCTGCTTGTGTGACCTTAGGTAATGTCCTTAATGTTGATAAGACTCAGTCTTCTTTCTTGTAAAATGGGAGCGGTGTTACCAATTCTCAAAGTTGCTATGAGAATTGAGTGTGACGGACACTAGTGCAAGTAGCTCCCATAAGCCCCCCCTTCTGGTGTTCATGCCATCACATAGTCCCCACTCTGGAGCGTGAGCTGGATCTATGACTTGCTTCTAACCTAGAGAATATGTGAAATGGATAGGCCATTGCTTCTGTGATTGTATTTAATATCACAAGGTGGTAATGCCATCCTGCCCTGAGACTCTCTCCCTTCCTAGCTTTGATAAAGCAAGTGTCCATGCTAGGAGGCCCACGTGGCAAAGAGCTGAGGGCGGCTTCTAGCCACCATCCAGCAAGAAGTTAAAGCCCTCCGTCCTGCAACCTCAGGGAACTGGATTCAACCAACACATATGTAAAGCTGGGAGCAGACCCTTCGCCGGTCAGACTCCAGGTGCCAGCCCAGTGTTGGCTGGCATCTTGACAGCAGCCTTGTGACACTCCTGGCCCACAGACCCCGGGAGAGAATAAACGTGTGTTGTTTTAAGCTGCTAAGTTTGTAGTGATATGGTTACGTGGTAATAGATGCATACAGCGAGGAGCAGCCTATGAAACACTGAGGCCGGTGCCCGCAAGCGGAGGTGCTCTGTAAGGATTGTGTTATTACTGTTGTATTTTTAGTCTGCTGGTGACTTGCCTAATGCCGTGTGGGGCCTGGCCCTGCCCTGCCCTGGTCCCTGGTGGGCCAGGTTCCATGCCCCTACTAGCCCTGCTGGTCCTCATACCCTGGTACAGAAAGGAGAGAAGATTATGTGACTCAAACACACACACACACCCCGGAGCCTTGGGCCTTTGTCTCCCAAGGATTGATCTCCAAGCCCAGTCCACATGATTCTGAATTGCACCAGCTGCATGGATTCAGAGACTGCTGGCGTTTTGAACGCAGCATCGGTGCACTGTGGAGCCACATTCTCCCTAACCATAAATGGGAAAATCACTCACTGAATGTCTCTTCTCTTTTAGAGGAGTTGGAAGGAGTGAGGATGAATGATTGAAGATAGGCAAGTACAGTAGGGAGTGTGTGTGGGAGAAGGAGTTTCTGCAGCAGCTTGGGTGGCCCAAGGACCTAGTCCATAGGAGAGGGAGGCAGAGACGGGGCAGGCGCAGGGGTTTCTTACCACGAACCAAAGCTCAGAGATACAGAAGCGCAGAGACCTATAGACAAAGGACAGAGAGAAATGGAGAAACACAGAGACGGAGAAGCAGATGGAAGATGCAGGGAGAGAAACAACCAGAAATAGGTCAGAACAGAGTGACACACACTGTGTGTGCGCATACAGTGAAATGCACAGGAAGACACAGGGACACACGACTGACAGGGGATAGACTCACTCACAGAGAGAATCTGCAGAGACACAGGCCCGGGTCCACACTGACACAGAAGCCAATTCACACAAGGATACACAGACATGGGAACCCAGACTTGGAGGCAGCGCAGTGAGAAATGCAAGCAGACACACAGAGAGGCACATCCACGCAGAGAAACAAACATGTGTGTGTGTGAACACATGTAGAGACACACACACACACACTAGGGAGGGGAGCATGTGCAGAGACAAGGCCAAGCGGCGGTGCACCATCCCTGGGCACCGGGCTGACTGAGCTGGGCTGGCCCATCCCAGTAAGCGGCTGCTCTTTCACACCCCCTCCAGATGGGGCTGCGTGGCAAGGGGATGGGAGCATTTCTGGGTGACGAATAGGGGCTCAGAGACCTGCTTCTATTCCTGGGCCAGCTGGCCCACACCCTGCTGTGGAAGGTTCCTGGTGCTATTGGTGGAGCTTTGTTGGGGAGAGGCTCGAAGGAGGGGAGGGTGAGGTGCAGCGTCAGTTTGGGCCTATCCATGGCTGCCAGGGGCTGCCCCCACAGCCGCATTCTTCCTCTGCCCTGTGCAAGGGCCTGACACGAATCTTGAATCTCAGTATCCGTGCCCACCCCTCTGCATTCCCGGCATAGACTCCAAGAGGCCTTCTCTCAGGCACCGCCTCCTGAGGCTCTTCAGAGGCTGCTGTACCCAGAAATGAGGCTCCCAGGTGACCCCGGGACAAGCCTCAGTGCCCATGCTTAACAATAGCACATTGGGGGGCTGGTTTCAGGCTTAGGGTGACTCTGTAAATCAGAGCATTTTGATGCATAAAATCTGGAAACATGAGTCTATGAATTGTAATTGAGCATGACGAAATCTCATCAACAGAAGTAAATATGAAATGCGGGATGATGGGGAGAGGCACAGATGCGGTTCCTGCATCCTGACCCCACACCCCCGCTCTGGCTCACAGCTCCACCCCCAGGCTTATTCTCTGTACACATGAAATTAGCTCTAAGTATTTCTGTTGGTTCGGCTCAGCTGCTGCACTCTCCCCTTCATCTGTCTGTCCCTGGAGAAGCTGAAACATTCTCCTGCTCCCCACCTTCATGGCAGGAGGCATCTTACCTTTGCTGTTTATTGAGGCGTAGACTTTTGGCTGGAAAACGGTCTGGAGATGCCAACTTCTCCACAACAACTGCAGACCTGGAGCTAGTAAGAGTGGGCATCTGTTTAATATGTGTGTCTGTGCTGAATGTTATTCCTGCCCCGCTTTCTTGCAGGCCTTCTCAGAGCCTTTGCTCTGCTAATCTGTGATGCAGAATTCCAAGGCGGTGGGGAGGCTGCAGCAGGCAAGGCTTCATGACTCATTTGGCCACAGGCAACTTTCTAGCTACAGTTCATCTTGGCCTCGGCATCTCCTGGGCTAATATTCCATTTGGATAATGTTGGTATGAGGCCTGTGAGTTCATTACCTGACTGCAAGGCCATCTGGGTCCCAAACAGGACCTCAGCCCGACTGAGGGGGCAGAGGTATCTCAGCCTTCTGACTTCCTTTTGGAGAGAGCAGTGACTTTGTAATCCCATGGCAGGTTGGGGTGGGGAGATGCCAGGGGGTGGCTTCTTTCAAAGAGCAGGAGTGAGATCTGTCCCTAGTCAGGCTGATCTTGCCTTGGAGTGAGTCATGCCAGTGTGTGTGTGTGTTCACACGTGTGAACACGCACATATGTGTGCATGTGAGCCAGGTACAATGATAACTGAGCACCTCTGAGATGCAGACCAGACACTGCATGTGGCACGTGACAGAGAGTACAGGACTCCATCTTGGGAAACTCCCCATCAGCAGGAGAGCTGAAATCCTGACATTAAACAGTCCTTGGTCTGATGGAGCTCTGGACTTCAGGAGCCCCAATCTTTATTTAAGGAATCTGCAATCCCATTGGGAAGAAAATAGCCCACAGAAAAGCACACTCATGGACATACACACACGCAAATATGCACCCCAATATACAACCACATATACGCATAGAGCCAGGCATACGTGTGTGTGTGTGTGTCCATGACACACACACACACACACACACACACACACACACACACACAAGCACCTCAATATACAATCACATGTATGTATAGACCTGGACATATGTATGTGTGTGTGTCTCATGGACAGCGTATATCATATTGGAGTGCATATATGCACTCATGGACACACACACACACATGCATCCCAATCTACAACCACATGTATGTATAGACCCAGACATATGTCTGTGTGTGTATAACATATAAATATATATATAATCTACACTGTGGAGGGCCGAATTCTAAGATGGTCCCCAAGTGTCCTACCTCCTTGCGCACGTGCCCTGTATAATTTCCTCCACTTAAGTGTGGGTGGCACCTGTGAAAATGATGGGATATTACTCTTGTGACTAGCTTATGCTTTGCGGCAAAGGTGAAAGAATTTTTCAGATATAATTAAAGTTTCTAATCATTTGATTTTGAGTGAATCAAAAGGGATGTTCTCCTGGGTGGGCCTTGCCTAATCAGATAAACCCTTAAAAGAGGCTCCTTAGGTCAGGGGGTGTCTTCTGCTGCCCTTGAAAAAGCTTCCATGAGGGTTATAGCTATAAAGAAACACAATCTGCCAACAACCACGAGAGCTTGGAAGAGGACCCCAGGCCTCAAATTTGATTGCAATCCTGGCCAACACCTTAACTGCAGCCTATGAGACCCTAAGCAGAAGACGGGCGAGGCTGTGTCTGGGCTCTCAACCCACAGAAATTGTAAGATAATAATTGGGTGTTGTTTTAAGTTAAGTCTGTAGTGATTTGCTGTGCAGCAGTAGAAAATGAATACATAGGCATTCTATTCAGGAAAAGTCACAAATATACCCAAAGACATCCACATATACATAGATGTATATACATGCAGACATTCACATGTACATAGGTGTATATACACGCAGATGTCCACGTGTACGTAGACGTATGTACACGCAGACGTCTATACATGCAGACGTCTATACATGCAGACGTCCACGTGTACGTAGACGTATGTACATGCAGATGTCTGTACATGCAGACGTCCACATGTACGTAGACGCATGTACATGCAGACGTCCACGTGTGTGTAGACGTATGTACATGCAGACGTCTATACATGCAGACGTCTATACATGCAGACGTCCACGTGTACGTAGACATATGTACATGCAGACGTCTATACATGCAGACATCCATGTGTACGTAGACGTATGTACATGCAGACGTCCACGTGTATGTAGACATATGTACATGCAGATGTCTATACATGCAGACGTCCACGTGTACGTAGGCATGTGTACATGCAGATGTCTATACATGCAGACATCCATGTGTACATAGACGTATGTACATGCAGACGTCCACGTGTATGTAGACGTATATACATGCAGACATCCACGTATACATAGATGTATATACATACAGACATTCACGTATTTCCATTTACATGTCCACCACACTCACCATACTCATATTTACATACATAAACATGTACACAGACATAAGGACATATGCATGCTTAGGTACACAAGCACACACACACACACACACACACACACACATATACATGCATGCACCCATAAACACAGAGGCATGTAAACAATCTATACATCCACATTTACATGAATACTCAGGCACAGGTATATGCACATTTATACACAGAATCATAATGAGGACAAACATTTATTGAATGCTTTCTATGTGCCAGTCACTGGCCTAAGTTCTTCATACATATGAACTCACTTAATTGGTACTCCTATAGACATACACATGTGTGATATATGCAGCTGACCTGCATACCACTGAAATTCTGCAAAATACTACACCACCATATATACTGCAGGGGCACAAAGTGAAGAGCTCTCAACTGAGTGGGTTTCTCAGGGAGGTTTCTGGTGGAGTGTTTTTCTTTTTCCCTTCCTCTAGTGCCTGGCTGGTGGGTAAGTCCAAGAAATTTCTTCCCTCTGCAAGGGGTCTGGAAGTCACCCACATGCGGACTGCAGTCTTTCCACTAGGTGGTGCTAGACTAGCATCTGTGGCTTGATGGGTGGAGTCCTGGCCGACTGGGGAACAGAGCTTACATAGTGGGTGAAGAATAGATAAATGAAAGAAAAAATGTCTGGCCATAACATCCCCATTCCCCATCTGTTCCTTCCTGTCTGACACAATTCAATATAGCCTTGGAGCCCTAGGACCATCGGTGTCCACCTCAACCAGGAGCCAAGCCTCAGGTGACAGGGCTGACCAGGTGCTGGCCTTGCTTGACACCCTGCTGAGGAGATCCAGACTCTATTAATTTATTTAACAAACCCTTATGCACCATACTGTGTGGCCAGACACTGTTGTAAGTTCTTTACATATATTAATTTATGTAATCCTCATAACAACCCTATGACACAGTTGCTATTATAAAATTACCATTTTACAGATGAGGAAACTGAGGCACAGAAAGGTTAGGTAATTTTCCTAAGCTCACACAGCTAGGAATTGATGAGAAGGAAGGAGAGAGGGCAAGGATTCTTCATCCCATTTTAGAGATGGGGAAACTGTGTAGCCCAGTACCAATCCCAGAGCGTCAGTGGAGGAGCCTGACCTCAAACTCAGAACTCAAATTTAGTGCAAGGCATTTCTCCCTGGGCCCTAAGTTGTATAGGGATAAAGGCTGAGGCTGCTGCTGAGTTGGGGGTTGTGACTGGAGCGGCAGACACCCTTCTTGGCATGCTCCAGTGACCCCTCGCTAGGGTTTGGAGCTCAGGAAGCCACTTTCTGGTCAGTAGGGCTCCCTTTGGGTTTTTCACCCGGATTCTACATAAAGGCATAAAAGGTAGGGCCAGCTCCCAGCTGATGCCCAGCCACGGGTGAGTCTATAGACCCAGATGCTGGAACGGGCCTTTTACAAGATACACAACCCATTCTACACTCAATTGCGTCCTATAAATCAGGTTAACCTTTTCAATGCAGCTCGGAGAAAATTAATTACTCATATCAGAGCACATGACCTTTTTCCCGGGCAGGAGGAAACGAGTTGCTCTGAAGCACTGGTCTCCTTATTCTCCACACTGCGGCATCCTAGCCTTTAGGTACCCACCTGATGACCTACAGAATCAACCAAGGACAGCAGTTACCTGTGTGCTTCCCAGGGGCAGCCATGCCGGGCTATTCAGTGCCTCTCCCAGGGACTGGGTCCTCCTTATTGGGGCTGACGTTGGGAAATGAGCACCTCCTTGGTCCTCAAAAGCTCTGGCTTGGCTGGGCAGAGGGAAGGAAGAAGGAAAGGGAGAAGCATTTGAAGGTTTCTTTATTCCCTGGGAGAGTTTTTTAGAAACCAAAGAGAACCCCCACTGGGTTTTACATGGTAGATTTCCCACTCAGGGAACCCCCCTAACCTCACCCCACACTCTGACAGCATCCAACTAGCTAACCGACATTTGACTAATTGGCCATCCAACCATCTAAGCAATCAATTCATCATTCATCTAACCCACCAGTAGAAAACCATGCAGAAAGTCTGTATTGAATTCTTTGTGCAGGGTTGGGGAGTGTGGGTGAAAAAGTCAACACAGGTCCTGACCTCCAGGGGATCATAGTTCAGCTGGAAACAAAAAACGTAAAGCAGGGAAGAAGATTGCATGGAATTGTTGACTAGGTAAGGGTAGGCTCTGGATTACTCTTGGAACTTGTTTGTTCTTGTAGGGATTGGGTAGCTTTTGTCTGGTCAGTACCTATAGTTGGCAGCTGTTGGCAACAGAGGGTGGGTCATTCAGTATGCACAGTTGTCCCTAACTATTGTCTCAGCCACATATGCAGGTCCTAGTCCAGGGTTTTGCCTTTGAATTTGGACAGATTTTCTATTTGAGTCCTGGCAGGTCCTTAGACAAGTTACCTAACCTTTGATTTTGTTTTCTTATCCAAAAACGGGTTTAATAAAACCTACCCACAGGGCAGCCGTGAGCATTCAATAAGACAATGCTTGCAGAGTGCTTAGCACAGTGCCTGGTACCTAGTAAGTGCTCATTAAATGTCAGCTATAATAATTATTATTATCAGTTGCCAGAATGATCCTTAGCAAACCAGTGAACCCAGTTCTTAACCCAATGTTGGAGAGAGCATGTACTTTAAAGTAAGTGTTCTCAGGGATACATTGAGAGTTTTCTGTCAATCAGCTTGCTTTTAGGGATTCTGAGGCTGAGAGCTCTTCATCTGTTTTGAAGCATATATGGTGGAGGGGCCTGAACCAATGTACTTGTGCTCCTTGAGCAGGACCCTGAGTCTCTCACTGTTTTGTTTCATCTAAGGGAGGAACATTCAGTGACTGGACCTCTGAATGCGAGAAGCCTTTCTTCCCATTCTCGCCATGGTTTGGGGCTCCAGGTCCCACTAACAGGATCACCTGCCTGGGAGGGCACGTGTGCCTGTTTCAACCCAGTTATCTGCAGTCCCCGACCTGGGAGATTTCTTAGTTGGTGATATGCAGGAGGGTAGGGCTGGGGAAGGTGGCGATGAGGGGCTGAATGAAGCCGGAAGACTCTGTGGACAGCAGGTCTTCAATGGGGAAGAGATGCTGTTTCGGGCAGGCTATGGGAGTGTGGGAGCCGTATGCTAGGACAGAGGCCGCCAGGTGAGAATGGGGCTGTGCAGGCAGCATCCAAGGCTGTTCTAAGCTTTTGGGGGGATGAGTCTAATCAGAAACTAAGGGTGCTCCTGGGGATGGGGGTCATACGGTGCGGCCCCCCAGGTCCCATCCTTAGCCCTGGTGATCCCACGGTTCCTGTAGCTTTGGCATCATCTACCTTAGGATGATTCTGACACAGACTGACCCATCATCAGCTGCATTCTTGAGTTCTAGGCCTGCTCATCTGAGTCCAGCAGGATACCACACCTGGCTGATTTGGGGTGCCTCACTCGCCAGCCCGACACTGACCTTTGTCTTTTAAACTCATTTGTCCGAGAACTGTCAGCATACCCGAAGGTGTGTTTTTGCATGACTCCAACCCCCACAGCCATTCACCGGTGATTGGACCAGGTTGGACAACTGACTCAAATGTGGTCACTCAGATTTCTCTCCCAGTCTTGGAGCTGATTGATACTGGTCAGTCTGGGGCGCTGTTTGAACGGAGACACTCTAGGCTCAGGAGTGGAGGCAGCCATCTTTGGTTAGACTGTGCATGGAGAAGCTGAAAGAGAAGGAAGGGGAGACAGAAGACAGAGGGAGAAGGTCAGGGCTCCCATCAGCTTTGCAGTCCTTTTGAGGCTGGGTTCTGGTCCTGTCCTGGGGTTTCATAAAACACCCCTACATCTGATAACACTCCGCTTTTAAAACATCCTGTGCATGCCCTTCAGGTTCTGTTTCTAGCAATCCAAAACCCTTTCATGCCGCTGTTAGGAGAGGCTCCTGCCCTTGCCAGCGCTGGGAGGGGAAGGAGGATGAAGGGGCCACGGACAGAAAGAGACAGCAAAGGAGGTCCAATCAAATGTGTGTGACAGAGTATTTTATAAGGAGTGTGAGTAGGACAAAGAGATCAATAGTCTGTGGATCGTGTTTGTGTGTGAGACATGGACACACACACTGACAGAGAAAGAGCGAGTGAGAGAGACGTAAAGTTGATCAATGACACGCACCTACGTGCAGAGGCAGAGAGAACACGGGAAAGTCAAGAGAGGCGCCCCCAGCAGAGGGAGCAGCGAGGAGACCCACAGAGGACACTGCGGGGCACACAGAGAACAAAAGTACGAGGTTTTCCCTGTTGCCCACCGGCCCCAGAGGCTGCCCACCTGCTACCTGTGGGGGTCGAAGGGTCTGCAGATGGCCAGGCTACAGCAGGCGACTCAGATAGACCCAGCCCCTGTGCCTTTCTGCCTCTGTGGCCACAGGGCCCAGCTGGGCAGAGGTCCTCTTCCAGTCTGGGGAGGCTTCCTTCTCTCTGGCTGCCTCCTTCCCACCCACCTGGCTGGATGGCGTCCACTGGATGGAGCTGGATCAGGAGAAAAACCAGTGCTCAAGCCTGGACACTGATGTGCCTGCTGCCGTCAGGAGGGACATGGATGTCTGACCCCAGACATCCACACAGACGAACACACTGTCATACGCACAGACACACTCACGCAGACACAGACACACATCAGTATCCACACACGTGGACACACTGATACATACAGTGACATCTGCAGAGGTGAACACACTGACATACGCACAGACTCACCACACAGACACAGGCACACACCAACACAGACACCCGGACATACTGATACACACAGTGGCATCCACACAGGTACACTGACGCACACACAGACACACCGAGATACACACAGACACACTCACACAGGCACAGACTCATCCCAACACACACACAGACATACTGATACAGTGACACACACACACAGGTACATTGACACACACACATAGACATGCTGACATATGCACAGACATACACATATGCATCAACACACGGGCAGACACACTGAGATACACACACACATTCAGGCACAGACCCACCCCAACACACACACAGACATACTGATACACACAGTGACACATACACAGGTACACTGACACATACACACATACACCCAGCCATACACATGTGCATCAACACACAGGCGGACACACTGACGTACACACACACTCACACAGACACAGATGCACCCCAACACACACACACACGGACATACTGATACACACAGTGACATACACACAGGTACAGTGACATACAGACACACTGACATACACATAGCCCCATACACTGACACACACTCAGATACACTGACATACACACATATACACACTACACACTGACATACACAGCCATGCTCATACACACACACAGTGACATAGATGCAGCTGTGGTTAAACACACACACAGTGCAGATACCCAGGTGCAGACACATTAACATATGTATAAAAGCAGACATGCTCCAACATACATGGCTATGTAGATTCACACAAATGTATAAGAACACCCACAGATATGATGATCCAGAAATACACAAACACAGACACGGAAATGCACAGACACCCAAATGCAGTTAACAGACATGCATAGAGAGTCACAAATACCCAGACATTCATAGATGCATGCGGGTAGGTGTGCAGACCTTCACTGAATGCCAAGGCAGACATGGGCAGCACAGATACATGAACACACACACACAGGTGCAGATGCACCTGGGCACACACACATGTATAGACACACAGCTACATTCAGACACTGCCCTGGGCCCTGACATGAGCTGAGCTTGAGGGCAGAGGGGGTCCTGGCAGAGGGGTCCTGCTGGTGGCCCCCAGGTGTTGTTGTCTAGTGATCCTCTCATTTTATAATTGAGGAAAGAATTATGGAGGAGGAGGGAGGTGACCAGTCTCCAGCATGGTCTGTGGCGAGCAGGCTCCAGGACAGAGAGGGGCCATGGCAAGGCTCCTGGCAGGTCGGGAGCAGGAGAAACTGTGGAAGCTGGGCGCCTGCTGCAGGCTGTCAGTCAAGCCTAGCTGTCACTGGCCTGAATCTGGCACAGAGAATCTGGGCTTGCAGGAGCCTCCTTGGGGCTGTGGCCTTCCCAAGCTCCTACCCAGAACCAGGAGTCCTTCACCTGGTCCTGCTGAGGTGGCCATGTTAGTGTATGTGTGTGCAAGTGTGAGTGTCTATGTGTGTTTGTGGGTTTGTGTGTGTATATGCATGTAGGTGTGCCCCCTAGCGTACAGGCTTACATGTGTGTGAAGGTATGTGTACAAACACACATGTTTATATGCATGCAGACACATATGTTTATAGGGTTGGTGTGTTTGTAGATTGCAGGAGCATCTATGTATGCATATGTATGTGCATGTGCAGATGTGCATGTGTGTGCAAAGTGTGTGTATATTTCTGGATGTGAGTGTGCACACCAGAGGAGTGCTGTATTCTGAGCTGTCATCGCTGCCACTGTGCTCTGCGTCCCTCAGCCTGGGGCAGCTCCAGATGTTGTTCCAACATCCCTCATTTGCTGCAGAAAATCAAACAAACAAATGAAAAATTAACGCCATTGTTAGCCAGGGATGCTTCCGAGCTGAGGAAGCTGCCTCTAGCCAGCCCAGCTGCAGCAGATGGTGGAGGCTTTCTGGGCTCACCTTGGCTCTTGGCGCTGGTGTAGACAGGATCACCAGGAGGCTGGCAGAGCAGGTTGCCACGGGTTGGGTCCTGATGTGACTGCAGAAGGCTGTCAGCGCCTCAAGGGAGTGTCCGTCTTTCCTACACATCCACATCCTAAGGGCCTCCTAAGGTGCGGCCCCAGGGCAGGAGGGCAGGGGAAAACAGGAGGAGATGCACATGTATTGGGCACCTAGCATATATTAGGTGCTCATTAAATGCTGTTGATGACTGAACTTTATGTATATACTTTATGTATACAAGTGGTATACATAAAGTTTAGTATAGACTTTATGAATAATGAACTTTATGTATACAATGCTCACAACAGCATTTGACAGATCAGGAAACTGAGGCTCAGAGAAGTTATTTAGGTTGTCCAAAGTCACATAGCTGGGGAATGGAAGCACTGGGATTCAATCTCATCTCTAACACCCTCTCAAGTCCAGGGTTTTCCCACTATACTGTCAGTGTGATACACATGATGGTAGATAAAGATGGCTGCAAAATTTCCACCACTCTTCCTGTTGACAGGTGGAGTCTAATTCCCCTCTCCATGAATCTGGGATGCGCTTGGAGACTCCTGAGGCTGGCCGTAAGAAGCCTCGTAGCTTCCAGTCCATGAGGAAATTGTCTCTCTGAGCCACCGTGCAAAAAGTTTTCAGACTGTCCTGCTGGAGAGGCCATGCCTAGGTGTTCTAGCTGAAAGCTCTGGCTGAGTCCAGCTCTCCTCATCTCTGCCAAGGCACTGAATGAGTGAGCAAAGCCAGCTTGAACCCTCTAGACTACGCAGTTCTCCAACTGAATATTGCCACTTCTGTTGACACGCCATGGAACACAGGAGAATTTTCCAGCCGAGCCCATCTTGGAGCTCTGATCCGCAAAACCACGAGCTATGATTAAGTGATTAATGCTTTAGCTGCTTAATTTTGGAGTGGTTATGCAGCCACAGAGAACTGGAGTAGACACATACTCACATCAGCACACACACACCACAAACACATATGCTTAGATACACACACACCACAAACACACATGCTTAGATACACACACCACAAACATATGCTTAGATACACACATACCACAAACACGCATGCTTAGAGACACACACACGCCACAAACGCTGGTGCTTACACACACCACAAACACATGTGCTTAGTTACACACACACCACAAACACGTGTGCTTAGATACACACACCACAAACACACATGCTTAGATACACATGCCACAAACACATGCTGAGATACACACTCAGAGCAAGACCATCTCTCCCTCTCAGAGGGACTTGGGTCCCTTTCTGATTTCAGCTCTCCTTGCGCCCCCACCCCCACATCAGGCTCTGGATGTAATTACATCCATGTTTTCTGGGGTGAGAAGTGCTCACATCCAGAGAAATGACAATGGGTCCTCATTATCCATCCAGTTTAATTGTTTGTGGGGTTTTCTGATTTGAATTCATCCCGAGAATCAGAATGAGTAATTTCACATGGAAATGTATAAAAAAACAATAATTACCAGTGGGTGTGGAGTAGTAAACAGTTCTGCTGAGCGAGTCCTATCCATGTTTAGCTATGCCTTTCACGTCCTCCTGCTCCGGCCTCGAACCTAAAACCAGGAGCTGGGTGAACTGGGCTGCTGGGCAGACAGGCAAGGGAAGGGGCAGAATGTGCTGGAAGGAGGCAGAGGCTCCTGAAAGTCCCTGCAAAAAGACCCACATTGAAGAGTGGATAAAGAAAATGACCAAACACAAAAAGGGCTGAGAAGGGTTGTCTTCATCCTCAGATTTCTAGAAACTACCTCCCAGACATCGCTCGAAAGCAGCTGTCCCGGCTGTGTGCGTACAAGTGCACACAAGGATCTAGGAGAGTGACTGGGTGAGGCGTGCCGTCCTGTAAGCACATGCTGTGTCTACGGGTGTGAGATGGTGTGAGTGGCGCTGTGTGTTACAGGTGGGGCACGTGTACCAGTGTCTGCATGTGAGTGTGTGACTATGGCTGTGGGTGCATGAGCACCCTTGTAACAATATACGACTGTCGTGGGCGGCTCTCTGTGGGTGATTTCATATGTTCATGCACACGCATGCCTACGAGTGTGAGTGTGTGGGTCTGGGAAGAACCACATGGCTCTATGTGCTGTGTATGGTCAAGTGGCTCCATAGGCCTGTGTATGGCTGTGTGTGACAGCATGTCTTGTGTGCCTGTGCGGGTATGTGTGTGCGTGTGTCTGTGTGCATGTCACCAAAGTGTGCATGTCACCAGGCACCTGTGTGGGCCTGATGCTATGTATTTTGGTGAGAAGCCACACTCCTGTTGAGGCAGAGTGGCGGTGGTGGAATTGACTCCTTGTTGAAGGTCATTTCTGATGTCAGGCACTTGAGTGTTCAAGAACAGTCATTCAAACATAATTTTTTGAGCATTGATGTTGCAGATACAGCGAGGAACAAAACAGGCAAAGCATCTGCATTCCTGGAGCTGATAGTCATGTGGAAAAGACAGGGAGAAATAATAATTATAGGATAGCCTAATAATTACATTATTATAATTTGTGATAGTTTCTGTGAAGGCAAAGAAGTCAGGGTTGTATGAGACCTATGGGTTCTCATTTAGCTTGAGGGCGGGGGAAGGTTAAGAAGGGGTTCTTTGAGGAAGTGACATTTAGGCTGAGGCCTAAAGAATGAGTAGGAATCGGCTAGGCGAAGGGGTAGAGCAGATGGGTGGGGGGAGGAAGAGTGTTCAGGGAGAGGGAACGGTATGTGCAAAGACTCTGACGTGTAACAGAGCAGGTTTCTTGGAGAAAGTGCAAGAGGGCCAGGGAGGAGGTTGGAAAAGTGGCAGGCACAGATCTTTGGGGCCTCCTAGGTCATGACAAAGGCTTGGGATCCCTATAGGCAGCAGAAGGCAGGGAGAGTTCCCATGTGATCATGGCTGCTGTGCTGAGAGCTGGTTGTCAGGCTACAAAGGGTGAATGCAAAAAAATCAGAGGGGCGGCCGATGCAGTGGTCCACGCAAGGGTGGCGTTGGCTTGGCCCAGCGGTGGGAAGTGGAGAAGGTGGAGAGAAGTAAAGAGAATTCAAGGACTAATTTGAGGTTAGAATTGACGAGCACTGGTGGTGGGCAGTACCTGTGCGGGCAGGAGATGGAGGTGTCCAGGGTGACTCCAGGGTTTTGGTTCTGGCTTCAGGCTTGTTGGAAGTGCCAGTGTCTGACGCTGCAAAGCAAGAGGAGAAGCACATGCTCAGACAGAGAGAGGAGTGAAAAATTCTAATTTGGGCATGTCAAGTTTGAGATGCATTCGAGATATGGGGGTGAAAATTTCCAGGAGGCAGTTGTAGACCAAAACCTGGAGTTAGGAAGGAAGGTTTAAGCTGGAGACAGGGATCTATGAAGAGTGGAAACCAGAATTGGGAGGGAAACCAGCTCCGGTGAGTTGATCGGGGACAGAGGGGTACCTTTCTTTCACTTGATTGCAATGTACACTGTTTAGGGGTGGGTTAACATGGTAAGACTCTGAACTCTGCTTCTGGGTACATGTCTTTTGATTTGAAAGCCGGAACTGGAATAGATATTTGTGCACCCATGTTCCTGGTAGCATTATTCGCAACAGCCAGAAGTTAGAAGCAAATGTCCATTAACAAATGAATGGAAAAACAAAATGTGGTGTATACATACAATAAAATGTTATGTAGCTTCAAAAAGGGAGGAAATTCTGACACATGTGGCAGCACAGATGAACCTTGAGGACATTCTGCTGAGTGAAATAAGCCAGATGTAAAAGGACAAGTACTGTATGGCTCCACTTCAATGAAGTACCTAAAGTAGTCAAATTCATAGAGATGGAAAGTGGAATGGAGGTTACCAGGGGCTGAGGGGAGGGAGGAGAGGCATGTCATTGTTTAGTGAATACATGTTTGGGAGGATGGGAAAGTGCTGGAGATAAATGGTGGTGACAGCTGGACAACAATGTGGATCTATTTAATGCCACTGTATCAAATACCTAAAATTATAAATTTTATGTTACGTACATTTTACCACCATTAAAAAAATAAGATCCGAGACTCTGGAGCAACCAGACTACTGTATTTGAATCTCAGCTGTCTCACAAACAAGCTGTGTGACGTTGGGCAAGTTGCTGAACCTCTCTGCAATGTGGTTATCTCATCTGTCAAACGGATACCTTCATAATGCCTATCTTGAGGGCTGCCGAGGGGATAAAATGAGCTCATATCCATGCAGTGTTAAGAATGTGTCACATGCTTTGTGGTTGGCTATCCTTATTAGCAGCAGGCCAGAACCTGGAGGCCTGTGAAGCAGGACCAGTGCTCTGGAGTCATCGGATGGGCTGTCCGCATCCCTGGGACAGCACGGGTCGCACGTGCCTCTGCTGCTTGTGCCTTGCCCCTGTTGTTTACCATCACTAAACAGTGAATGGTGGGGAACTGCAGGAGGACCAGGCTCGCAGGTGGAGCCCTTTGGGGCTTGTGTGGTGAAGCGGAGGGAACCCAAGAGCGAGGTTAGGAAGTGAAGGGGAACCTCATGGAAGGGCTGGACTGCTTGGTCCAACCACCCTGTGCTGCTGCCTGAGAGCTTCCAGATGAGAGTTTGGGTGAGCCTCTGTTACTGTAGTCTGTAATCCCAGCACTTTGAGAGGCCAAGGTAGGTGGATCGCTTAAGCCCAGGAAGTCAAGACCCGCCCGGGCAACAAGAAAATACCCTGTCTCTGGATCACGAGGTCAAGAGATCGAGACCATCCTGGTCAACATGGTGAAACCCCGTCTCTACTAAAAATACAAAAAATTAGCTGGGCATGGTGGCGCGTGCCTGTAATCCCAGCTACTCAGGAGGCTGAGGCAGGAGAATTGCCTGAACCCAGGAGGTGGAGGTTGTGGAGAGCCGAGATGGCGCCATTGCACTCCAGCCTGGGTAACAAGAGCGAAACTCCGTCTCAAAAAAAAAAAAAAAAAAAAGAAAATACCCTGTCTCTACAAAAAATTAGCTGGCTAATAATACAGTAGCCTGGCTGGCTCCAGAGTGTAGGATATTTTTAAATTGTGGTAAAATATACATGACATAAAATTATCATTTTTAAGTGTTTAATAGAGTGGCATTAAATATATTAACATTGTTGTGCGACTCCTGCCGCTGATTCCCTCCAGACCTTGACTGGGACATGCAGAAGTGCTCAGGTCTCCTTGCATCCCCCCGGCCACTTTCTGATTTATTCCCTGCAAACAGCCACTGCAACCTCTGGAATCTGATTGTGCGACTCCTAGCTACAGGGATAGAGAGCCTGTGCTTCTCATTGCCTAGAAGGTCCTACTTGCTTCCGACCTATCCTTTCCAGCCATGTTGATCTCAAGTCTGTTCTCTGTTCCTTCTCCCCATGTGGCCTTTGAAGATGCTGGTTCTGACTTCTTAGACGGATCTTCCACCTCTTACTCAGATCTCTTGATCCACATCCCCTGAAATCTGCCCTCACTGTCTCTTCTCCATCAGGCCAGGCCCTGGGCCGGACACTGAGGACATGCAGATGGGTGAGACATGGACCTGGATAAGGAGAAGGGACACAGTGAGAGAGGAATGAACAAGGCGCAGTGGAGCAGAGAACCATGGGGGGAGAGAACCGTCGGGGGAGAACATGTCTGATCCCCAACATGGCTTCCCTAAAAGGCATGCTGACTTGGTTAGACTCACATATTGTGTCCTGCTTGCTGGAGGGCAGGGTTCCTGTGAATGGGAGGCCAGGCGCATGATACAAACCCTCTTCTGGTCCTCACAGTGGAATTAAAAGCTGATCCAAGCAGTGTCAGCGTTATGGGGTGGCTGTGGGGGAATTTCAGCACCCCCCCATCAGCATTTCCCCTCTGAAGTGGCATGGAATAAAATTTGAAATCAAAACAATGTGCTTGTTATTCAAACTTGCCTTCAAAATAAGTCCTCTGACTGCCTCTTCTGACTGAGATGTCAACCGTAAGCCCATGTAGAAATCCTGGAACCAAGACTAGGGCCAGGCATCAAGCCTCACTTTGTTTTCAAGCAATTCTCTGCAGAGTCTCCGTTGCTTTGGGCTTGACCACTGTGTTAGTTCTCTACTGCTGCATCACAAATGACCCCAAAATTGGTGGCCTTAAAACAGCAAACATGTTTTATCTTACAGTCTTCTGGGGTTCATATATTTGGGAATAGCTTAGCTCAGTTGTCCCCAACCTTTTTGGAAGCAGGGACTGGTTTTGTGGAGACAATTTTTCCATAGACGGGTTGGGGAGATGGTTTTGGGATGATTCAAGTGCATTCCATTTATTATTGTGTACTTTATTTCTGTTATTACATTGTAATGTATAATGAAATAATGACACAACTCACCATAATGTTGGATCAGTGGGAGCCCTGGGCTTGTTTTCCTGCAATAGATGGTCCCATCTGGGGGTGATGGGAGACAGTGACAGATCATCAGGCATTAGATTCTCATAAGGAGCATACAACCTAGTTCCCTCGCAAGCTCAGTTCCCAGTAGGGTTTGTGTTTCTAGCCACTGATCTGACGGGAGGCAGAGCTCAGGCAGTAATGTGAATGATGGAGAGTGGCTGTGAATACAGATGAAGCTTGGTTCACTTGCCTGCTGCTCACCTCCTGCTGTGTGGCCCAGTTCCTAACAGGCCGGGGGTATGGGGACCCCTGGCTTAGCTAGTGTGGCCCTGGACCCAGGCCCATCACGTGGTTGCAGTCAGGACATCAGCTGGGGCTGGAGGATCTATTTCTAAGACAGCACACTCACATGGCTGCAGGCAGGAGGCCACAGTCCTCACTGGTTACTGAGAGGAGGCCTTAGTTCCTTGTTACACAAGCCCCTTTATACTTAAATATCCTTATGACATGTCAGTTAACTTCTCCCAGAGCAAGCCATCCAGAAGGAATGAGTGAGGAGGAAGCCACAGTGCCTTTTGTGACCTAGTGTCTGAAGTTGCTCACTGGCAATGTCACTTCATTGTATTCATTAGAAGCAAGTCACCAAATCCAGCCTACTCTCAAGGGGAAGGAAATTTGGCTCTCTCTCTCTCTTTTTCTGAGACAAGGTCTTGCTCTGTTGCCCAGGCTAGAGTCAGTGGCCCGATCACGGCTGACTGCAGCCTTGACCTCCCAGGCTCAAGCAATCCTCCCACCGCAGCCCCAAAGTACCTGAGACTATAGGTGTGTGCCACCGTGCCCAGCTTTTTTGTAGAGATGTTGTCATGTTGTCCAGGCTGGCCTCAAACTCCTGGGCTCAAGTGATCCACACACCTCAGCCTCCCAAAGTGCTGGGATTAGAGGTGTGAGCCACTGCGCCTGGCTGGCTCTGTCTCTTGAAGAAAGGAATAGCAAGGATTTCTTGGACATTTTTAAAAACCACTACAGCCACTAATGTGGTAAAGGTTTAGACTTAGGGTTAGGACATTGGATACTGACCCAGCTAAGAATGAGTGGACATTTTGCTGTTTTTCCTTGGGTATGTAGTTTAGCAGAACCACATCCATGAATTCCTGGGCCCTCCAGTCAAAGGCCACCTACTAAATCAAAACTTCAGTTAGAATACTAGTACGAATGACTAACTCTGCCTGGGTGAGGGGGAGAGAGAGAAAACCAGGAGGGCTTTGCGTGGAAGTAACACTGTATGAAAGAGGAATAGAAGTTCTTTTTTTTTTTTTTTTTTTTTGGTGACGGAGTCTTTCTCTGTTGCCCAGGCTGGAGTGCAGTGGTGCAATCTCTGCTCACTGCAACCTCCCCTCCCAGGCTCAAGCAATTTCCCTGTCTCAGCCTCCCAAGTAGCTGGGACTACAGTTGTGTGCCACCATGCCTGGCTAGTTTTTTGTATGTTAGTAGAGATGGGGTTTCACCATCTTGGCCAGGCTGGTCTTGAACTCCCGACCTTGTGGTCCACCCGCCTTGGCCTCCCAAAGTGCTGGGATTCCAGGCGTGAGCCACCGCACCCAGCTACAATGGAAGTTCTTGAGGAAGACAATTCATGAGGAAAGTGTGGCAAAGTATAAAAACACAAGCTTTGAAGTAAAAAATGACATAGGTTCAAATTCTGGCTCCGTTACTAGCTGTATGAACTTTTGCAAGTCACTTCTCCTCTTTGGGGCTATTTCCTTACCTGTAAATTAGGAATTACAAAACCACTTATGCCACAGGGTTACTGTAAAGATTGGTGGTGATTATTCATGTGAGGTGCTTGGCAGGTTGTGGGTATTCAACACACAGTAAGCAAAAATCCTCGTTTGTGGGCACCATGTTCAGAAGTCTGGCACCAAAAAGGTCTGATGTGTGGGGAGCGTGGATGGCAATTCTGTAGGCTCAGTCATGTTCATGGAGCTCAAGTTCTTTCCTATCTCCTGCCTCAGCCCAGCCAAGTTCACTGTACTCATTGACTTGACCAGCCGATAATGATTAACTTATACATCAAGGAACCTGGGTTCCCACCAGGCTCAGCCTGGAGGCACGGCTGAGGGAGCAGGTGAGGAGGGGGAAGTTTGGTCTCCCTTCTCTGCCATTCCCAGGTCAGTTCCGTGGGCAACTGACATTCATCCGAATGAGTCTCAGAACCACAGAGATGGGTCTTGTCTGAGTACCCTCCTGTCAGCCCCATCGCTGCCCTGTTGGCCTCCTCTGCTGCTCCTGGTGACAGCCGCATTCTGCAGGCAGGTGTTAGGGTGGGAGAGATCAATGCATCACACGTGGTGGGCAGGGCGGGTGGTTGGAGGGTGAGTTAGGCAGTTGGAGGCGAAATTGCCTGGGTTTGCTGGGCAGGTTCTGTGCTGACTCTATCAGCCTCCCTCCCTGGCGTATGTGTGCAGCGTGACTCCACGGCCCGGCTGCAGGTTGTGGGGAGTTGGGTTTTTCCTCTGCAGTTCATCTGGGTCTTAGAGGGACAAAGTGGGAAAAGCTGGGAGCTGTGTTCCTTGGGCTTCATGCTACTCATGCCATGTTTTTTGGGGGGATGGGGCGTATTTCATCATTATACTCTTTGAACCCTCCAGAGGAATCCATTGTATGTGGTGTCTTCCTGTGAGACAGAGCAGGGAGCTCATTGGAAAGGAGAGCTAAAGAGCCCAGTGAAGATCCCAGCTCCCCTTAGGTGACCTTAGGCACATATTTTACCTCCCTCAGCCTTAGTTTCCTTATTGGCTGAAGGGGTGCCAGAGCTGTGTAGGTTCAGATGAGCTAATGGCTGTGGATGCGCTTCAGCTGCTGTGGGGATGGGCGAGAGCTGGGGGCCCTCTATGCTCATTGGTCTCCTGGAAGGGTTGGAATCCTCTTTGATGGGAAGGGCCTTTTCTTATCAAGGGTAGGGTCTGCAGAGTCTTTGGTGCCAACCCCTTGTTCACGCAAACCCTGTGAACACAAGTCCCAGGTAGGCATGTTCTTAGAGTAGGGGCTGCATTTAGAAGCCTTGAAGGCAGATGTTCTCAGAGAGGAGGACCTGGGCCAGCAGCAGCCACTGGGAGCCCTTCAGAAATGCAGAGTCTCAGGCCGCATCCCAGACCTGGTGAATCAAACTCAGGCATTGGGGCCAGCCCTCCCCTCCAGGTGATACTGATGCTGAAATTTGAGAAGTGCTATGCCTTCCACATGGTTCCCCCTCCTTCCCAGCTGGGGGGTCCTCTGAGGGAGGGGGCTGCAAGGCCCCCAGCTGCAAGGCCTACACTGAATCTCCCGGCTGCAGACAACCCTGGGCAGGATGGGGACCTCTTCCCTCTGACTGACTTAAGACATCCCCAAACCTCGCCAGCGGGGTTGATGCCAGGATATTTGCATAGCTCATTAGCTCTACTCCATGCTTCCTCTTAATGAGTTTTGCAAAAAAAAAAAAAAAAAAAAAAAATCATTTAAAAAACCCAAACTAATCACAGACCAAACACAGGTCCTTGCTAAGTTTGTGGTTGTGTGTGCCATGAGGGCAACTGTGTTGTGGGAGCGCAGGTGAATGCGAGGGGCTGTGCTGTGCCTGTGTGTGAGTGTCATGTTGTGTCTGTGCTCACACAGCCTCTTCATCTCCAGGGGCTCCTCGTGAGGCTGATTACTCCTCCCTGTCTCACAAGTCACTATTTCTAATGGAGCCAACTTGCAGGGAAACATTGGCCTTCCTCTGCCTGGCATTTTGCTTGTCTGGTGCCCATTGCTCAGCCCCAGCTTGCCTAGTGTCCCCAGCTCTGGATCTTGTGGCAAGGACGGTACCCCAGCTAGCTGAGAAGCCAGGGGATAGCAGTGCCCCCACTACCCGGCCGTCCTTTGGGTCCAGTCTGAGGATTTAAAGAACCTGTCAGTTGTCGCCTTACCTGTGTGCCACCTCCTCATGCTGGGAGCCTCCACCCCTCCTTGTTCCACCTGGGGCCCCTCTGCTCCACTGAGTGGACTGCAGATCCTCAGGCTGTGCCCCTACCCCTACCTCCATCCTCACTCCTACCTCCACCCTTGGGAGAATCAGCCAGCAGTAAGTCTGCCTGTGGGATTAGGGAGAAGTAGGGTTTTGCGGTGAAGGGGTTGGGGTGTCTATAGATGCTTAGGCATAGAATCTGGGAGGACTCCCCTATCACCCACTCCCCTCTCCCCTACTGCAGTCTCTGCTGGGAACAACCCTATTTGTAGCCCAGTAAATTTATGGCATAATCCCGCATGGAAATGCATGGAAATGCTGCCAATTACCATCAAGCCAAGAGAGGAGGCTGCATCCCCTGGCATGCCCTCCCCAGTTGGCTGTCTGCAGGCTCCCAGCCTTCCAGAAACCACAGGGACTAAGGAGCTCGCTGGGACGGCCTAGATTGGTGGAGTGGGACCATTTGTGTAAAACTCTTTATTCATCTCACCTGGCCTTGAAGATTTGCGGCAGGAACGGCTCCTTCGCATTAAACCTGAGCAAACCGGGGAAATGTCATTCCCTGAGTCTCAGCAAAGCCGACAGCTGATGCAATTTATCTAGCTGAGATCAGTTCATCAAATTTGGGAAGAGCTGAGCCGCTGGAAAGACGGGGGAAATCTGATACAACTGCGTCTGCTTAAAATGCAAAGGCTCGTGGAGATTTTGGAACACTGTAAGGGAGTCTCAGTAAAGCTGCGAGGAACGTTTAGCGGGCACTGAGATGGAGGTGGGGGGAGTGCTGAGGGTGGGGGAATTTCCTGCTCCATTGGGGAGGGCAGAGGACGTGTGCACCTGCAGTCTCTGCAGTGTGCTGACCTCTGTTGGCCTAGGTCAGATCCAGTCCAACAAAGAAGGAATGACGCCTGTGATGTGAAGATTCAAACTGGCCTCTGGGGCTATATGGGTGATGTGAAACATGGCCCCGTCCTTGAACAACTCATGTCTAATGGGGGAGGCAGACAGACATGACAGCCTGTAACATAATGAAGTCTAGGTCCAGCGTTTATAACAGAGGCTAAAGGTGCTGATAAGAGACCAAGGGCAGGAGAAGGTCGTGGTGAGGCACTCAGACAGGCCTGGCTCAAAGCCTGGTCTTTCCACCTGTGTACCAGCTGTGTGTCCTTGCCTGAGTCACTTAACCTCTCTGAGCTTCAGTTTCTCATCTGTGGAATGGGTGTAACACTTCCTGCTTCTTAGGGAGTTGGAAGGGTGGATGAGATACTGTTATATAACATGGTTAGCATCCGGCTTGGCACACAGCAAGTGCTCAGCAGTGGAGCTAGCATCCCATTGGAGGATGTGGGAAGGCCTCTGGGAGGAGGTCGGGATGCCAGCTAGGCCATGAAGGAGGCGAAGGACTTTAGTGCGTGGAGAGGGTAAGGGAATGCTCATAATTATAAAAAGAGGCATAGGAGCTGGCTGTCTGCTTGTCACTGTCCCCACCACAGTCCTGGTAGAGGAAAAGGGGGAGGCTCTGAGGACTGGGGTGATGGGGGCGCTATGTTAGTAGAGCAGGGCCTCTCTCCTCCCCATCAGCCGCATAATTGCCTGGCCCTGGGAAGAGGGTGTTGTGCCCCTCCCCGCATAAGCCCTCCCCTCGCTCCATCTTGCTCCCCTCCCCCAGTCTTGCTCCCCTCTCCATGAGGATTTATCAGTCCTACTGCGTTGACGGGCTTAGTGGGGACCAATTTCCTGCTATCAGTCAGAAGGGGTGGCATTTGTAGGGCAGCGCCGAGGCCTGGGAGGGGAAGGAGGGACCCACCGTGCCTTTCCTCTGTGGCTGCGTGTTCTGGGCTGCCCACTGTCCTTCAGATCTGTCTGCTCTTCCCTCTGGTTGGGGCTCTGCAGCCAGGAGGATGAGGAGAGACGAGTGGCTGAGGGGAGGCGGGGCTGGGCTAAATAGAGGGGTTGAGCCGGGAGCAGGGGTGGCAGGGCAGTGGGGCCATCATTCAGAAGGGCACTGAGCTTTGTGTGAGCAGGTGCTCCTGAAACGGGTCCTTAATATTCTGGATTCCTTCAACCCTGTGGCTCTGCGTCATTCACAGCAGGAACATGGGGGCTTGTGACAGACTCCAGACCAAATGGAAAACTGAGGCAGCAGCTCGGGTCCAGGAGCAGGTAAGCAGAGGCTGTAACTCAGGCCTCCTGGGATCATGGATCTCAGGGGTCCAGGCTGCGGCAGCCCAACCCTGTCTGCCTTAACAAGGACATTATTGATGTAGAGGTCTGGGTTGGCCTCAGGATTGCAGCTGGCCATTGCCAACAGCCTCCTACAGGAAGCTGGCCTGGGTGCAACCAGGCCACAAGGCCTCCCTTTGGGCTAGGGCCTGTAGGGCCTCCACCACTCCCTCTCTTCTTAACTAGACACGGAGCTACAGTCTGTGGAGCACTCATTATGCGTCAGGCCCTGGGCCAGCACTTACGCTTCAGCCTTGACAGAGGTAGTCAGCGTCGCTGCAGGGAGCACAGCGGCTTGTCAGGGGTTTTGTTTGTTTGTTTTTGTTTTCTGAGACAGAGTCTCACTATGTTGCCCAGGCTGGAGTGCAGGGGGGTGATCTCGGCTCACTGCAACCTCTCCCTCCCAGGTTCAAACGATTCTCCTGCCTCGGCCTCCCGAGTAGCTGGGACTACACCCATGCGCCACCATGCCCGGCTAATTTTTGTATTTTTAGTAGGATTAAAATATTAGCACATTTAATTCTCTATCAACCTGGAAAGATACACGTGATTAAAATTACCCCAGCTTTTAGGGTAGGTAGGTGACTGCTCAAGGTCTTTCAAATGTCATCTGCTCAGAGACTCCTTCCCTGACTGCCTATTTCTCTTAAGCCCTCTTCCAGTCCACCCCCTCCTTCCCCATCTCACCATTTTCTGTTTTCTCCTTGTTTATCTTCTGCCTCCCCTGCTAAAGTGTAAGCTTCATGAGGACAGTGATCTTGTATGTCCTGTTCCCTTGTGTGTCTCTGACGACAAATATTTGTTGAATGAATGAATGCCACGTAGCTAATATGGACAGAGCAAGGATTCCAACTGGGTTGTTTGGTTCAAAAAATATAACCTAGGCTGAGGCAGGTGGATCACCTGAGGTCAGGAGTTCGAGACCAGCCTGGCCAACATGGTGAAACCCCATCTCTACTAAAAGTACAAAAATTAGGCAGGCATGGTGGCGTGTGAGTGTAGTCCCAGCTACTCAGGAGGCCAAGGCAGGAGACTCGCTTGAACCCGGGAGGCTGAGGTTGCAGTGAGCCGAGATTGTGCCACTGCACTCCAGCCTGGGTGACAGAGAGAGACTGTCTCAAAAAACAAAAACAAACAAACAAAAAGCCCTGTGACCTACTTGTGGCCCATGCAGCAACGCTGACTGTCTCTGTGAAGGCTAAAGCCATGTCCAGAGGAGGGGGTCATCCCATGTAGAGGAAGCCTCAGGTCTGGGGTCCTAGTGAATCTGTCTCAGCCCGATTGCAGCTATGGAAAGAACAGCATTAAATCTGAGCTGCTAACAGTCCCACCCCAGCCCCTCTTGTGGTCTGTGGATAGAGACAGAGAATAGTTTTGAGCAGCTGGGGTGGAGGTAGGGGGCTGGGAGAGGAATGATGACTTTCTTTGCATTCAGGTGGGCTCCTTACCTGATCCAGGCCTGCTCTGGATTTGCTATCTAGACTCAGCACAGCTGGGGTGGCTGGGGGCTCTGCACAGCTGGTGCCACTCCTTGAGCTCAGACGTTTATTAGGATTGGGGGTGGGGGGAGGGATTCTATTTGTCTGAGAATGATGGGGACGGGGGAAGGGCTTTCCGGAGATGAGTGGCAGGAGAGATAAGCCTGATGTGTGACTTTCTGACGCTTGGTTGGTTTGAAAATGAGTCCTGGGCCCAGAAATGGGATTGACAGGGAAATCAGAGAGGGCTGGGAGTCAGGAGGATGGGTCCCAGTGCCAGGAGAGGCGGTTGCTGGGCCCTGGGTCACCTTGGCTGGTCTGCTGGGGAAGGTTGGGTTGCCAGGCTGACGTGTTTTGGAATCAGCCTCAGTGTCTCCGAGTGCCTCGGCTTGCTTTGCTCCTGTTCTCAAAAGAAGCCTGAGTGCCTGGAGCTCACAGACCATGGGCCAGAAATTGCACCGGAGAGGGGTGGTCAGGCCTGCACATCCCCCTTGTGCCTTTCCCTAAAAACAAAAAGTGCTCCCATGGGTATTCTCAAACTGGCAATCGGCATAGAGATTATGAAAACAGGTATGTTGCCCAGATTTCCAAAGGCTGCTTTCCTGCCTAGGCAGGTTGGCCCAACCTCAGGGCAAAGGGAGAGCCTCACTAACAGGGGTTAGGAGACGGAGGTGGCAGGTCCTTGGCCTTTCCCTTCTCTCTTTTCAGGATCTGTTTTCTCATCTACAAAATGGGGGTAATTAAGTGTGGTGACCACTAGGTGCCTGTGTATGCATGATCCTATTTGTCTTCCTGGAAGTCCTGTGAGATGGTTTCTCTTCACATCCCTAGCTGATGGGCAGGAAATTGAGGCTCAGAGAGGTGAATTGCCTGGCTCAAGTTCACACGGTCTGAAAGTGGTAGACTGGAATTCAAACCCACGTCTCTCTGTGCCCTACGTCCCTTGGCCTTCTCTCCTCATCTTTTTGAGGCATTTGAGACAGAGGGAGGGGTCACTCCTCATTCTTTCTGATGGCTACCTATATCTCATTGGCTGCATACCCCACTATTTAAGCAATCACTTATGGATGGACATTAAGGATTTTCCCATTCAAACAATTCTTTCAGGTAATGATACTAGGAATAATTTTGCACACTCACCAATTCACACGTTCATGCATATCTTTTTGTGTAATTCCTAGAAGTGTAATTGGTATGGCAAAGGGTATATGCATTTGTACTTTTGATAGACATTACCAAATTGCCTATCTTTCCATAGAGATTGCACAGGCAGCAATGCGAGATGCCAGCTTCCTCTCATCTTCACCAACACAGTATGTTGGCAAGCTTTTTGATCTTTGCCAGTCTGGTTGGTAAAAGGTGTACAAGGTGATTTTATTTCACGTTTTTCCTAGGGGTGAGGTTGAGTATCTTTTCAAATGTTCAAGACCTATCTATTTCCTTTGCTGGGAAGTATTTTCATATCCTTTGTTCATTTTTCTTTTGTGTTACTGGTCTTTTTCTCAATAGAATTGTAAGACTTTCTTACCCGAGTGGGAAATGAACCCTTTGCCTGTGATAAGCACCAGATATTTCTTTTGGTTTGCGGTTTGTCGTTTGACTTTGCTAATGGTGATTTCTGCCATGAGGAAATTTTCTATTTTTATATCTCCAACCTTAGCGGTGCTTTTCTTTTTTGGCTTCTGGGTGTCTTGTCAAGGCCTTCTCACATGAAGATTATTTTTAAAAGCTTCCCCATGGTTTCTTCTAGGCTCCTTATTACTTCATTTAAACATACTTAAGTCCTTGAATTTTAACAAATTCACCTGGCATTTATTCTGGTATAAGGGGTGAGGAATGGACCTAATTTTAATTTTTTTCTCAATGGTTGCCCTGTTGTCCTAACGACATGATTGAATAGGTCATCTTCTCCTCCATGACCCCCCCCACAGCTGTATTGAGGTATAATTGACAAAGAAAAATTGTATTTATGGTGTATAACATGTTTTGATATGTTGCAAAATGACTAAATCAAGCTGATAAACATATCCATCACCTCACTGGTTTTTTTTTTTTTTTTTTTTTTTTTTTTTTTTTTTTTTTTTTTTTTTTTTTTTTTTTTTTTTTTTTTTTTTTTTTTTTTTTGTGGTGAGAATTCTTAAGCTCCTAGTCTCTTAGCAATTTTTAAGTATACAGTAGTACACAATACATTATTAAATATGTAGTTACCACGCTATACAATCTATCTCCAGAACTTATCCTATCTCACTGAAACTTTGTACTCTTTAATCAACATCTCTCCATTCCTCCCTCTTCCTACCCAGACCCTGGCCACCAGCATTCCACAATCTGCTTCTATGAGTTAAACTTTTTTAGATTTCACATATAGATGAGATCATGCAGTATTGGTCTTTTGTGTTTGACTCATTTCACTTTAGCAGAATGTCCTTCAGGTATAACCACATTGCCAAAAATGTCAAGCTCCCCTTCTTTTTTTATGGCTGACTAGTATTCTATTGCATACACTTACCGCATTTTCTTATTTTTTAATTTACATTTTGAGATGGAGTTTCACTCTGTTTCCCAGGCTGGAGTGCAGTGGCACGATCTCAGCTTACTGCAACCTCCGCCTGCTGGGTTCAAGTGAGTCTCCTGTCTGTTTCCCGAGGAGCTGGAATTACAGGTGTGCACCACCACACCTGGCTTATTTTTTGTATTTTTAGTTGAGAAGGGGATTCCTCATGTTGGCCAGGCTGGTCTCAAACTCCTGACCTTAAATGATCTGCCTGTCTTGACCTCTCAAAGTGCTGGGATTATAGGCATGAGCCACCACACCTGGCCCAGATACCACATTTTCTTTATTCATTTGTCTGTCGATGGACACTTAGGTGGATTCTATATCTTGGCTGTTGTAATGATGCTGTAATGAACATGTTGCTTCAAGATTCTGAGTTCAATTCCTTTGGAATTGATCCAAATTTCTTTGAAATTGCTGGATCCTATGTAATTCTATTTTTAACTTTTTGAGGAACCTCCATACTGTTTTCCATAATGAATGGCTATGCCAATTTACATTCACACCAGTAGTGTACAGGGGTTACCTTTGCTCCACATCCTTGCCAACACTTGTTATTTTTGTCTTTTTGATAACAGTCATCCTAACAGATGTAAAGTGATATCTCATGGTTTTAATTTGCATTTCCCTGATGATTAGTGATGTTGAGAATTTTTTCATATCCCCATTGACCATTTGTATATCTTCTTTTGATCCTTAATGATTTTGAATGCTCACATTTTAAAATGTTTTGCTCCATTGACATGTTTGTCTACTCACAACTTACTACCATACTATTCAAATTAGTGCAGATCTATAATACATTTAAGTATCTGGGCTGGGTGCGGTGGCTCACACTTGTAATCCCAGCACTTTGGGAGGCTGAGGCAGGCAAACCACGAGGTCAGGAGATTGAGACCATTCTGGCCAGCATGGTGAAACCCTGTCTCTACTAAAATGCAGAAAGTTAGCTGGGTATGGTGGCACGTGCCTGTAGTCCCAAGCTACTCAGGAGGCTGAGGCAGGTGAATCGCTTGAACCCGGGAGGTGGAGGTTGCAGTGAGCCGAGCTCACACCACTGTACTCCGGCTTGGCAACACAGTAAGATCCATCTCAAAAAAAAAAAAAAAAAAAAAAAAAAAAAAAAAAAAAAAAAAAAAAAAAAAAAAAAAAAAAAATCTGATCGGGCAGTTAGTCTCCTGTCTCATTACTTTCCAGAATTTTCCTGGCTATTTTTGCATGTTCTTTTTAAAAATATGAACTTCAAAGTTACGTGATTACACACAACATTCTTATTGGAGACAAGCTCAGTGGCTCACATCCATAATAGCAGCACTTTATGAGGCTGAGGTGGGAGGATCACTTGAACCTAGGAATTCGGGACTAGGCTGGGCAACATAGTAAGATCCCATCTCTACAAAATAAATTAGCCAGGCATAGTGGTACAAGACTGTGGTCCCAGCTACCCAGGAGGCTGAAGTGGGAGGATTGCTTGAACCCAGAATTTTGAGGCCGAAGTGAGCCATGATCATCACTACACTCCAGCCCGGCTGACAGAGCAAGACCTTGTCTCAAAAAAAAAAAAAAAAAACCTGTCGATATTTTTATTGGAAAATGTGTCATAGATTAAGAGAATACTGTTACAACTTCGTGTTGTTGATTAGCCCTATCCAAGAACATGATATGCCATTCCATTTGTTCAAGTCATCTTTTGGGTCTCTCAGCAGCTTTTTTGGGTTTTCTTTATATTTTGCACACTCCTAGGCATTTTATCTTTTTCATCATCTGTTCTTCCAACATATGCCCTAACTGGCTGCCATTGTAAAATGTGAAGGCCATTGATTTTTGCATATTAATTTTGTAGCTGGTCACATCATTGAATTACCTTATTTTTGGTAACAGTTTTTTAGTTGATTCTCTTTGGTGTACAAAGCATATAGTCCTATCTTCCGCAAATACTAATTTTACCTTCCTTTCTCAATTTTTATGTAGTTATTTTTCTTACTTTATTGCAGCAGCTGGTACCTACAGAGCAAAGCAAGGCAATAATGAAGATATTGGATGTCCCAGTCTTGCTCCTGACTTTACTGGGAATGCTTTTAATATTTCCTCATTGGGAGTTAAGATGGATATATTTTATCATGTTAAGAAGTAGCTGTTTGTTCTTATTTCATAAGAGTTTAAAGAAATTAAGAATGATTGCTGATTTATGCAGATAATCAATGCTTAAATCCTCTAATATGGTAAATTAATAGATTTTCTGACACTAACCTCCTAGCATTTCTGTAACTGCACTTGACATGATATATTCTTCTTTTTTTCTGTGCTGCCAGATTCTGTATGCTACTCTTTGACTTAGAGTTTTTTGCAGTGAAATTTATAAGGGAGATGATTTTTTTTTCCCTTTCTGTGTGTGCTCTTTCAATTGGGTATTGGTATTAGTATTAACGTTACTCCAGCTTCATAAAAAAATCCAGAAACTTCCCTTTTTCTATGCCCTGTAACAGTTTAAATAGCACTAGAGAGATCCATTCCTTAAAGATTTGGTTGAAGTCCTGGGTGCCATCCACCACCTGCTGCTGGTACCTGGGAAGAGGGTCTCGATGACTCGGATGATTCTGTGACCTCTGCAGTTCATCTAGCAGGACAATTTCAGGGGTGCAGACCAACCTCAGAGGTGTGGACTCCCGGGCCCTCTCTCCCACCGTCCTGGATCTCCATGCTGGGTGGGCCTACAAACATTCCAAAAGAAAAGGTCACAGTGAAGCTGGGTGTGCAGACACAGCCCAGGGCAAACTGGGCTGGATTTGGAGGAGAACATTTCCTCGGGCTGGGCTTAGGTGTATGGTAGGCTGCGGGGGTTGGGCTGGGCTCCGAGCACCCTTTGCCTATCTTCCTCCTCTGGGCAGTTGAGTCTACCCACCATGTACAATGGTAGCCTGTTGTTCTCTCTGTCTCTGGGTCTCCAGGAGGCCATGAAGCTTCTGCGTTTTCGTGGTCATTTTACCATCCGCTGTGGCACTTTGTGACCAGTGACCAGCCTCCAATCGTTTCTGTGTCTTGGCCAAGGACCCTTCTTGCCGACACCCCTTTAACACTGCATTATAAGCTGCAGGTACTTCTCCCCACCCCCTTCCCGCCCTCCCTCCTGCTTCCACCCTCCCTCCTGCTCCCACCCCTTCAGGCCTGCTGGCACAGTTTAATTTCCAGCCCTGGTATTTCTTCCTAGCCCGTGACAACCTCAGGTGGAAGCAATTTCACCGTCTTGTAACTCACCAGGTCATTATAATTAGTATCCGGGCACCCGGGGCGAGGTGGAAGGAAGGAAAGAAAGAGTTGATCCAGCCAGGCGGAGAGCAGCCTCTCTAGGGCTGGGGGCTGGGCACCCCTTCCTCCAGCTCCAGCCTGTAACTCAGGTTTTCTCAGGGCTCTGATTTTTCCAGCATCCCCCACCCCTCTGTGTGTGTCGGGTGGGAATGGATAAGGAATCGGGACTTTCTGGCCTGAGTGAGGGACCCAAGAGCCCACATCTGAGGCTGGGGTGGGATGAGGGGCGCTGAAAGGAGAAGGCACAGTACCACCCCCTCCCCCTGCCCTAAAGGACCCAGTATTCCACCATGCCACCCCTTGCTGTCTCTGGGCCCCTCAGAACCAGAGCCTACCAGAACTGGCAATGGTGGCAGTGGGTAGACCTGGGTGCAGCTCAAGGCACAGCCAAGAGTCTGTATGACTCCTGGAGAAGCTCACAGGGTAGGGAAATGTGACTTCTCAGGCAGCAAAATTTCTCATGTTGGAGAAGGTTTTTTGGTTGCAACAGAAATGGACGTAAGAAAGAAGGCTTATGATCAGGATGTTGGGCTGTTTGTCTCAAAGTTAAGGGGAGATCAACCAGCTTGGGAAGAGTCAGGACTGAGGTAGCCCCAAGGAACCCAGAAGTAGAAAGGGGAGGGTCTTCAGCTTATGCAGCTAGTGGGAGTCCGTTCCCACAGTCCCCAGTCTCTGTTTCCAAGTGAAAAGTTCCAAATTCCTCACGGAGACCCGTTGATTCATTCATTTGTTCATTAATTATTCATTGAGCCCCCCTACTGTGTGGTAGTCAGAATTCTGGGCACTAAGGATACAGTAGCCATCCAAGGAGACAAAAATCCTTCTTTTGCATCCTACATTGTAGTGGGGGCGGAACCTGATTGACTCAGTTTGGGTTAGGTGTCCACCTCTAAGTCAGTTGGCTGTGGCCAGGTGGGGTTTGTGAGCTGGCAGTGGGTTCTACTACAATGATCGAATCGCTTTTTAAGACACGCCTCAGCTCTGGATTGACATTGCAGAAAGCAGGCAGTGGGCTTCCAAGAAATAAGGCGTGGTTGAATCCATTTAGTCACCGAGACAGAAAGCATTTGCTCTGGGCAGCCGGGGTATTTCCCAGGCTGTCTGGATCCTCCGCTTCTGAGCAGGAGGAGGGGGCTGGGGATGGTCTTCCCAACCCATCAGTTTTCTCCCTACACCAGACCTGCGTCTCCAGGGCCTGGGGGAGAGGGTTGGACTTCTCCCCTCTCTGGTGTCTTCTGTACCTGCCCTGGCTGGAAGCTTCCACAGGCAGGGACCAGGCTTGTTCTTTCTGTTGTCTGCCACAGCAAGAGCCAGCCCAGGGGCAGTCATGGTGAGGGCTGTGACGCATCTGTTCCCCACACTCCATCTCTGACTACCCCATGTCCCTAGGGACCCAGTCTGTTTGGTTCACTGGCCCTCCCCTGATTCTATAGCTCAGAAAAGAGGCCTACTAGCCTCCCTCACTTCCGTTCCTCTTCTAGACCCTGGGTTTTCCTGCCTCAGCCTTGGGAGTCCTGGCTTAGCTGTGCCTGGTTTCAGCAGAAAGTGCCTAGGACGGCTGTGAGGACTCCCCAGGAAATTCCCCAATCAATCACTGGGGGCTTCCCACTTCAGACCCAATCTGTAAGGTCCAGGGCCACCACCCCTCCTGGGCTGGAGCCTTGTACAGGGGACCACTGATAACAATACTGTTATTCTCCTTAGCCGGGGGCAGGCTGAACCCTCACAGAAGCGGGCTTGCCGTTAGAACCCTGCGGAAACAAAGTAATAGCCTGCACAGAAAGCCATTTGTAATGTTGCTGTAATTCCCATGATTCATTAAACAGGAATGGAAAATGATAACATTTCCCCTGGAAAAAAAACTCCTCCTGGAGTCGCATGCTGAGTTCACTTGGCTCAACTATTTTATTGACTAAGCATCTTGTTGTGCTGATGTGAAGAACACATAGGCCCGGCGCCATTTAGTTTTACATTCCCTGAAATGAAAGCAGCGGAGGGGGTCCTGCCAGGGCCAGAAATTGACCTTGGAAATGGAACCTTTGCACCGTGTGGGTGGCCCAGTCGGGTATCCCCTGTAGGCCTGGACGTTCTGGGACTGAGGATGCATTTGACCAAGGCCCCTTCAGCATCCTCTCCTCCAGGTAGGAGGGGCGGGTCTGCCTGTGTCAGAGCCCCAAGCTGGCATTGCTCAGCCCCATGGGATGCCCGCCTTGGGAAATGTCACACGGTTTCCCAGCCAGCCTACACACGTGACCTGTGATCCCCAATGGCTGGCTCATCTCCTCCTTTTCCTTTAAGTGATCTCAGACCATCAGGCCCTTCAGAGTCCCTGACAGAGAGGCCTCTGACACCGAGCTTGCTTCTGGCGCCTCTTCTCCCTCCACTACTGCTGCCCTAGTGGAGGCCTTACCATCTCCTGCCCACCCAGCCATGCTATGCCCGGCAGTTGCTACTCAGCTGCTGTCCCCAGCCTCCCCAGCGAGGCCTCTGTACAGTAGCCAGAGCTATGGCTCTAAAAAGCAAACATGCCCATGTTTACCATCTTGCTTAGAACCTTGGCAGGCTCCCCACTCTCCAATGGGCTCTATCCAAAATGCATTGTGTGGCATTCAGGTTCGTTTCCAAATTGGCCTCAGTTGACCTTTCCAGTGTTATCTCCAGCCACTTCCCACCCCCCCCCACCATGCTCTCCGGGCTTTAGCAAACCCTCACAGTTACACGGGGCTCCCAGCCCACATCATATGTGTTTGGGCCTTTCTATGCTCTCGCCTTTCTTCGTTTCTTGGGAAATCCTGGCTTCCTCCTGGAACGAGCTGTTCCTGCAGTCTTCCCATCACGGTTAATGGCGCTGCTCCCTTCTGGTTGTTTGGCTCCAAACCTTGCTGTCGTCCTTTTCTCCTCTCTTCTCTCAGCCCCTGGATCCCTGTATGTGCCCTGTCACCAAATCCTGCTGGCTCTGACTTCTAAAGACAGCAAGACTGTGAGCGTTTCCCAGCACACCCATGTCCTGGGGCATGGCTGGATTCTCATGGCGAATACAGAGTGCCGTGCAACTACATTGCTGCTGTGGGCACTTGGAGCTTCATTCTGCTGGACACAATGTGGAACATGTCTTGAAGTTATTCCAATCAGGGGGAGAAGAAACTGACGTTTGCATCCGTCCTTGGCTGTCAATCACTCTGAGCACTTCTACCTGGCCCTGTGTGTGGTTGGAGCATGCTTCTTCCACCAGCCAGCCAGTCACTGGGGTTGGCAGTGAGCTGGGGGAGCACAGACCGGACCCTGGCCACAGCTGCCGTATGGCAGGCTGGGCCCCTTCTGCCTCTGGCATTTCTTCTCTGGGCACTCATGCCCTGATGTGTGCATCCCCCAGCCTCTCTGTCACCCCCATCACATTGGCCCCACTCCCGCAGCTCTGTTCCCTTCTCTCTGGACTGTTCCCCCACAGCCCGTGTTGCAGTCCCTACTCTCTCCCATCCAGCTCCCCAGCAGTTTTCCAGCTCCTGTCTCTGCTCACTCCAGGCCATCTCTTTCCACTCACGGCTGCCAGCACGATCTTTCAAAACTCCCCTGTTGCAGCGCTTCTCACACTGCACACGTGTTGTCATGTTGACATGACCTGCCCGCCAGCTGATGTCATCTGTAGACTGAGCTCAGGAGGGTGAGATCTGAGGATCCTGCCCCAGACACTTAGTAGGTGCTCATTAAATGTGGATTGCACTGAACTGGCAATGCAAATTCAATCACGTCTCTACTCTGCTTAACAGCCTTTACTGGCTCTCCAGTGTCTTGAGTTGGGGACTCCTTAGTCTGACGTACAAGGTCCAGCATGGCCTGTCCCTGCTGACCACTCCAGATTTGGGTTCTGAAATGTTCTCTCCCAGGCCTCCATCTGCCCATGCAGGAGCCTTGAGCACTCCTTCCTCTCCTTGCCTCTAGCAGGGTAACAGACTCAGGGTCTGCAGAGTGAAGTGGGCCGGGTGGATGGCAGCAGGGAGTGATGGTGACCACAGCAAACTACTGAGAGCGCACGTCCCACCTACCAACGTTTATGTTCCAATGCTTAGAAGCTGTGGTGCCTGTCAGCCTCAGCCAGGCTCTGCCCGTGCAGCCTGCTTTGTTGGCAGTACCCTCCTCCTGCCTCTCTCTTGTGAAATCTAGCTCCTCCGGCAGAGTTCAATTCTGATGTCACCACCTCCATGAAGTCTGCAAGGATTTTCCCAGCAGGAAGGACTTTGTCTTCTCTGTGTCGTCACAACCTTTGGAACATCTAGTAGACTATGTGTGTTTCTTTTTTAAACATTGAACACTTATTCTGTATGAAGCCTTATCCAGGGACTACATTCTCTCATTTAATATGTAATTTTTATTTAATATTTCTGTGACTGAGAAATTTAACCCATACACAAAAAGTACCTGATATGTAAATGTACAATATAACAAATAATGATGATGCAACTCTCCATGTAAACACCACCCAGGTCAAGAAATAGAACTTGACCTGTTGTGGTGGCTCATACCTGTAATCCCAGCACTTTGGGAGGCCTAAGTGGGAGGATTGGTTGAGGTCAGGAGTTGGAGAACAGCCTGGCCAACATGGTGAAACACCACCTCTCAGAAAATAAGAAGTTAGCTGGCTGTGGTGGCGCATGCCTGTAGTCCCAGTACTTGGGAGGCTGAGGCAGGAGGATTGCTTGAATTTCAGGAGGTGGAGGTTGCAGTGAGCTGAGATCGCACTACTGCACTCCAGCCTGGGTGATAGAGTGAGACTTTCAAAATAAAATACGAAAAATAAAGAACCTATTTGACTGATGAGGAAACATTGGCCCAGACAGGTTAAGTGATTGTCCCCTGGTTACACAGACAATTAGAGGGAGAACTGGGATTTGAACTTGAGAATGTCTGACCCACGTGCATGATTTCGTCACATCACATCTATCTCACTCATGACTAGAATGCCAGATTTGGCAAATAAAAATATAGGATGCTCAGTTTAATGTGAAGCTTAGATACATAATTAATCACTTTTTTAGCATAATTATATCCCAAATACTGCACGGGGCATACTTATACCAGAAAGTTATTTGCTGTTTGTCTGAAATTCAAATTTAGCTGAGTGCCCTGTATTTTAGCTGTCAACCTTGTGGCCTGCATTGCTTGATCTTTCTTGTGTACTGTTCTTGTGTACTGGTCATTTGAGTCTGTGCCTCTCCTTTCTCTCCTAAGGCTATTACAGGGGAGACCTGTCTTGTTCATGTCTGAGTTCCGTGTGTACACCACTGGACAGGCTCAGGGCATGCTCAGTAAACGCTGCTTGTATAGATTTGACACAAATTCTTATCTCTAAGCAAGACTCTGGGGCAGTTTCTGTTGAACATGGCCCTGCCTTCTTCCTTCAGGGATCTTGGATGTTTTCGAGAAAGGAGATGAGGCTGGGTGCAGTGGCTCACACCTTTAATCTCAGCACTTTGGGAGGCTGAGGTGGGCAGATGCCTTGAGCCCAGGAGTTTGAGACCAGCCTGGACAACATGGCAAGACCTGGTCTCTACAAAAAATGTGAAAAAGTAGCCGGGTGTGGTGGTGCATACCTATAATCTCTCAGGAGGCTGAGGTGGAAGGATGCTTGAGCTGGGGAGGTTGGGGCTGCAGTGAACCGTGATTATGCCACTGCACTCCATCCTGAGTGACAGAGCAAGATCCTGTCTCAAAATCAAATTAAAAAAGAGAAAGGAGATGAAAAGCAGTTAGTTCCCCCGTCTCCTCCGCTTTGACCCCTGTTCTAGCCTTGGCTGCCTGCTCCTGAGGCTCAAGCTCACTCTGTTACCTGCCACGATCTTTTCCAGTCACCTCCGCAATGCAATCTCAAGAATTTCATGATAACCCTGAGAGATCCGGAGTAGGATTATTCCAACTGAATAGATGAGGGAACTGAGGCTCGAGAAGGTCACATGACTGTCCAAGGTGTCGTAGAGCCCTCATTGGAATCCAGATGGGTCAGACCCCTAACACTATGCTTTTAATACCTCACGGTCTCTTGAAAATGGGAATAAGGACCAGCTGGGGTGGTGGGATCTGGGGTTCCTGATCTGAATGTGGTCCTCCACCCCAGGAGCATGGAGGGTTTGAGAGGTGAGGAGTATTTTTCCCGTTACATAGATGAGAAAACTGAGGCTCAGCAGGGCTAAGTGATTTGCCAGAGGTCACATGGCTGGTTTGTTTGTGTTTATTTATATTCTAATGGGACTTCCACAGCTCGGTGGAAGTGGGGTTTAGATCCAGGTCTTTCTGACTCTTGTTCTGTCTAGTTCCCTCTCCTGTCCCAGGACTGTGGATTCCCAGCCTATGGGGCTCTTCCTGGAGAGAGAAATGAGTCTTGGGCTGGTGGTTCTTGGGATAGGGAGAGCTGGAGGCTGTTCCCACAGATGTCAGTGGGAGGGTCAAGGGACACGGGGCTGCTCTCAGTCACAGATACTCCTGGGTAGGCACTGCAGGTGCCTAACTGCCCCAACCACATGCTTTGGGGTAGGCAAGGGGGTGGGCTGGCTAGGGGTTGGCTTCTTTGCTGTTGATGTTTCAGGGCAGACCCCAGGCTCAGGGTGTCATTGCTTCAGTCTTATTTCACCTCATTAGCCAAAAAAATCAAGTCATTGATCAGCTTCCACTTCCTGTGTAGCTGGGCCGATTGCAACCAAGTGCTTGCTGTTTGGCTCTGCAGCTCTGCTGGAGCCGGCAGCCTCAGGGCCCTCTCTCTGCTCCCTAAGACACGCTCAGGGCCCTCTGTCTGCTCCCTAGGACATGCTCAGGGCCCTCTGTCTGCTCCCTAGGACACGCTCAGGGCCCTCTGTCTGCTCCCTAGGACACGCTCAGGGCCCTCTGTCTGCTCCCTAGGACACGCTCAGGGCCCTCTGTCTGCTCCCTAGGACATGCTCAGGGCCTTGCACACACACCAGCTCCAGCCCTGATGTCAATCTCAGTCCCAGCTCCAAAGTCAGCTCAACCCAGTTCCATTCCCATCCCCAGGCCCAGTCCATCTCTAGCCTGCAGGAGTCTGATGGCTCTAGGATCTCTGGCCACAGTAGCCTGAGAACCCTGGGCTCACTTTCTCTGGGTTCATCTGAGGACTCACTCTGCCTCCTCAGTCCCACCACACAGCAGCCAAGTATGCAAACAGGAGACTGCCGACTCCTGTGCCATCCCTGCGGGGGTCTGTCTGTGCACCTTGAGACCACTTCCATGCTGCTCTGCCAGGGTGCTTTCAGATTCCCAGCCTTCTCTGCGGGCTGAGGGGCTGGAGCTGGTCTGGGCATCCTCCTGGTGTGAAGGTCACCTCTGATCGGCAGCAGCCTGCCTTGTGATATTGCCCTGAGGCCCAGGGCAGCGCAGGTGCCTCGGTGTGTCGGTGTGTATGTGAAGATCTGAATGCGTCCACATCTGTGTCGTGTCTGCACATACGTCTGCACCTGCACTGCTCAGAGGACACCTGGGTTCTGGACCACTCCTGAGTCCCAGTCATAGGAGGGACACACACAGTCTCCAGTGGAGACGATCCCTTCCACCCCAAGTCACCTCTTCTCTGGTCACTTGGGGTAGGAGGGACTCATGATGGAGGGAGCAGAGAGGGAAGATTTGGGGTACTATGGAGGGCAGGCTCGGTGGTCACCAGCTCTGGGCACAGAGGGCAGTTTTCTCTACCCAGCTCAGGGGTATGGGTAGAGATGAGGTGTGTCCTGGGCTAAGACCACTGCAGCCTCCCATCTTGAGCTGTCCCCTGGCAACCAGAAGCCATGAAATGAGGTGTTTCAGTTCCCTGAGCCAGAAATGTGCAAGCTACAGGGAGGGTGATTTGCTTTTCAGATACAGCTGTTCCGGCCACAGGCTATGCACCTGAGCAGCCACTGCTCCCCGCCCTACTCAAAATGCTGGCTGGCCTGACCCAGGAAGGCCTGGGCAGGCTTGGGGCACACAGCCCCCTGCTCATCCCTAAGCCCTGGGAAAAGAGAGGACAGGCACACCATCCCCTCCCCTGGCTCCCACAGACCTGAGGACCCCGTGGCCTCCCGCAGCTGGCCCGGGCAGCCCCCACCTCAGAGCATCGGCACGCCACTTCCACTCACTCAGACAATGGGTATTTATTAAGCTCTTCCTTTGATTTAGGTCTTTTTCTGGGTGCTGGGGAACATAGCATATAAAAACCCTTGTACTTCTAGAGCCATCATTCTAGGGGGCGGGGGAGATGGACTACAAACATTAATAAGTAAAATAGAGAATATGTGAGATGTGACAAGTTTCATGAAGAAAAATGAAGCTGGGATGCCAGGTAGGGAGGGCTAAGGGTTGCAACTTTAATTAGCATGGCCCAGGGAAGAGATGTGAGCCAGGACTCAAAGGAAGGGCAGGAGGGAGTCGTGTAGGTTCCTAGGGGAGGAGAGGGCCAGGCAGGTGCTGGTGGACTCCCCTGGCTTGAGGGCACATGGTGAGATGAGACTCCTCTGTGGGGGCTTAGAGCTGGGGGGTTAGTGATAAAATCAAAGACTGACAGATTCATCATCCCACCACCATGTACTGAGCGCTGTTACCCACCACGATCTTTTCCTGGCCTCTCCACAATGACATCTCAAGAATTTCATGATAACCCTGGGAGGTCTGGAGTAAAATTATTCCAATTGCATAGGTGAGGGAACTGAGGCTCGCCGAAGTCATTTGACTGTCCGTGGTGTAACAAGCAGAGCCCCAATCCTATGCTCTTACTACCTTAGGGTCTCTTGAAAATGGGAATAAAAGTGCCACCAGTTCTTACATCTAGCCCCACTTTGAGGAGATTTGAATTCAGTCCCCTATGGCTTCCTTTGGAAGGTAACTCCTCGAGTAGAACTTTCTGGGTGCTTGCTTCTTCCTGAATTTTCTGTATCTCCACATTTGGGGGTGGTTTTCCATGGACCATGTACCCTTGGGTTGCTTGGAGTCTCTGAGGGTCCACAACAAAGTCTGTCTACCATCTTCCCTCCCCCAAGAGGTCTTTCCTGATTGAGCCTTTGATACCTGGTGGCTGCCTGTCTCTCTGTTCAGTCCTGACATCAGATAGCTCCTTGGTCCCATTTTCCTAACTGCCTCCTGTAATGGGCTGAATTGCGGCCTTTCCCCAACCAAACTCACACGCTGAAGTCCCACCTGCAGAATGTGATTGTACTTGGGGGTAGGGTCTTTAAATGAGCTCATTAGGGTGGGTCCTAATCCAGTATGACTGGAGGCCCTATAAGAAGGGAAACTTAGGGTGCAGACACCTACAAAGGGAGGACCCTATGAAGACACAGGAAGAAGATGGCTATGTACAAGCCAGGGACAGAGGCCTCCAGAGAAACCATCCCTACCCATACCTTGATCTTGGACTTTATCTTCTGGAATTGTGAGAAAATACATGTCTATTGCTTAAGTCTGTGATACTGTGTTATGGCAGCCCTAGCAAACACTGCCTTCTCCCTTTTTCAAACCCCTGCTCTGGATGGGAGAGCAATGCCTCCTGCGCTGCCTCCTCGATGTTAGGAGCACAGCAAGCTCCTGCCTCTGTGTTACCCGCCCTGGTCCCAGGGAATAGAGGTCAAGCCTTGCTGACATCCCATCCACCGACAGCCCGTCAAAGTAGCATTTCCCCAACTGACACTCCAATATGCAGCTCTTCCACCACGCTGCCCTTCTGACACACAGGCGTTCTGCCACCCTGTCATTCTGATGTGTCAGCCGTCCGCCTCGCTAACATTTTGCCGCAGCAAAATTCCACAGAACTGACATGGAGAAACATAGACTCTGGCCATAGCCGCATCCTGCCGTGTGCGTCTTGCCTCCTGGATGCTCTCGGGGCTTGAATATACTGACCCTTCCACGTGCTGACCTTCCTATTGGAACGTCAGGGTTGGTCAACCCTTCAATTTCACTGAAATTTCATTTCTCTTTTTCTCCATGTGTCACTAACATGTTCCAGCCGCCTGCCCACCACCGCCATAATCCGGTCTGCTTGTCCTCACTAGAGCCCTCTGCACTGACCTTGCCCCATTCTGCTCCCACACCCTTGGATCATGTCCCCACTCCTTGCCCCTAAATGCTCCCACAGGCCCCAGTGCACTAGACGGGGTTCAGGCTGCTCACAGCACCTTCTGGGGGAACACTCACCCCCATCGCCTGCTGCATGTGCAGAGGGCCATAGGAGCTGCCCCGGCTCACAACCAGCCATAAATGGGCGCTTTATGTAAGAGAGGACTTTCTATAGTTTGGTCATGACCCACTGAATAGCTTTTACTCACAATGCTTCTTACACCAAACATGTGGTGTTTTCCAACACCAGCAACTGATTTTCCAATTCTCTGGATACCAACTGGGTGTCTGACGATTTAATTCAATGGACATTATCTACCAGGAGCTAACGTCAGATCCCACAGGCTAAAGGACTCGTTCCTACAAGACTGCCCCACTTCAGATGCCAGTTGCAAGTTCTGGGCCTCCTGGCTTGTTACTGACCTGATAGAAATTGGGGTTCCCTTGACCTCCACCTCAGGTTTGATCCCTTGCCGGAATGACTCGCAAACCTCAGAAAGTCATTTTACTTGTGTTTACCAGCTTATTATAGAGGATACAGCTCAGGGTACGCCTCAGCATCTGCGTGGAAGAGAATGCATGGGGCACAGTATGGAGGAAAGGAGCGTGGAGCTTCCGTGCCCTCTGCGGCACGCCACTATCCTGGCGTTTCCCAGCAACCTGAAGTTCTCCACACTCTGTCATCTGGGGTTTCTATGGAGCTATAATTAGGTAGGCATGGTTGATTACATCAGTGGCAGTTGGTGATTGAACTCCCCTCCCCAGAGTCTGGGGGTGGGGCTGAAATTTCCAAATTTCTAATTATGCCTTGGTCCTTCTGGGGACCAGCCTCATCCTGAAGCTAGCTAGGGGTCTCCAGCCACTAGTCATCTAATTAGCATACAAAAGACTCTCCTTTCACTCTGGAGATTCCAAGGCTTTTAGGAGCTGTGTGCCAGGAACTGGGACAAAGACCCCAGTATTGACTTTGGTATGGTACCCACACACTTGTGTAATTTCGACAAATCCCCTTTTCCCTGAAGTAAGGAATGAGTCTGTCTGCAGCCACTGAGAGATCCCCAGGTAGCCTCGTTTCTTATACTGACTTTTAATGTCTCTCTTAGCCTTTTCTCACTGTCCCACTCCAGCCCCTGCAACCCCGGAGTCCTGGATTTTAAACTCAGCTACTCTGTGTATTAGCTGTGTGACCTTGGGCCAGTTACATTGCCAATCTGAGTTTCAGTTTCCTCATCTGCAAAATAGAGACAGGAGTAGCAGTATTCACCCAATAGGGTTGCTGTGAGATGCCAATAGGCTTAGAAGGATGGAGTCATATGGTTCAGGTCACACAGAATGGGCAAGAGATCCACAATTCAAACCCATGCCTGTGTGACTGCAGAGTTCATGCCCCCTGAACTCTACCTTCACACTGAGCTGCCCCATTTTCAAGGTTTGGGGTTCTGTAACTACCCTTTCTGAGCAGAGCTTGTCTCTTACCCTCTCACCCCCTAGAGATGTCTCTTGGGGACCTGCCATCATTGAATGTGCCCCCTGCCCCTAATCAAGATCCATCAGGCCAGGCGTTTGTCTCAAGGTTGGCCACTTCAATGGTTTTCTCTCCCACACCCTAGGACCTCTTGTCTGTTACCTTTCCGAAGATGACTGGTGGCTGGAGAACCCTAGCTAGCTTCAGGATGAGGCTGGTCCCCAGAAAGACTAAGGACCCTAGGACCTCTTGTCTGTTACCTTTCTGAAGATGACTGGTGGCTGGAGAACCCTGGCTAGCTTCAGGATGAGGCTGGTCCCCAGGAAGACAAAGGACCCCAGGACCTCTTGTCTGTTACCATCCTCAACCTGAGGAAGACCTGGAACTGGTGAATGAACACTACACTGAACTTAGAGTCAGGTTCAGGCCTTGGGCAGCTTGCCTAATGTTTCTGGGCATTTGTAGGTGTGGCTGATCATGCCTCCCATGCTTTAGATGAGATGATGGGTAGAAGATGCTTTACAGAATGCAAAGTGTGTGCAGGGGCTGCGGTGTATCCCGCACCATCATACGCTCCAGTTCAAGCTGGGTTAGGGCCTGGACCCCTGAACTGCTCAGGGATCCCTCACTCGTCGATGAGGAACTCCTTTTCAGAGGGGAAGTGGCTTCATGTTGCTGGATCCGGGGCTCCCAGGGGATAGGCTATGTCTGAGTATCCTGTATCCAGCCTCATTCTGCACAGGGTCTGACCCATGTGCAGAATGAGGCTGGATACAGGATAGCTGTATTTCTTCTAGAAATATAGTACTATTCTAGTACTCTGAATAGCTGGGAGTACAGGCATGTAGAATAGCGTTTGTGGGTTTGAGTTTCGGCTCTGTCACCAACTTCCCAACCTTGGACAAATCATATCACCTTTCTGAACCTCTGTAGTTTTGTTTAAATGTACTCTTAGTTTGTTGTGAAGATCTATCAAGAGAGTGTATGAACATACATGGGAGCTAAGCTGTGAGGATGCAGAGTCATAAGAATGATACCATGGGCACTGGGGACTCGGGGAAAGGGTGGGAATGGGGTGAGGAATACAAGTCTACAACTGGGTTCAGTGTGTACTCCTTGGAGACAGGTGAAATAAAATCTCACAAATCACCGCTAAAGAACTTAGGCATGTAACCAAATACCACTGATTATGCCAAAAACCTATGGAGATAGAAAAAGAGAGAGAGTATGAGGGCCATTATAAATGCTGAATAGTAAAGCCCTTTGCCCCTGACCTTGCATTTGCCCTCAGGCCCTCTGACCACCTTACTGGCCTCTGGTCATCAACCACCTTCTCCTCCTCTCCTGGGCTTGGCCCAGCCCCCATGCATGTCCTGGATCCTGCTCCCTCCATCCGTTCAGCCCCCACCCATCAGTGCATCTCCAGTCTGTTACTTTTTAAAATTTATTTTATGTATTTCTTTTTTGAGACAGCGTCTCGCTCTGTCACCCAGGCTGAAGTGCAGTGGCACGATCTTGGCTCACTACAACCTCCACCTCTTGCATTCAAGCGATTCTCTTGCCACAGTCTCCCGAATAGCTGGGAGTACGGGCATGTACCACTGCACTCGGCTTATTTTTGTATTTTTAGTAGAAACAGGGTTTCACCACGTTGGCCAGGCTGGTCTCCAACTCCTGACCTCAGGTGATCTGCCCGCATCAGCCTCCCAAAGTGCTGGGATTACAGGTGTGAGCCACTGCCCCTGGCCCAGTCTGTCATTTTATATACAAACATGTTTATGTTCTTTACCTAGAAAACAATTTCCCTGAAACACAAAGTTTCTTGAACATAGCACCTCCACCTCATACATAGCTTACCTTTCCTTCAGAATCAAATTTCTAGAAGAAATAGCCTAGAGGTAGTTAATAAAATTTTGGCTTCACTTGCCGCTGTGTGTCTTAGGCAAGCTCCTTGATATCTCTGTTCCTCAGTTCCATCATCTGTAAACTGGGCTTACTATTCTTTACCTTAACAGCATGTTGGGAAGATTAAATTACATCCTCCATTAAGCACATAGTGCAGTCTGGAAGACAGTAAGGGCTCATTAAATAATTAGAGCTAATCAAATAATTGGTTAGTATGATTATCATTGTTGTTATATCCTTCCCTTCCATGTTATCCTCAATCAGCTACGGCTTGGCTTTCTCCTGCCACACCCACCACCTGACCAAAAACCTCTCTGGTTTGAATCACCAATGACTTTCCAATGGCCATTCCCCATCTCCCTTCCTGGGTATCCTCCCAGTTCGGCAATATTTGACATTGGTTTGAATCACCAATGACTTCCCAGTGGCCACGGCCTTCCCAGGCACCCTTCCAGCTTCTCTGCAATATCTGATATGGTAGGAAATGATCAGGATGAGGCTGAAGACCTGCAGGAGTCCTGTGGGAATGTCAGCCTGTGACCAGTGGGAAGCTTATGGGCCAGCCTCACATGAATGAAGAACCTGATACAGGGCTTGGGACATTGCTGGTGCTCAGTGTTTGCGCGTGAGTAGATAAGCCCTCCCAGGAAGAGCTCTGAAAGTCAAGGACCGGGGCTCCCATGAGCTCCAGCATGCTTGGAAGTTGGTTGTGGGTTGAAACTCGGCCATTCAAAAGATTTTCGTAAGGAATCTGGACTGGCACCCCCTTGAGGGCCAGGACCCTGTTTCGTTTGATGAGTGCAGAGTAGTCTCCATGATTCTCTGTTGAGGATTAACAGAAGGACAGGGGTGAATGCTCACGTGGAACCTGCTCTGACCTGTCTGTGCAGTTATGAGGAGGAGCAGGGGTTAATGCTCTCATGGAGTGAGCACACAGATCCATGTCTGCACTTCCAGGGAGGAATCTTTTTCCTTTTTAGCTCAGGCAGCCTGGTGCCTGCATTGCACAGAGTTGTCTGGTTTGATCTCTTATTTATTACAGAGAATATTCTCTGTTATGGTGAGTGCAGGGGATGGAGTTGCAGGGGTCTCAGTTTTTCCTGCTGACTCTGCAGCCAGCCTGTTGGGGACCTCTAGCACCTCTAGTGGCCACCCTGGTACTGCATTCATTCTCCCACTCATCAAATGCATTGAGAACCCATCACGTGCCAGATCCTGAGCCAGAACAGACATGAAAATTGCCTAATAGACTGAATAGCCCCCAAAGATATCCATGTTCTAATCCCTGGAACCTGCGAATCTTACCCTATGTGGCAAAATGGAATTTGCAGGTGTGATTAAGGCTCTTGAGAGCTGGAAATTATTCTATATTATCCACATGGGCCTGGTGGTATCACAAGGCTCCTTAAAGGGCGGAGGCAGAAGGAGATTGGGCACAGAAGAGGAGATGGTGATGTGAGCAGAGATTGAAGGATGTCTTGCTCTGTGAAGATGGAGGGAGAGGCCACAAACCAAGGAAAACAGGAAGCCACTAGGAGCTGAGACAGGCGAGGAAACAGATCCTCCCCTAGAGACTTCAGAAGGACCCAATTCTGCCAACACCTTGACTTTAGCCAGTGAAATTGATTTCAGACTTCTGACCCCCAGAACTGTAAGAGAATACATTGGTCACGTTTTAAACTATTAAGTTTGTGGCAACTTGTTACAGCAGCCGTAGCAAACTAATGTAACTGTCCTAAGGCGTTCAACAACTAGGGTAGGAAATGGACACCTTTGCTCAGGGATTGGTGTTTTAATAGGTACACAGGAGGGGGAGGGGCGTAACAGAGGATGTGATCGACGCTGCAGGGTTGGGGAGATGCTGCCAAGGCTTCCCTGAGGAGCGGCTTCTTGCTGAGCTATACTGCAAAGGATGTGCAAGGATTCCCAGATGGGCGGTGGTGCAAAGGGAAGGAGGAGAGGGCTTTAGGAACAGAGAGTGGCAGGTGCAAAGGCAAACCTGGAGTGTGAAATAACAAGGCATACTTGGGGAGCTGTGGGAAGTTAGGGAGTGGACAGAAGTTCAGAGCAATAAGAGGGGAGGCTGGAAAAGTGGCTAGCATAGCTCATGGAGGGTCTTTGGGTCAGGAAGTTGAGACTTGACCTTGAGGACAATGGGAAGCTATTGTGGTGAATCGCATGAATGGCTCCAATTCTTCAGTCCTCCCCGTGTCCGGGCTTTTGCTAGGTGTCTTTGCACATTCTCCCATCAAGATGAGAGGTATATTTTCCTGGCTTGCGATCTAGTTCAGCGTGTGTCTTGCTTTGGACAATAGAGTGATGTGGATTGACCAGGTGCAATTCTCAGCCTCGGTCTCAAGGGAACTTGCACGTTTCCGCTGGTTCCAGGAGGAACCAGGAACAGGGGAAGGAGGAGACAGATACAAGCAGTGTTAAGGAGGCAGACCATACAACAAAGCTAAGTTACACGTTAGAGGGGTCAAAGGAGAGAGGAGATTTGGATGATGCCTGGAATGAGTGATAGTGAACTAGTGATGAGTTAGTAAACTCATCACTGTGTCCTAGAGAAGCCCAGATTAGAGACAAGCCCCCAGCTTACCCACAGATCACTAGCGACTTCAGCCAAGGTCAGCTGATGCAGCTGACCCACAAATACATGAGCTATTATACAAAAACAAATGACAGGTCTTCGAAGCCACTGAGTTTTGGGGTGGTTTCTTATGCAGAAGTGGCAGCTGATTGACACAGCCATGAGGGTTCATAGGGGAGTGAAGAGTGTGACGTGGCTGGATCTGCACTTTAGGAAAACCTCCTCAGTGTTGAAGTGCTGGAGGATGGATTGCAGGAGGTGATTCTGCAGGCAGAGATCCAGGTGAGAGGTGTTGAGGCCCTTCCCTAAGGCAGGAGCAGGGGAAGGAGGAGACGGCAGACATACAACAAAGCTAAGTTACACGTTAGAGGGGTCAAAGGAGATTTGGATGATGCCAAAATTTCTGGTTTTGGAAATTGCATCAGAATAAGGTGCGCATGTGGATAAAGTGGTCAGGTAATGACAAGCTTTGTTGTGTTGGTTTGCAGTGCTCTGGCCAGGACAAAGTGATAACTACAAGTCTGGGACTTGAAGACACAGACTAGGGAAGCATCAGAGAATTGTTGATAGTGAACTAGTGATGAGTTAATAATAGTAGATAAGGTGTTTATAATAAGTAGAAAAGAGGGCAAGTTTTGGGCCTGGGAACCCCCACCATTTACAGAGCAGCTGGAGAAAGAAGAGTCCAAGAAGGTGATAGAAAAACAGTCAGAGAGGGGACAGGAGAACCAGGGAGGAGCTAGAGGGCAGAAACCCCAGGGAGGAAATGAGTGGTCGGCAGGGTCATGGGCACAGTGCCAAGGAGGATGAAGAGCCAGGAGATTGAAGGGTGAGCCCAGGATCTAGTTTTGGGTCATCTTGCTGAGAGAGGTTTTGGAGGCAGGAGGCTGACTGGTGGGAGATTGTGAGGGGAGGGAGTAGAGAGAGTGACAATTAAGAAACACCCTGCTGTGAGGGGGGCGGATGAAGCGTTGGACAGGGACAGTGCTTTTTCTCATGATGGAGGGTTCTGAGCAAGGAAGAGCAATGGTCTGATTTAGATTTTTAAAAAGATCATTCGGGATGTTGTGTGGCTACTAGATCCTAGGGTGGTACGTTGTGGGAAGAAGGGAGACCAGTGAGGAGACTAGCTTAATGGTCCAGAAGAGAGGTGACGGTGGCTTTGACCAGGATGCTGGCTGTGGAACATAGCCGGAAGAGGTGGCCAATTTGGGATTTTTTTTTTTTTCTTTTCTACATTACGACCAGAAGAACTTGGCTATGGATTGGATTGTGTGCACACGCATGTGCATATGTGTGTGTGCGTGCGTGTGTGCATGCATGCACACACATGATGAGGGAAGGTAGGATGACTTCCAGGTTTTCCCCTGAGTAACTGGGGAGAAAGGCTGAGGAAAGAGCAGAAACTGGTTTTGTGGAGGGGGAAGTTTGTGGACTCATTTTGTCTTAGGGACTATGAGTTTAAAAGGCTTTTAGAAATGTAAGTGCGGGTATTAATGAAGCAGTGGAAAGTGCACATCTGGTGTTCAGAGGAGAGATTTGGGCTGGAGATACATATTCGGAGTCATCAGTGTACACGAACATTTAAATCTGAATGGGAGAGAGTGGGGTTTCTTTTGCTCAGTGTCATCTTCTCTGCTAGCCTCTAAGTGCTGTGAAAACAAGGCCCTTGTCTGCCCCTCGTACATGGCTGCTTGCCAGTGCCTAGAACCATGCCTGGCATAGCAACTGCTCCATACATGCTCATTTGAGGAAGGAGGTAAATGAGTGTCATAGGAGCTGGGAAGTTCAAGCTGCTGAGACATCTGAGTATATCAGCCTGCGAGCAGGAAGCTGCCTTGTTACGACTCAGGAGGGAATGATCAGGAAGTATTTCTGTTTCCCACTTGCCACGCCTTTGCTCCTGCCATTTCCTCTGCCTGGAATTCCCTGTGACCCCCTGCGCCCCAGAACCACAGGGATAAATCCTGCTGACCCTGCCCACCGAGCCATTATGAATGCCCTGAGCAGCTCCGCCATCCAACTCCCCCTTATTGTCTGATCCATAGGGAGTTTGGGAGACTTCTCCAAACCTCTGGAGTTTCACTAGGTTGGCGGTCCCTTGAAAGAACAGGAAAGGAGGTGGGTCTGGCAGGTTTCCCTCCAAGACTTGCCTTCCCTGTGCACACAAACCGACGTCCTAGACTCTTGCAGGATGAAGGTCAAGTTAGGAAAATGCTCCTTTTCTACATTTGCCAGAATGAAGACATTTTGCTCCTTTGGAGTTTTTTTGTCTTCTGTCCTTCAGGATTTCTTGGCTTTCTCATCTCTCAGACAGGAATTTTTCTGGGGTTTGGAGATGCATCTTAAGCACCTGCCTGTTACAGTTCAGTCTCCTTGGAGCTTCCGGAAGCCTTGGGGCTGGTTTCCTGCGGTCTGTGTAGCTCTCAGCTTGGCCAGCGCTCTCCTGCTGTCTGTGCAGAAACCCTTTACATCTGGGCTTACCAGGGATCTGCTTCCTGAGACCCCTTCAGACCTGCCTGCCCTTCCCTACCAGGACACCTCTAGGTCCTGGTTGACTGCGATATTTCTGTCCCCGTTCTGGTGCCGTCTTCCCATTTGAAGATCCAGACAGGGGCTTGCATCTCTTTCTGAGGAAGATGCTTTCAAGTCTGCCTTTTTCTAGAGGAGGTGCATTTATCAGACTAAGTTCCTCTTTTTTTCTCTCTGGACCCACGGGGGCCAGCACAGCTAAGCCCCTTTATTCCACTCACTTTTGTTTCCCCAGGGGTGAGTTATTGGCCAGTCTCTCCAGAAAACAGGTTTTTCTTGTCAATTCTTTAATTGATCTGAGCCTGGGCTTCTTCACTTGATTATACAATGGAAATGATAGCACCTACCTGCTAGGATTGTTGCGAGGATTAGATGAGATGATATATTTGAATGTTCCTCACTTCCATATACAATGAAAATGATAGCACCTGCCTGCTAGAGTTGTTTCAAGGAACAAGTTAACCTAATTTGAACAGCCTTTTCTCTCTCTCTCTCTCTCTCTCTCTATCTCTTAGAGATGGGGTCTTGCTATGCTGCCCAGGCTAGACTCGAACTCCTGGACCCAATGGATTGTCCCCAGCTCCAACACAGCCTTTTAAATGTGGACCAATCACATCCTAGCTTCACTAGAGCATTGGAGGTGGGGCCCAAGGGGTTTGGCTGGCTCAGTCTTGGAAGGGAAGAGAGGCCTCTTTTCACACCTTCACCTCTTCCTTTTGCCTAAATGTGGGTGGCAGACTGGCCTCCAGGCAGGGCGTGGCTTCAGGGCAGCTTGCTCTTGCTGTCTTGCCGTCCTCGCCCTGCCTGGTGGCATTGATTTACTGGAAAGTTTTTAATGGGTTATAATTGGAAAAGGCCTGGGCGAAATTTGCATATTGATTTGACATTTAAGTATATGATTAAATAAAAGCTGACTGAGGTCATCACTTGACTAAATTGGCTTAATGAGTGTTGATTACCCTGTGCATGTTAATTTCATTTACCCTGATTACTCCATCTATCTTTCTCAGGGATCTATTAGCACCTTTGACTCAATTGTACTCGATAGGACAAGAAGCAGGGCAGGGGTCAGTGGGGGGTGGCCTTGGTCCATCTGCCTGTCCATCTGGCTGTCCACTGAGCCCCAGAGGTTCTGACCCCCTATAGCATTTTGTTTTTCTCTCTTTCTGGCTCCCACACTAACCTCCTAATCACAGAATCTGATCACTACCTCTTTCTAAACAGGAGTGCTTCCACTTCAGAAATCAGGTGCTGGGGAGGGCAGGGAGAGGGGACAGATTGTGATACTGAAGAGAAGATGAGCAGCCTCTCCTCGCCCCCTCACTCCACCCTCCCCTCCTGACACACACAAAAACATACCTTCCTCCTTTGAGCCCTCTGGGGCCCCAAGGACTAGTCTGTTCCCTCTTGCACAGGTAGGACAGTGGCTCTGAAGGCGTGGATCCCTACAGCCGGGTTTGATTGGTGCCTTCTATTTGTCCTTCTGGACCCACTCTCTGCCCACCACACACCTCTGGTCCCTCCACCCTGGTCTGGTCCCTCCATCCTGCTAACCCCTCTGGCCCTGACAATGAGCTCCTTTGCTCTTGGGTTTTCTGTGGGGTTCAGCCAATAGGGAGCCTAGCAGGAGATTGGAGGGAGGGAAGAGAGGGGATTGGGATAGTTGTTTCCTGGCTCCACCCTGCTGGCTGACCAAAGGTCTTGGCTTCCTTGGCCAGCCTCCTTCACGAGGCTCTCTCTGGGTCCCTTGGCCATCCCTCCCCTTGCTCCTTCAGCCCTAGGGTGGCAGCAGAGTCATGGTCCCCTCTCCCCATACAAGCCTGAGGTAGCTGCACTAACCCATGGCTCCCCCACACTCTGCCCACACCTTTGTAAATAGACCCTTCATAAACTCTCCTTAAATTACCCAATTTGAGCGTGCCATCTGTTTCCTGCTGAGACCCTAACTGATACAGCAGGCAACAGATTTTCCCACTCAAAAATCAGGACACACATCCCAACAGGTCCAAACGTGGTTGTAGAACACAGGACCGAGCCCAGATCAATCCAGCAACACCTTCTCTACCCTGTACCCCGGGTGACTGGGCACTGGTGGGGAATTCACTCACTCAGGACCTCCACCATCAGGGCCCCCCTGCCTCCTCCTGGTAGCCCATTCTTCTCACTGGCTGCACCAACCACCTTGACCTTCCTGGGGTCCCTCGTCCCTGCTTATTCCCTGAGTCTCAGAAGACACACCCCCCTCCAGCTTCCTTAGACAAAGAGGCTGGTAGTTGGGAATGTGCCTTAATGCTGTGCTCTTTCTCACCCAGACACAGTTCATCTCTTTGTTCATATATTTTTTGTTTCCTTCAGTCCAAGACAAATATCGCTTCTTCTGCCTTGTATCCCTTCCCATCTGTTTCCCCAGAAACTCCCCTGAGGTGCCACGAGTCCTTTCCTCTCTATCGTTTCTTTCCCTTTAGCCTAAAAATGCATGTAAGTTTCTCCCTCATCCTCTCCATCCTTCTTCTTTACAGGCAAACTGCTCTCATTTTCACGGTATCTTCCGCCCTTTTGTCCCTGCTCTCCATGTTGAGCTGCTCCTGGTGCCTCACCAGTAACCTCCACGATAACATCTCAGACCCAGTTCCCAGGTTGAGGGTTGGCAAAAGCAAAACCCCTCTCTCCTTTCTTGTGTCAGCATGGAGATTATGTCCCCAAATTGTCCAGCCTGGAAGCCAGGAAGGTGATGAGAGGTGATGTTCTGACACACCTGCATGAGCCAAATCAAGGGCCCATCAGGACGCAGCTGAGCCTGGAGCCCACCTTCATCCCACCAGGCTCCTGGACATGATGCCATGAGCTCTGCCCTGTTATCTAGACCTCTTCCCCTTCCCATTCATTCCCTCCAGTGTCTAACAAGCCACTCCTTCAGCTGAACCCGTCCCAGACAACATACCCTCCTGGTTCTGGCCTCATCATTTCTTACTTGGGTTGTTACTGCAGACCCTTGGTGGTTCCCTCCAAACCATCCCACACTCACAGCGGCCAGAAAGATGGCTCTGAAGTGCAAATCTAGTCCTGCTGTGACTCCTCTGCTTGAAGCCCTTGGTAGATCCCCATCTCCTTCCGGTGCAGGGCCAACCATTTTTTGCATGGCAAATGCTGTGGGAAACCACACTGGGTCCAGGGAGCGTCTATGTATCCTTTAAGGCCCATTCACTGGTCTTCTCCTTAATAAAGCTGTCTTGACCCCGTCCCAGCAGAGCCCCCCTCTGCTGAGCCCCATACCAGCTCATTCTTTTCTCTGCCAGAACATGCATGATAGGGTGTCATCATGATCAGTGTCTTTGTCAGCTTCTCCCACAGTTTGGGAGCTCAAGACCACGTCTAACATGTCCCTGTAGCCCTGACAAGGCTTGGAGTGTAATTCATTTAGTTAACAAATATTTATTTAGGCTTCCTGTATGCAAACTGTGGTTTGAGGATAAGATACTGAGGTACAGCAGTAAACAAAAGCAGACAAAGATCCCTGTCCACATGAGCTTACATTCTAGTGGTGGGTGGAGGGAGAGACACAATGAAAAAACAAGATGATTTTAAGGAGATGAAAATGCCGTGAGGAAAACATCACAGGGCGATGCATTGGAAACTGGATAGGAGCAGAGTGGTGGCTAATTTAGGCTGAGTGGTCAGAGAGTGCATTACTAGGGAGGCAGTGGTTGAATTAGACAAAGAGCCAGCCACAGAGATCCGAAGGCCCCGAGGCGGAAGTGATCTAGGAGCAGAGAAAAGATCAGCACACGTGCAGCAGTGGCTTGGTGAGGTAGGGCAGCCGTGGAGCGATCTACTCTGGAGGGAGATATATTTTATCACCGACATTTTTAGATTGGTCTCTGTGCATGATAATAAAATGCAGATTAATTTTTAGTTGGTTTTGTTACCATGGTAAGAAAATTGGCACCTTGGTGAGTGAGTCTCCAACCACTTAGTGAGCAGGTGAGTGTGTGGAAGATTCTTTGCAAGATCTGAGATGGGAGTGTTCAGCTAGAGGTCTGGCAGGGAGACCTAGCCACATTCTCATGTTGTGTCCTTGGACAAGTTGCTTGACTCCTTTGTGCTTTATCACCCAACCTCCTGCTTCTTGCATGGATAAGTTGGGGTTTGGGGCTTCTCCTATAATCCAGGCTGGAGTACAGGCGTAAGATCATGGCTCACTGCAGAGTCAATCTCCCAGGCTCAAGTACTCTTCCCACCTCAGCCTCCCGAGTAGCTGGAACTATAAGTGTGCGCCACCACGCCAGGCTAATTTTTGTAGTTTTTATAGAGATGGGGTTTCACCATGTTGCCCAGGCTGGTCTCAAACTGAGCTGAAGCGATCCATTTGCCTTGGCCTCCCAAAGTGCTGGGATTATAGGCATGAGCCATCACCCCCAGCCAGCTTTTCAGGCCTATGCACAGAAATCCCTGCATGCCTCTCTTTCTCTAGACTGGTTCATGGGGAAAGTCTGATGGGCACACCCATTTCACAGACCTCTTCCCCACCCACTGGTCCACCTGTATCTTTCTCTGCATATGTTAGGTGGAGAGGCAGAACTCCCAGGCTAAGGGCAGTGGATCCTGGGGCTTCCAGTCTTTATCTGGTGTAATCTTAGGGTAGAAGAGATGGAGGCGATTTAATCTAAGTTTCAATGCCCCAAGAGGGGATGTGGCTTTCTTTCCATCATAGCAAATCAGCAGAAAGAGCAGAACTTAAACTCAGTTCTTCTGATTCAAATCTATTGCTCATCTCATCTCCCCCAGGGTGATTGGTGGACCTGGACTGAAGCCTTCTCTGGAGGAAGTGCCCAGCCTCCCAGCCTCTGTTTGTCCACCAGCAATGGAGGGAAGTCATGCTTGCCTGCTTTCCTTGAGGGTTAGCTGGTGTGTTAGTTTCCTAGGGCTGCTGTAACAAATGGCTAAAAACCAGGTGGCTTAAACACACACACACACACACACGCACATGCACACACACACATATACACACACACAGACACATACATTCTCTCTGTCTCTCACACACACAGTCCTGGAGGCTGGGGGTCTGCAATCAGGATCATCAAGGTCATGTTCCCTTGAAGGGATGTAGGGAGGGATCCCTTCCTTGCCTCTTCCTGATTGGTCACTCCCAGCAGCCCTTGTCATTCCTTGGCTTGTAGTTGCATCAGTCGTCTCTGCCTCCGTCTTCTCCTAGCCTTCTTCCCTGTGTGTGTGCGCTCCTCTCTCTCTCTCAATCTTCTTTTCCTTATAAGGATACAGTCTTTGGATTTAAGGTCCACCCTAATCCAGTATGACATCATCTTAACTTGATTACATCGGTAAAAACTTACTTCCAAATAGAGCCACGTTTACAGGTGCTGGGGATGAAGACTTCAGCATATCTTTCTGGGGATTCATTCACCCAACTACAATTGATGTGAGAAGCCACAGTGACGGAAAAGGCTTACAATTGAAGACTGGGAGGGAAGACCAGGGCCTGCCTAGGGCAGGAGCCAGGCAAAATTTGGCTTCTTTTTTGAGGCCCTGACCTGGGGGTGAGGGGACTAGGGCTTCTAGCTCAACCCTACACAGCTCAGCAATGGGCAGAATGACTCAGAGATGGGGCTGCCAAGCTTGAGGGTGTCCTAGAAATGCAATCCTGTGCTCCTGGCATAGTTTCCTCACCTTATGGGGCTGAGAAATACAACATTTTTGGGAACTTGAAAAGCTCGGGTTAAAAAAAAATAACCCAAACCTTTTATTTTTCTTTATGGGGAAAAATAGAAATTTTGGGAAAATTTGAAACATATGCAATACTTATTTTTGTAGCACCCTTTTCATATCTAAAGTCACTCTCTTAATTTAGGATTGCAAATGCAACCTTATGTAATTTGGTTTGCTCAATAAAATTATCATGTTTGGCAAATTCAATCATTTTTGGCTTGCTCAGACAATAATGATAAATTTGCTAATTGAATGAAGTTTTCAGTGTTTTAGGCTTTGTGATAAATGAAACTCTGTGCAGCTGCACTTTAAGTATGAGCTCCACTGAGATGGGCAGAAAACAATATCAGTGAACCAGGAAGAATGATGAACACACAGCGCACATGTGCATGTATGTTATAGACAATAAAGCAGCATATTTAATATTAGCAATACTTCTAAACGACACATCTATGACTGATTAGGTGCTGCTATACTCCCTTTTTACTTAGTCCTTAAAATAGGCAGGAAACTGAAGACCAGAGCAGTTAAGCCACATGCACAAGGTCCTACAACCAGTATCTGGCTGCTTTCAGATGCATTAAGAGTTGAACCTCAGTTCACCTATCAATAGCGATCCACTTCTGTCATCAGCACCGTCCAGGCCAGAGAAGTTTCTCTTCCTTGGATTTTGTGTTGTTTACTGTGTGAGGCAGCTATGATTTCCTTTAGTATTGAGAAGTAAGCTGAGAACATGAGGGCACCTTGGGACCCTACAGGAACTAGGGGAGGGACAAGGCATGGGTCTTGAGCCCTGGAGGCAGTTTGAGGATGCAAGACTGGGAAAGCCAGGCCTCAGGTAGTAGGTAGGGCCCTGGGGGCAGATACCCATGGGGAGGGCAGCTGGAAGGGAGGGACACAGGAGGCACAGAATCCCTGGGCCAGGGGCTGTCCGTATTGGTCTACAAAAGGCCAAAGATGATGCAGGATGTGTGCCAGGGGTGAGCTGGGCAGGCTCTTTTTTTTTTTTTTTTGAGATGGAGTCTCACTCTGTCACCCAGGCTGGAGGACAGGGTCATGATCTTGGCTCACCACAACCTCCACCTCCCGCGTTCAAGCGATTCTCCCACCTCAGCCTCCTGAGTAGCTGGGACTACAGGTGTGTGCCACCACACCCGACTAATTTTTTCTATTTTTAGTAGAGACGAGGTTTCACCGTGTAGACCAGGATGGTCTCAATCCTCCTGACCTCGTGATCTGCCTGCCTCAGCCTCCTAAAGTGCTGGGATTACAGGCGTGAGTCACCATGCCTGGCCAGCATGTATTCTTGAAAATATACTCTAAGCTTAAGAGATGACTCGGCTCCCCACAGGGCTAGAGCCCAGCGCGAGGTAAAGGGAAGAGCCGATTCCAGGGGAAGGCCGGACACAAGGCATCGAAGTGAGTTAAGTCCAAACAGACTGACGGCCCTGAGCACACCTTTGTCCCTGGATGTGTCACCCAAACCAGCCTCATTGCTGAGCCCTCACTGTCCTCAGCCCCTGCGTCTGTACCTTTATTATTTCATTTTGTAGCATCTCTGGTAGCTTTGAGGAGGGAGGGTCCCCAGCATCTCTGCCTCTTCCTTACCTAGGCTTTCCTGCCTTGTCGCCTGGCAGCGTCAGCAGAACTGACTTTCTCACCACTGGGATCTGCCTGGCGGGTTGGGGGGCACGACTCCCCTTCCATTTTCCCCTCCATTGCCCAGTTCTCTGACCCCAGGTGGCCTTTCCTTCGTGAGGAGGTAGCTGGTTTCCTGGGCGACGACAGGAGAGGGGAGTGAGTAGAGGGAGGGAGGCTGGCATTCCTGCTGCTGAGGGCTTAGAGGAAGCATATGCCATCCCGGCTGCCCTGTGAATTATTCAGCGGCCGTGAGAACCAACTTGCTCCCCAGTCTGCTGTCTTCTCCTGAAAACTTCCTGCTGTTTCCTCCTTGGCAAACCCACCTCTGCCTCAGTCTTGTGGGCTTAAATTGCTGTCTGGGGTCTCTGTCCTCAGGATGCTCGTTTCTGGGTATCTTTGAATCTCTCTCCCCTTCCGGCTTCTCCCCCTCGCCTTTGAGCCACTACGATAGGCGACTTCCTCTCTACCAACGACTGTGCTGAGTGCACAGATGTGGAAACTGATAGTGGCCGGGTGCAATAACCTGCTCAAGATAACACAGTTACGAAGTGACAGAGTCACTGAATTTTAAAAATGAGCCACCATGTGAGTGACTAAGGTTCGGGCTGGTTAGTAGTGTCTACCCAGGAAGCCAGGTGCCCCCAAAACGTTGCACTTTGGTGGCTTCGGCTGTGGCTGGGATGAGATCCACTGTTGGATGCGGACACTGTGGGAGGTTGGGTGCCTTGAGCGAGGGCCTCGCTGGGTCAGGTATGTTATCCACTCTCTTTCATCTGATGACTAAGGGCCCCCCTGTCTCTCCACACCAAGTCTGGGAACACGTTTTGACTGATGAAGTCAGCAGAAACTTGCCTGCCTCCAACTCCTGCCTCCCCATGGCCTGGCTTAGGCCACTTTCCTACCCCTCCCAGGAGGACTCTCCGTACCTCTCCTCACTCTGGCTCCTCAGAGTCCTCCTGGAGATGCAGTTTCCCTATGCTGGGCCTGGACTCTGGGATGTCACCATTTCCCTCTTCCCTGCTGCTCAGCCAGGGCTCCCACTCTGGTCCCTGGGCCCAGGAAAACGAAGGCTGTTTTGGTTCCGGTGGCTTCTTTGATCCCTCATAGTCACTGGAAACTCTTTGGCCTCTAAGAACCCTCCACAAGCAGCCATGAAGCATCACCCCTGATGACCGCTGCATGCTCCCCTCCGGCCCGGGGACAGCGCCTTTCCCTCTTCCTCTGTCTTTTCACACCCGCCTCCCCCATTAGAGGCTGCTCTAGTCTTTCAGGACATCATGCCTGCAATGTGGATAGCTGCCATGAGGTGGACTGTAGTGTCTGGGCTAGAGTCACCTTGAACAAAGAGCCTCTCCATGGTGGACTGTAGTGTCCGGGCTAGAGTCACCTGGAACAAAGAGCCTCTCCATGGTGTGGATAATTTGCGGACCTTTAATGTTTTCTCAGATACATGCATTGCAAACACAGAAAACAAAGCCAAAATATATGTATGTAATACATATTACACATATAACCTATATGGAGTGTGTGTGTAGTAGAATTTATTCAATAACAAAGCATAACAACTAGCTAATCTAATTAATAACTACATATAAAACGCGATAGCTAATTTAGAGCAAGATGTAGAAATAGCCCAACATTTAGGTAAATCGGGCGTCCTCATTAGCCCTTAACTGCTAATAATTAAGCTTGATTTTCCATTGACTCTTAACTTCTCTCATTCTCAGAGTCATTTAACGTTGGCTCTCGGAGGCTTCTCTGGACCCCCTGAGACCTCTGGTCAGCTAGATGCGGTATTAAACACTGGTGCCTTTCCTTTCTACGGCTTTAACTGCCCCAGTGAAAGAACCTTATCTGTGATTGCTTTCTGCAAATCCCCTGGTCCCCTTTGTCTGTGCTGGCAGCCCCTACACCTTCTCCTTTTCACAGAGAAACTCAATAGAGAGAAAGAGATCATGCTACATGTGTGCTGTATTTTCCTAGGGCAGTCTTTTTTTCCAATTAAGAAAAACATTTTCTCACCCTGACCCCTCCTTCTGGCCAAACTCGTCCACCTTTGGAGCTGTATCTTGTCTAAAATATGTTTGCTTCTAATTCTCGAGGTCATCCACTGACCTTGTGTCTCTGTAATGCTTTGGCTCATGTGACCTCTTCTCTGTGGAACATTGCTCTCTGTTATCAGGGTTTAGAGTTAGGGCAATGCCAAATTATCTCAGACTTAGCTTTTTAAAGTATCATGAGAACTGCCTAATGACATTGAAAAAGGAAAACGTACGGCTTCCTCATAGGGAGCTGTGACTGTGGGGTATCTCTGATGTGGTGAGGGATGCCGTCTCATTGAGGGGGCCTTGGGACTAGCAAGTACACTGGACACAGGCTCCTGCTTCTTCCTGCTCCAGGGGAAAAACAGAGGAGCTGCTCTTGTTGCTGTTTGCAACCTTTAAGACCCAGGTCAGGAGGGAAGCAGGGAAGGAGCTAGGAGCAAGAGAGGAGAGAGGGAGGGACAGAGGCTCAAATCTCACTTCAATTCAATTCAGTTGCGTCCAGGTGCCAGGCTTGGTATAAAGCACTAGAAATTCAGAGGATGACCAGCCATGTCATTTGTGGGCTGCAATGCAAAATGAAAATATGGGGCCCCTTGTTCAAAATTTATTAAACATTTCAAGATGATGACAACAGAGCATTAAATCAGATGCAGGTGAGAGAGGGGTAGACACATCCTAAGATGCCCTGGGGTTCCGAGGAATACAGGGAATACAGTGTGAAAAACACTGACAGTAGAGCCTGAGGCAAGGACCTGGGTGCAGGTGGTTTACCTGACCCCAGGAAGCAGGAGTGAGAGAGCAGGGAGGGGAGACAGGGGTGGAGGAGAAGCCAATATAAGAGTAAGTTTTCAGGGTTGTTTCTGGGGATTATGGGATCATGATCCCACCAAACCTCCTGGGAATGCTCCAGAATCTCTGCCGAAAACACTGAGAGCTGAGGCATTTCTCTACCAACCCCCAACTCCATTGGTTGAAGGATGCCCTTGGGGGTTCCAGCTTTCTTGCATTTCTTTCTTCTTTTTTTTTCTTTTTGAAACAGGGTCTGGCTCTGTCACCCAGTTTTGAGACAGGGTCTGGCTCTGTTGCTAATTTACTGGCATGATCATGGCTCAAGTGATCTTCCTGCCTCAGCCTCCCAAGTAGCTGAGACCACAGATGGATGCCACCATACCGGCTAGTTTTTTTTGATTTTTTTTTTTTTTTGGTAGAGACAGGATCTCACTTTGTTGCCCAGACTGGTCTCAAACTCCTGGGTTCAAGTGAGGCTTTCATCTTGACCTCCCAAAGTGCTGGGATTACAGGTGTGAGCCATTACATCTGGCTCTTTCTTGCATTTCTAAATTGAACTTTCCCTACAATGAAGCTATTTTCCAGGCTCCTGGAAGGTTCTGGAAGGTTCTAGGGCAGACGTAGAAAGATACCCAGAATGGCTCTTCGAGGTGGGACTCTTCAGTGCAAGATGAATCGGAGCTCGCAGACAGCTGCCCTTCACAGCCATCAGAGTTGGGTTTAGATGAGGTGACGCTGGGCCTAGAGGTGTCTGCTATCAAGACTTGAACAGAAAGGAACACAGCCTCTACATATTAGAGATTTTTTTTTCCTCTGGTAACTAGTGAGGTCTGAGTGGGAGAGTGAGCGGTGGAGCTGAGGTCGTTGCTTCAGCCCTAGGAAGAGGGAGCAGGAAATGCCTTGTCCGAACCCCCAAGCCCCCTGAAGGCCAATACCTCCCTTCCCCTGCTCTGATAATTAGTTCCAGGTTCTTGTCCTCCTGGGGCCTAGTTACTTCCCTGCTGCAGTAGTGAGGTGGGTGGGGGCAGTGGGGGCCAGAACTGAGCTGATTAGACCTCCCGGGCCAGCAGCAGTTGGGCTGTCTGAAGCAGTCGCTGCCTAAGCAGTAAGGGTGACTTCCCATTTGTCACCAGCCTTAGTGCTCACAGGGTGACCTGTCAGCTGCATTCTCATGCCCGGAATTCAGGAGAACAGGTCCTGCATGGCTGATGCGGATTTCCAGTTTAGAATTTCCGTCCATTTATCAGAGAATCACCCCTAAAGAACACCATTTATGGAGCTGAGAAGGGCCAAATTAGATTTCGGATTCCGTCGCTGTGCGTTGGTGACAGGACGAGGGGAATGAAACAGCCAGGAGGAAGCTGCAGATGTGCGTTTGTGCGAGGAAGCGCTGGCTTGTCCTCTCTCTTACAGCCCCTTGAGTCTTATTTCTCTGACTGCAAAGGCCTCTGCCACTTGCTCTTCGACCCTTTCTTGGTCGCTGTCTCTTTCTGGGCCTCCCTTGGCCTGTGTCTGTCACTCTACATTCTGAGCGTCCTCCCGTTGTCCCCGCACCTCCTCTCCTTGCCTTTGTTTCTCACGTCTGTGTTTCTTGGTCTCTGACTTCCAGACTTCTTTCTTGGGGGCTCTGCCTCATCCTCTGTCCATTTTTGGTGGCTGTTTTTTACTCAGCAGATGGAGGCCCCTGTTGTGTATAATCAGAGGGCTGTGGCAGAGACAATGGGATATGCTCACCAAATACTGTTTCATTCCCTCCTTGGGCAAATTGGAAGACTACATTTCCCAGCTTGTTAAAAGGGCTAATGTTTAAGTTGAGGATCAAAAGATGAAAAGACACCAGCCAAATGATGAGTGGGAGGAGGTGGGAGGGGGCATTCCAGGCAGAGGGAGCAGCTTGGGTCAAAGCTCTAAAGAGGCAACAGCTGGATCTGGGCACGGGCCGAGACAAAGATGACTGTATTTCTTTGGTGGAATTGTTGATGCCAACTCATCACTCCCCTGTAATTGCACTGCACACCCACAGACTCGCCATGGCCTCACGGTGGCAGGAGCACACTTCTTGACGGCTTTGATCAATGAGATGCTTGGAGACATCTTGAATTGTAGAAACTTGGATTGTTCCTGTGTGGTGGGGTCTGTGGTCCTGTGCTCTATTATTGTTCAGAGAAGGACATGTCCCAGGATGCCCCAGTGGCACATTGGTCCCTGAAGAATGAGAGACATGCATAGGAGACCTGAACTCAACTGGTGGCTGGGAGCCAAGATCAGCCAAGCCCAGACTAGATGAGCAAAACCTCAGCGAAGCCACAGAGTACTTGCTGTAAGTCACTGAGTTTGGGGCATGACTGTGACACTAACTAAACTGATACATGGAAGCTGAGGGAGCCATGGGGCCAGGGGACTGGGATGAGGCTGGACAGGTGGGCAGGGCCAGTTTCTACAGCAGCTGTCAAGGCATGGTCAGGAGTTTGGATGGGAAACCTTTGACAGGTTCTACTTTCCAGGTATAGGATATGGTAGGGGTTACTGATTCTATAGTGTACATAGGAGAAAATGTTTTAAATTTCCAGAGAAGTTAAGCAAGTTGGCCAATATTACAGAGACAGGAAGGTGACAGAGTGGTATCAGACCCCAGATCTGTCTGAGCCATGAAATGGTTGTCTGAATTCCTCCCCTTGGGTCAAGTGTGTTGGCCTCAGTTTTACAGTGTGACATGCTCTGATCCTGTCTCCAAGGTTTTTGGTGCTGATTGCTTCTCCCTACTTCCCTCCCATCCTTTGCACAACTGTCCATGTGGCCAAAGGCCCTTCTGCTCACCCCAGCTTTCATAGTCCCTTGCAATCCGGCAGCACATCGCTGAATTGTAGGAACCCACATGTCCTTCTCTGAGCAATAGCAGAGCGCAAGACCGCAGACCCACCACACAGGAACAACCCACTGGCCCAGACCCCTGGGCAGTCGTCCTCTCCTGATCTCATGGCTCCTCCGGTTTCCTGGCCCCATGACATCACTGGCCAACACAGTCCCCAGCCCTAAGCAGACTCTACACCTGTTGCTTCCCCTTACACTCTGGGGCTGCTAAGTGGTGCTGAGGATAATTACGGAGTTTGGTTCCCAGGTCAGTGAAAAGAGCATGGGGTTTGGCATCGACAGGCTCATGTTCAAATCCCAGCTCCTTAGCAGCTGCGTGATCTTGGACAAGTTACTCAATTTCTTTGAATCTCAGTATCTTTGTCTGTACATAAGGGATAATGAGGCCTCTGTTACTGGACTCTAGTGAAGTAACTTATAGGCAGGACCTCAACAGATGGGAGCTGTGGCAGTTGTTGTGGGTAAAAAGTATGGTTTCCAACATCACCTGGGCCCTCACTGCTCCTGGGCCATCATTATACCCAGCTCTGTCAGCATATCACATTCCCCCAGTTGCCTCCACCAAATCTTTCCACCCTCCCCCACCTCCACCCTCCTTATACCAGTCATGCTCTGCAGAAAACCTTGACTTTCCCTCTACTGGATAGATCAGGGTCATCAGATGTGTGTTCCCTTGATTTCCGTTCATCTCTCTCAGTGTCCTCCCCTGTCCTACCTCAGAGGGAGGGGCTCCCTCCTCTTGTCCCATCCCCCTTCCTCTCCAGATTGCCCTAGATCATGTTGCCTCCAACTGGCTCCAAGACCCTCCTCCAACAATTAGCTTCCTACGTCTTAATTTCTTTGTTCATTTGCTCATTCATTCAACATCCCCTACTCCTTCTCCAACTCTGCATTAAGCCCTCAGTCTGCTCACACTTTTCCCAACTGGAAAGCCCTTTAAATACTTCTTAAGCGATTGCCCCATTTTCTTTCCTTCCCTTCCCAGCAACGCTCCTTTCCTGCTTCCTCACCAGGCTTGCTGTCCTCACCAGCTCCATTCCGGCTTCCGTCTCCACTAAGCCACTCTTATCAAGGATTCCAGCTACCCACTTACCAAATCCAATGACATGTCTCGGCCCTTATCTTATGAGATCTCTTGGCAGCAGCTGACACTGTCAAATGTCTTGTTCTGCGCCTCTCTGTTCCCCTGCTTTGAAATGTCTCCTTTGCCTGGATCTCCCTCACCTCTCCTGTTAGTCCCTTTCTCTGCTTCCAGAAGCTCCCCTCAGGGATTGGTCTTAGCCTCCTTTTAACTTCCTCTTTGGAAATGACATCTAACCGCACAACACTAACTCCCGTGTGACCTCTGCCTTGTCTTCCAGATCTGCGTCTTCAGCCCAAACCTAGCTCCTGTGCCCCAGGCCCATCTAGACAACTACCCACTGGGCACTTTGTGGGGTGCCCAGACCGTTCGTCCTTTCTTCTCCAAGCCTGCTCTGCTGTTTGTGCTCTGTACGCAGGCTAGTGGGGCAGTTCATCCTGCTTCTGGGGTCAGAAATCTCATCTTCGCCTCTGATGTATCATCAGTTGTCAACTCCTGTCAAGCTGACCTTCCTAAGATACCTGGCTGAGACCTCACCTCTCTCCTACATCTCCCAGAACCTTCTCTGACCTCTAGAGCAGCAGGACCCCTGGCCCTTAAGCATTTGCAGCTCGCTGTGCTTCTCCTGGGCAGCACTTAATCACAACTTGCAATCAAATAACTCATCATACATATATTTATTTAATGTCTATCTTCCTGCCAGACTGTGGGCTTCGTGAAGGCAGGGGTTGTCTCTGTCCTGGTTGTTTCTGTGTCCCCAGTATCTGGCATGGTGACTGGTATATGTTAGGGACTCAACAAATACTTGTGGAGTACCCAGGCATCAGTAGGGAGGAATTCTCGATTGGGAAGAGGTGGGATGAATCCCCTGGCATTAGGTGCCCATGAGGGAAAGCACAAAGTAAAGCAAGGTGCACCCCTGAACCCTATAGCCTGTGCTCCCCTCCCTGCAAAGCCTCTGAAAAAAGCGGCTGCAGAGGCTTTTGTTCTATTGACAGGAGCTACAAGCTCCTTAATCACCTCTTCACAAACATGGGGAAGCCTCATTAATCCCAGTGAATGGATGATCTATTGTTCCCAGCTCAGGTCTCTGGAAAAGCGGCCTTTCTCTGCAGATGCAGAGCCCACCCCAGCCCACTGGGCAGGAGCATTCTGTCCCCTTCTCTCGTGTAGATAAACCATTAAGCCTTGGGACTTGTACCCTGGTGGGGGCTCTTTGCCCAGGTGAGCCCACGGTCTGCACTGAGCCCAGGACCAGTCTTCCACAGATGGCCACTTCTCACCTACCACATAGATGAAAAATGGAAAAGAGTTGGTCATAGCAATGCTGCGGGAAAAAGGAGCTCTCATGTGGTTGTTGGGGTGTGTGTGTGTGCGTGTGTGTGTGTTCGTGCATGCAATTTGGTAGTACGAGTGGCTACATTCATCAGCTCTGAAGCCAGACTGGGTTAAAATTCCAACACTGGCACTTGCCAGCTGTGTGGGCTTGGGCAAGCCATTCGTTTCTCTGTATCAGTTTTTTTTTTTTTTTCATTTGTAAAGTAGAGATAATAATAGTATCTACTCACAGGGTTATGATGAGGACAGGTATGTTAATATATGTAAAGGCTTCATTTCGTTCATCCTTTACCTGAACTGGAACGCTTTAGAAGCTATATTCCCTCTCCTCACCCTGAGCTAGGAGACCAGAGGCTTGCTGTGGAAAGCATGGGGTAGAAAGCTCTCGTTGGCTGCTATTTGACCGGCAGTTTGGGGGCTCTTTAGAAGTAAGACTCAAGGAGTTCAAGACCATCCTGGCCAAAATGGTGAAACCCTATCTCTACTAAAAATACAAAAATTAGCTGGGCGTGGTGTCACGTGCCTGTAATTCCAGCTACCCTGGAGGCTGAGTCAGGAGAATTGCTTGAATCCAGGAGACAAAAGTTGCAGTGAGCCAAGATCGCGCCATTGCACTCCAGCCAGGGTGACAGAGCTAAGACTCCATCTAAAAAAAGAGAGAGAA
>NW_016107735.1:1637554-1658742 GCF_001604975.1 Cebus imitator | reverse complement strand
GAGACTCAAATGTCCCCAGCTCTGCCCAGCTGTGTAGCTGCATGTTCTGTGTAAATGGCTGTGATTAGAGGCTGGGAACTCTGGGCTCTCATCGTGATTTTGCATCTGACTTGTGTAAACCTGGGTAATTTGCTTTCCTTCTGGATCTCAGTTTCTCGACATGCACAGTGAAGGAGTTGGCCTAGAAGGGAAATGGATTTTATTCCATATGCCATTTCAGATCAGCTGGTGGTAGCTGGAGATGTACATGGAGACGGATTCTGAGGCTGTGTCCAGGCTCTGTAGGGCAGAGTGTCTGTGATTGATGAGTGACATCTGCAACAGACACAGGATGGAGGAGTGATGTGCAGCATTTTTTGTATTTGCCATCCTTAAGCTAGACATTTGATTTTTAAGGGGTCCACTTTGATCTAAAGTTGTTTAGTGCTGTGCACGTTCAGAATGAGACTCATTAACAATACAGACATGATCTTGGCATTGGTCCCAGGAAGCCCTACTCATTGAGTTTCACTGTTACCTGGGTTTGAGGGGGAGAGGGGTCTTCCATAGCTCTGTCCCAGACACCTGTAAATATAGCTTCTGGTCACCATGAAGGGGTAAGAGACGTTGGTTCTAGAGAGTGGAACCTAGAAGGGGACTGGGAAGCATGTGAGGGGTGATGCCTAGCCGGGGAGGTGGAGAGGGCGGCAAGCATGATGAGATGACGTGGAGCAGCCAGGCATGGGAGGATTATCTGTGAGTTTTAAGGCTGAGGGGTGGTGGAGTAGTCAATGAGGCCAAGGGAGAAAGTCTTATAAGTGTGCCTGGGGCAGGCTCTGCCCAGAGGAGGACCAGTGCTGGGGCCGGGACACAGGAAGCCTCTTTCCTAGGAACTACTTCTTCCTGTAGACTCCAGCAGAAGGCCCTGGCCGTATTGGCCTCACTTCTAACAGGTTGCACATAGAACTGGATGTAGAAAACAGGAAGGAAGCAAAGGCTAAGAGGAATTGCTGGGGTCAGAAGCATTGGAAGCTCTGAAAGTGGAAGGGGTTTTTTGGAGTCTCCTTGGAAACCTGAGTCCATATAGTGTTCAAGGTGGGGAGGAGGTGAGTAGCTGGGTATGAGTAAGGGGCTCCATTGCTGCTGGTGGTGGTTTTGTTGGAGAGCATTCATAGGACTGAGGGCTTCCCAACCTGCAGGCAGTTTTAGAATCGATAAAGTTCATAAGCACAGAGCTCATCAACAATTAAGCTCATGTAACCATCTCTCTCTTTGTCAATTCATTGAAATTTAGGAGAATGAATTTTATTCTTCTTTAAATGTATTGTCTGCTAACTCAGTCAAGGTTCCTTTAGCAAACTAATTGTTTCTGTATTACTCCTAACTCAACAAAAATGTCAGAAAATGAAGTTGATAGTCTAAAAACCCTTATTTTACGTCGAGCAAGTACCATTCCTATCGTTAACAATGAGTCATTTTCTGTACTTGGCCCCTAAACACAGAACAGTCTATAGAGTTACACAGCTGCTGTCACAAATAGCTAGTCAGATAGACCTGGGTTTGAAGTCATTCCCCTGCCCTCCACTGCTGCATGCTGGTGGTATCACTTTGGGCAGGCAACTTAGCCGACTTTCACCTGAGTTTCCTGACTTGTAAAATGGGTATAAGAATATAGACCTGCACAATATCATATTGTATGATTAATAAGGCAATTATATGTAAAGCATGCAGCAGAAGAGGGTCCAACACCTAGAATGTGCTTAAGGAATGGTAGCTACTGCAGTTTTATTATTGGAGTAAATGCATATTCACAGCCACATTTAGTTGCAGTAAAACATGACTTCAGTGTTAAATGCTGTAACATCTGATACAATAACGTAAATATGGTAACACATAGTTACGGTAATACGTTCGAGTCCTACACACAAAACGGAATGGTTGCATGGAAATGGTAACATACAAATGTAGTAGTGTAATTGCAATAATGTATAGCCACAGTTGCATATGCATATAATAACTTTTAGCTGCACTAAGGATGATAAATAACAAAGTAACAACTATAGCATCAATATACAGTATCACACAACTATAGTAATATATATATGTTACAGTAATATGTAGATACATCAACTTAGAGTAAAAATAGATATGGTAAGTCACAGGTAGAGTGACATTCCTTATAAAAGATAGATAGCTACAGAAATACATAGATACTATAATATGGTTACATTTTCTTATAGGAATTATAATGTGTAGGTCCAGTAACATATGGATAGAGTAATGCGCAGAGGCAGACCTGTAGGAACACTGATATAGAGCAGGCAGTGTTGCTTCCAGCATTCTCTCTACAGTTGGAGTTCTTGCTTTTTCAGGTTACAGTTTTTCTGACAATCTTATGAAAGCTATGGATGCTCTTCTTAGGAAAACAAAAACAAAAACAAAAACAAAAACCGAAAAACGAAAAAACAACCTTCCTAAATGCATTTATAAGGGGAAAAATTCTGCATCCATGTAGCCCTAGCTCTGGTCTGATATTTAGTGTTCAGATGTCCCAGATTCAAATACTTAAGAATCAGGGAAAGGAGAAATAATCTCTTAAGGGATCAGACTTCCATTCACAGCCAGGCATAATCCAGGCTGGCGCCCCAGTCCTATTCCTGCTTACTGGACTCTGATTTGATTTTTTAGGTGACCTAGTCTTCCTTACTGTTGGAGCAAACAGGGCAACTCTTTTTGATCATGGTTTTGAGGTCCAGCTGCTCCTGTTAGCTAATCTGACTTCTGCTGAGGAGATCACCTTTGAGCAAAAATCCTTTTGACCAATATCCCGCAAAGCCCCCAAAAGTTGGTTTCAAACAGGCTATGTATAGGCTGGCTTTTCTTTTTGTATGGAGATGTTGGTTGCATTTGCAACCTGGCTGGCGCTGGGGCTGCAGTGGAAGATGAGTAACTATGTAGGTGCATCTGGTGTCCACTAAAGCCAAACTGACAGACCACCTTCTTCATAGTTACATTTCCCTGGACTTGCTATATCAGTTAGCTATTGCTGTGTAACAAAATATCCCAAAGCTTAAGGAATACACATTTATTGTTGCTCATAAGTTAATAGGTCGAGTGGATAGTTCTGATCTGGAATAGGCTTGGCTGGCTTTGGCTGGACATATTCATACCTCAACAGTCAACTGGCTGGTCTAGGATGGCTCTGGAAGGGAGAACTGGCTCAAATAGGTGTTCTGTCCATTTATCTCTCATATCCCTCTAGCAGGCTTGTTTCCAAGGCAGCATCAGGATTCTGAGAGAGAAAGAGGGAGGTAGCAAGCTGCATGTGCAAGCCTACCGAGGCCACAGCTTCAACCGGGGCACTGTCACTCCTGTTGCATTCTATTGATCCAAACAAGTCACGAAGTCGGCCCAGACTCAGTGAGTGAGAAAACAGACCCCACTTCCTGAGGGAGGGGGCTGGAAAGTCAAATTGCAAAGGTTTTTGTTCAGAGAAGAGTGGAGGATTGGGGAAAAACCACACTTGCTTTTCAGGGAGAGTTGCTGGGGCCTCTGCCTCCTTTGGATCCTTTAGCAGAGCCAAAGCTGTATCCTGGGCTGATTTCTAACCCTGCACACCTGAGACCTGGCTCCGCATGGGCAGCGGGGCCCATTTTCTGGTGTCAAATCCTCATAAATGCCTCTTTCCCTTGGATAATTGGCCCAGAGGTGAACACCTGACCCAAAGGGGCTTATCCACTGGCTTCTAGTGATCTGTGCCTTGTAGGATTTTGCCAGACAATGAGCTGGGCCACCACATTTTTCTACTGGGAATTTGAAATCTGGGCCCAGAGGTGATAGAATAGTCAGTGGTGAGTGGGAACCAAGAGATCATGATTGGAGAGCAGAGCAGACTCTCAGAGAGAAATAGAGAATAGAGAGACTGTATAAGTACAGAAAGGAGGCAAAGAGAGACGTGGACTGGCTCCAGGTGCTTTCCTGTTTCCGTAAAACTTACCTGAACTTTGTTTTCTGTCCTTGAATTCAATGAAACCTCTGTTTCCTTATAATATGCCCCTCGCTTTTGCTTGAGAAAGTCTGATGGTGGTCCTATTCTTTGCAACCAAACACTGTTGATTAAGGATCCCCTTTGGGGGAGAAGGCCAGACAAAACTTCCGTGGGGGACCCCAGCTTGTTGGCATCCATGCTATACATCCCAGAGCATTTGCCTTCTTGGGTCTTGCTGACAGCTCAGCCTCAAAATAATTAGCTTTCAATGTCTAGTCTCTGTCCCAAATCAGACAGACACTTGATGTCTGCAAAAGAAAGTCATTGACATTCATTCCCGAATGTCCCCGAAGCTCCACCTTAGGGAGAGGGCCACATAGCTCACCCGCCACAGAGTTGATTTCCCTAAACTAGGGGTGAATGTTCTGCCCTTTACTTTTATATAGAGCTGGTTGAGAAACAAACACCTGAAAAGAATTTCTATACTTTCTTTTACACTCTTGTTGAAAACATTGTCCCCTACACGGGATCCTATTTGATAAGTTTTTTTTAAGAATTCAGTGCTAGGTAAAAGTTATGAAGGACATTTTATGAGAGAGAGAGACCCCTGAAACTTAATCCTTTCTTTTTTGTTTTTCATGGTTACCGGGAAGCTCACACCCACATTTACCATTCAATCACATGCTGATAGGTTCCAAACATGCCGATATTGATTTCATATATATATATATATGCTGCCATTGTTGTAACAAATGATCACAAACAATGGTTTAAAACACACAATTATTATTTTACAATTCTGGAGGTCAGAAGTCTAAAGTTGATCTTAAGGGCTAAAATTAAGGGGTTAATAGAGCTGCATTCCTTCTGGGGTCTCCTTGGGAAAAATCTGCTCTCTTGCCTTTTCTAGAAGATACCTGCTTTCCTTGGCTTGTGTTTCCTTCTCGCACCTTCAAAACCAACAGTATAGTATCCCCCAGTCTCTCTCTCTATCTGACTCTGACCCTCCTGTCACCCTCTTATAAGAGCAGTTATGATTATATTGAACCTACTGAGGTAATCCAAGATATTCTTTATAAATAAAATCAACTTAATTCCATCTGCAAAGTCCCTTTTGCTATCTAAGGTAACCTATTAACAGATTCTGGATATTAGGATGTGGACACCATTGGGAGGGGCTGTTATGCAGCCTGCCACTATATATGTCTCAGCTCCCCTGTCCCATTTATAGGGCAATTCTGAGGTTTGTTCTACAGCCTCACAGCAGATCCCCAGCAGGATTGAATCCCAGCTGCTCAGGGCATAACCCACTCATGAACACATCTTCATTGGTTCTCTTCCTTCCTTGTGTTCCTACTTCCTCACACTCTCCTTGGGATCACCTCTGATAAATTACTTGTACCCAAAGTGTTGTTTCAGAGTCTGTTTGGGAGGAAACATGAACTGAAACAAGAACCATATTAGCGTAGATTTATCAGTATATTTTCCTTTCCTTCTTTCTCTGGAGTCCTCCGAATTTTCTATCTTTAACTTATGTAAAAAAAACACAACAGCATAATATAGAAAAGAACATGAGCTTTGGAGCCAGAAAGACATGGATTCAGCCGCAAACTTAATTTCTTATGAATTGTGTGTTTTAAAGCACTACAAGTTTCCGAAATATCTTCTGCATCGTCCAAAACATTTTTTCCCTGACTAGTGTGGTATTAAAATGCATTTCATGTTGCTCTTTAAAACTGATCGATAATCCATGCATATACATTCTAGCGCGCAGAATATGTGCTTCACCAGAACATATATTTCATGATCTGCTGAGATACCAGAGGTTTCCCAGTGCATGGTGCTTAGTGAGGACCTCTAGTTTCGCATTATTGAAGCCCATGTTTCCCATATACTTAAAAATTATCAGAGTATCTGTTCACAGGTTTCTGATGCTTGTTGGGTAGCATGGGACCCCTATGACATGCTGACTGGGGAAGGTCCTACATTGATTCTCATCACCTGCGTCTGTGGGCCCTGTCCGTGGTCCTGATGTGGACTCAAGACCTATAGGATCCGCCCTCTTCAGTGTGGGGTTCTCAAGATTTTCACCCTTTGGAAGTGAAAAGAAAATATAAAAATGGTGATTTACAGTGATTTATCTATTTAAAAAGGTCCACATTCAGCTTTACTAGTATTTAATATGTGGATTGATATTGATGTCCTCTTATATATTGGGTAGTCAGGGTACATGAGAGGCCAAGGTGTGCTGAGGGAGGATGGCGTTCCACAGAGCAATGGGGTTAATGGTGGCATCTACCCTCATATGCCACTCCTGGCCATATAATTCCAGTTTACATGTAACTAACTAAGGGATTCATGGATTATGAAATTTAGTTTGACATTAAGCAAAGTTTTAATCGCAGGATAATTTATATACAAAAAGGCATACAAAATAAAGCTACCAGTCTTAGGATTTTCACAAAGTAAACACATCCCTTATAACCATGTAATCCAGATTAGTAACAAAGTTTCCAGCACCCCCGAAGCTACTCCTATGACATCTTCCCATCACTACCTACCCCTGGGTAACCCTTATCCTGATTTCTAGAACCACATATAAGTTTTACATGCGATTGAACTTTGTATAAATGAAGTAATATGTTTGAATGACTATTTCAATTCAACATTACGCTTGTGAGGCTCATCCAATCACACTGTTTTGTAGTTTGTTCATTCTCATTGCTGCACAACATTGCATTGGATGCATACATTCATTCTCCTGTTAATGGACATTTGGGTGCATTCGGGTCCTGGATATTATAAGTAGTGCCACTAAGAACATTCTTATACATGTCCTTCTATGAGATAATTTACTTTTAACTAAAATCATCCTCACAAGATGGGCAGATGGCTTACAAATTTCCTGCAAAGATACCATGAGTTGAAGATAATACTAATGAATGCAAGCCCATCAAACAGCAAGAACATGGAAAGGATGACACTTCTACTCCAAATAGAAAGCTTTGGACCAATGATGACTACTTAATCATACCCAGTAAGAAATTAGCCAAAAAAGGAGAAAAAATTTAAGAAGATTTTGCTATGTACATGTGACCATTCATGATAAACCTTGAGAAACTAGCTAATGAGAATATGAAGTATCTGCAATTAGCATGTGTGGATGTCATCAGTGCATGCACCAGATATTTCTGATTCTTTTTTAAAGATTGTTTCATTTTATTTTATTTCAATAGGTTTTTGGGGAACAGGTGGTGTCCAGTACGTGAATACACTTAAGTTCTTTAGTATGATTTCTGAGATTTTGGTGTGCCCATCACTGAAGCAGTGTACACTGTACCCAGTGTGTAGTCTCTTATCCCTCACCACTCTTCCACTCTTGCCCCCGAGTCCCCAGAGTCCATTATATTATTCTTATGCCTTTGTATCCTCATAGCTTAGCTCCCGGTTATAAGTGAGAACATACGATGTTTGGTTTTCCATTCCTGAGTTACTTCACTTAGAATAATGGTCTCAAACTCTATCCAGTTTGCTACAAATGTTATTATTTCCTTCCTTTTTATGGCTGAGTAGTATTCCAGGATATATACATCATGGACTATATATACCACATTTTCTCTGATTCTTTTTGATTGATTGACTTCCTGGTCTGCTTGGAGTTAAGTGTGGCCATATGACTTGTGTTGGTCATTGAAATATGAGAAGGAGTGACAGGTGTCACTTCCAGGCAGAAGCATTAACAGACAATGTGTTGTTTATCATCCTCTCTTTGTCCTTTGCCACAAGGACTGGCAATGTTCTAGAAAGAAGCTCAGTCAGTCTGGGTTCCAGAGTGAGGCTGAGCCAGAGCTCACCTGTGTTGTGCACACAGCAGGCAACAAACTTCTGTTGTTTTATGGCACGGCTAGTGGGAATATTTGTTATCACAGCAAAACCAAGTCCCTTCTGACCAATATAATAATATCTTTTAAAATGAAGCATCCAGCACACAAAGACAAACCCCTAATTTTTTTCCAGTGATATCTAAAGTTATGTGTTGCTCCTGCTGATTCTTTACATAAGTTCCGATACTTTGTGACAAACGTTTAGATGCCTCTTTTGAGATTTTTGTTTTTAGCAGTGAAAGATAAAAAGCCACATATCATCAAGAAATGCTTGTTCTTCCTGCTTCAGAAAAAATGGATGAAATAATCCACAGAACACAATCCACAGACAAACTAAAATACATTCCCTTGTCAGCAAATGCAGTTGGAAGATGCAAAGCGAGTACTGTTAAACACGTGAAGAAACAAGAACTAGAACAAATTATGCAGTGTAGGAGATCTGCTCCACAATCGAATGAAAGTACAGATATTTCCCGCATGTCTTAGCTTATGGTATGCACGAGATTTGGGTTTCAATAATGAAATACACAAAGAATTACTTTTTTATGAGATGTACTGAAGAAGATATAGTTTTAATAACCAATGACTTACTTAATAAAAACATTTTTTATGAAACACAATATAAATATAGCCATTGAGGGAGTGGATGCTTAACTGCAATCCATGAAGTAGCCTGGATTAAAGTTATCGAGAATATTTCAAATGTGAAATTCATCAGAAAACTAGCTGTTGAAGTAAAGAAACTGAGGCCAGAAGTGTATAAAATAATGCAGGATGTTATTGATGAGATTATGTTATGAAAATAAGACCTTAAATAGATAGTAGAATCCTTACAATATTTTATAATGAGGGTATAAAGGTTTGATTATTTTTAATGAGATAAAGAAGTTTGATGGTTATCTTACGGCAAAATACTGAAATGTGGAATTTTAAGATGTTATACATTTTTCTTTTACAACAAAAGAAGTGTTGTAAACTTGCTGACCGTTTAAATAAATGGCTGTCAGAAGTATGCTATACAACCAAACATTAAATAAATAAATATATATATTTGAGATGGAGTTCCCCTCTGTCACCCAGGCTGGAGTGCACTGGCTCAATCTTGGCTCACTGCAACCTCTGCCTCCTGGGTTCAAGTGATTCTCCTGTCTCAGCCTCCTGAGTAGCCAGGATTACAGGCATGCGCCATGACAGCCATCTAATTTTTGTGCTTTTAGTGGAGACGGGGTTTCACTAGTTGGTCAATTTGGTCTCGAACTCCTGACCTCAAGTGATCCTCCTGCCTCGGCCTCCCAAAGTGCTAGGATTACAGGTGTGAGCCATCACGCCCGATCTAAATACACACACACACACACACACACACACACACACACACACACACACACATTTAAAGACCGGGTCTTGCTTTGTTGCTCAGGCTGCTCTTGAACTCCTGGGCTCAAGTGATCCTCCTGCCTCAGCCTCCCAAAGTGCTGGGATTTACAGGTGGAAGCCACCACACCTGGCCCAAACATTTTTAAAGTGAACTTTAAAAATTTGAAATAATATTATATTACAGAAGAGTTGAAGAGATAGTGCAGAGAGTAACTGTGTGCTGTGCCCAGTTTCCCATAATGTAACTTCTTACATAATCATGATACATTTGTGAAAACTAAGAATGTGCACTGTACATTACTATTAACAAAGCTCCAGACTCTGGATTTCACCAGTTTTGCCACAAACGCCCTTTTTCTGTTCCAGGATCCACATTGCATTTAGGTGATAGAGATTTTGAAAGAAAAGAAAAAAAGCACACACATTTTCTCTGTCTCTTCATGGTACATTTGACATGTGAACAGTGACTGAAAGAGAAATTACTTTCTGAAAGCAACTAGTGCTATGGAGAAAGCATTTTTTTTTTAAACAAACATTTGGAAATGCTGTCATTATTTGGTGATTTTTGTGATGGAAGATATTGTATACATATCACCCATAACGACCCCTATATATGCAAACTTTAAAAACTTGGAAACAATATTTTAACCTATTTAAAAAAAAATCTTCCAAAGTGTTTCAGAACTGATTGGCTAAAAATACAAAAATATAACACCTTTTGATTAGTTTGCAAGAGTCACTGATTGACGTCAGGGCAGATGGAAATTTGCTTACTGAATTTCCAAAAAATAACAAAAAACTTAGCATAATTGGTGGATGAGAATGAAAAATAACTATTTAGTAAGCACAGCCAGCATTGCTGTTTTTCCGTTTAGAACAATGCATCTTTGCAAGTTATCTTTCCCTGCACCCTAAGCCATAACAGCAAGTAAAACCAAGTATCAAAACAATCTGAATTAAGAACCAGGCCTTTGACCTGCTGGAGTTTTGCTCTTGTCACCCAGGCTGGAGTGCAGTGGTGCAACCTCGGCTCACTGCAACCTCCGCCTTTTGGGTTCAAGTGATTCTCCTGCCTCAGCCTCCCAAGTAGCTTGGATTACAGGCGCCCACCACCATGTCTGGCTAATTTTTATATTTTTAGTACAGACGGGATTTCATCATGTTGGCCAGGCTGGTCTTGAACCCCAACCTCAGGTGATCCGCCTGCCTCCCAAAGTACTGAGATTACAGGCGTGAGTCACTGTGCCTTGCCTTCATTTATTCTTTTAGTGAGAGCAAAAATGCTTTGAACCATTAATATTAATAACAATGTGCAATAAAACGATTTAAAAGATTTTATCTTCATCCTATCAATTTGTATAAATAATTTTAATTATGTTTTAGAATACATGTAAAATATTGGTGCAGTGATACAGAAATATACTTTATAAACAAACATGTCAAATGCAAGCATGTACCCATTTTAAAAGAACTGGCAGGGGTGGCTGGAAAAAACTGTTTGGGATGTGGATGCCTGTGGAGCTGGTGCCTGGTAGACGGTAAGGAGGGGAGAGCTCTGTGGATGCTTGGAGGGCTGCCTGGGACAGAGCGGGTCAGAGTCACCAGGCTTTCATGGTATTACAGTTAGACATCAATGCTCAGTGCCAGGGAGACAGTCAGGACTGTCATGAAAGCAGAGGTCCAATCCCATTCCAGGTGTTGGGGAAGGAGAAGAGTCTAGAATTAAACTGGCAACCTTAGTGTCCAAAGCCATCCTCTGGGCACTCATGAGCCCACCAAGCTGCAGCCCTCCCCAGTGTCTACCTCTCATAACTGGTCTGGTCTGGGGTTCCCTGCAGACTTTGGTGCCAACACCCAGTGTCTTCTCTGAGTCTTGACACTTCAGGTTGCTTGCCTCTATGCTGCCTGTCTGCCCAGGCCTGGCGAGCTCCTCTCTGCCCAGCATCCCCTCTCACATAGCCCTTCTCACTGCTGGGGCTTTGTTTGAAATAGATGCTTGGTGCCACAAAGAGAAATTAGTACTGAGACAAAGGATCTTTCAATGCAAATTTTACTTCCTGGACTGCAGGAAGGGTACCCTCGCTAGCTATCATGCCACAAGAATACAATGAACAAAGGAAAACACACAAATTTATCCCTTATGCATTTGAGGTCGTCCTTACTGCTGTGTCTGATCTCTGTTGGCTGGAGCCAGATCTCACAATCTAAACTAAAATCCGATTGGCTAACAACTTAAAACTTTACTAAATAGGTAAACGCAATGGAGAGCTGGGACATGCCTGTGAGCACGTCCAGCACAGATGTCTTGGTTAGAGTACAAGGACATAGAGTGTACTACGTGCCTGTAAGCATGGCATGTTTAACAGCTACATAGGACAGGGCTTAACAAAGTTATTAGCACAGTTATAATTTATTCTTTAACAAGAAAAGAAACTTTAAAAAGGAACTTTTCTACTTCCCAGTGTTCTATCATGGAGGCCCACGTCTTGCTTCTCTTTGCCTGGCCCACCCCCACCATGGTGGGTTGAATGATGCTCTCTAAAAAGAAATGTCCATATCCTGCCCACCCTCACCCCCCCCCCCCGCAGAACTCGTGAACGTGACCTTATTTAGAAAAAAGGTATTTGCACATGTCATCAAGTTACAGATCTTAAGACGAGATTGATCATACTGGATTGCCCTGGGCAAACTCAATCTGATAAATGTCTTAATAAGAGACAGAAGAAGACACAGACGCACAGCGTAGGGAGAAGGCCACGTGAAGACCAAAGTGGAGACTGGGGTGATACAATCATAAGGAAGACCATCAGCCACCAGAGGCCAGGAGAGGCCTCTCACCTCCTCAGGCTTTCAGAGGGAGCACAGTCCTGCTGACATCTTGACTTAAGATTTCTGGTCTCCAGAGTGGTGATGGACTAAATATCTCTTATAAGCCACCGAGTTTGGGGCAGTTTATTAAGACAGCCCCAGGAAATTAAGTACCTACTCGCTTTTTAGTCCCAGCTTGGACCCCTGGGAAGCCTCCTCTGGCCTCTCTAGTCTGGGGTATAGCCCCTCCTTTGGGCTTCTGACATCTCCATGGCAGGTGAAGAAGGAGTAAGTTTTCCTATTAGAATATATTCATATGTGTTAGAAATACATCTATCTGATTAACTGCTACTTTCCTGGGGCAGAGGTCACGCTGTTCTTGTTAACCATTGCTGCTCTGGTGCATAGAAAAAAGCCCAGCACATGTTAAAAATAGTGACAATCACTCACATTTGTTTTACCTTTACAAGTAGAAGTTGCTATTCTGGGGCCAGGTGCGGTGGCTCACACCTGTAATCCCAGCACTTTGGGAAGCTGAGGTGGGCAGATCATGAGGTCAAGAGTTTGAGACCAGCCTGGTCAACATGGTGAAACCCTGTCTACTAAGAATACAAAAATTAGCCAGGTGTGGTGGTGGGCACATGTAATCCCAGCTACTCGGGAGGCTGAGGCAGGAGAATCGCTTGAATCCGGGGAGTGGAGGTTGCAGTGAGCCGAGATCGAAATGGACTCCAGCCTGGGCGACAGAGCAAGACTCTGTCTCAAAAAAAAAAAGCCGCTGTTCTAAGGGCATTAGGCACAGTAACTTATTTATTCCTTGCCTCATTCCTATGTGGAAGGGTTATTTTTAGTTCCATTATATGTATGAGAGTAACTGTGGCTTGTGGAGGGGATGTAACTTGCCTGGGTTCACACTGCTTGCAAACAGCAGGACCGGGATTTACACTCAGGTCTTTGGCTCATAGCCTCTACTGTCTCAATTAATAAGTGCTCAGTAACGATTTGTTGAGTGAGCGAATGATCTCTTCTTTGGGGTGAAGCCTGGCCTTCCTCACCTGGGTATCTTAGGGCAGTTCCTTGGTCAGAGCTTGCTGCAAGAATCCATTTTGGACACAAGTCTAGCAAGCATGGTGGTCTGGCTTTACAGCTCAGAACTGAGAAATCTGTCCAAGCTGGGGAGAGTTCTAAGAGGCAGTCATTCTGTGACGGCAGCTTGATGGGACATGGCTGGAAGGGGCGATGACTCTGGAAATCAGAGCAAGACTGTGCAACCCCACCCCACCCCCACCCCCACCCCCACCTCTGCAGGCTCCAGGGCAATTGCTAGGTTCATCTCACTTTGGTGACGTGCGTTTGTTGGTGAGCCCTGTGTCCAGGCCAAGTTAAATGAATTCTCACCAGCATGCTGTGTATGGGTGTGAGCACAGGAGGAGGCGGGAGGTAAAGAGAGAGGGGAGAGATAGATGGGGCTGTGATAAATTTCAGCTTTTAAAAAATCAGCATCAGTTAAAATCAAAATAATACTTGGTGCCTAAAGGAGATAAACTTCAGTTATCTTGAAACTTTCCTTCTGAGCAAAGCCCATTGCTGATAATGCTAAATAAATGAGGTGTTGCCATATTAATGTCAAGAATAACAAACATTTGCATAGCATTGTTCAAGCTACACGACATTTATTCCTTCCTTCGCTGTATCACACAGGAATGCTTACAGCTGCAAGCGTCTGTGTAGGAACTAGAAATGGCTCAAACTTAGTGGACATTTATTGTTAATTAACTAAAAATTTCATGGTAGGCAGTCATGGGGCTGATTTGGCAGCCCAGTGTATTGTAATATCATTGAGGATCCATGCTCTTTTCCTTCTCTTCTGCCATCCTCAGATGATGGTAGCGTTTCCACTAGCGGTTGCCAGTTCGTTACTTCGTCACCAAGCCCCTCACTCTCCTTAACAATCTTGACAGCAGGAAGGAAGCTTCAAGAGCAAGCGTGCTCTCCTCACACACCTCCTTTCTTTGATCAGGGATGGAAATCTGTCCCAGAACTCCCAGCAGACATTCCCTTATATCCCATTGGCTAGAACTGGGTCACATACCACCCCTGCCCATACCAGTCTCCACAAAGGGACACACAGGGTTGCCATGACTTGTTCAAAGCCATCAGGCACAATTGTCTTCTGGCCTGAAGTGGGATGCTGCTAGCAAGAATGAAGGCAGGATGGCCATCAGGTTGGTTGCATCCACTCATTCCACAGCATCTTTCCCATGCCCTATTCTAAGTGTAAAAGATATGCAAATGATTAAGATGGAGTTCCAGTGACATCTGTGCTATATTATCTCTGTCTTATGGATAAAGAAACTGGCTCAGATCGCTGGACCAGCTTGCCTGAAGTCCCCTCCAATGAAGGATCCCATTCCAAAGCGCTCGCTCCTTCCACTATATGAGTTGCCTTTCTGATTGCCTGGAGTAACCCTGTGTGGCACGGCCTGTGTCCTCCCCGGAAGGAGGCTAACAGGACCGTTCCATGTCCTGGCCCTTTGCTGGCAGGTGCTGTTCTGCCCAACCTGAGATTTATGGAGTCCTAGGATGCTCCCACAGGATGCAGATGGAAGATGCCCCCTCTCTAACAAGCAGGCAGGCTCCCTGCAGATGGGCCCCAGATGGTGGCATTATCTGAGCAGTGGGATGGAGCCAGGAGAGGGGTGCTGGGAGAGGTGGGCCAGGCTTGGTCAGCCAAGTGTTCAGTGGAGAGCATGGCTCAGGCTGGAGGGTGGGTGCCTGGTAGGTTCAGAGCTGCTGGCCTGTGACAGGTTTGGCTGAGGTTGGCACTGTTGCCCAGTCCTGGAACTTGTCACTTCCCATGGATCAGTGCCTATTAGGGAGTGGTGTGGACTCTGAGCTCGATGGAGCCTCTGAGCGATGCTGAGCCCAGAGTCAGGAATATGAGGGCTCCTGGCTGGATTATCACATCTACAACATAGGTCACCTTTGTGCTGTGACCACACCTGCAGACCTGAGATGAGGCAGGCTCAAGGGGCACTCTCCTGCAAGCCCAGTGTGGCTCTCTCCCATTGGTCCCCTCAAGAAGTAATAGGAGTAGTGGCTAAAAATACGGATTCTGGAGCTGGACTTCCTGTTTCTGCCTCCTGGCCTTGCCAGTGGTTAGCTGTATAACCTCAGGCTGGCTGCCTAACCTCTTTGGATTCAGCCCGTAAAACAAGACTAATAATGATGCCAACCTCACAGGATTGTTTTGAAGCTTAAGAAAGATCAAGTGTGTAAAATGCTTTGAATACTGCAGGCATGTAGCGAGTATCAGCTGAGGTGATTATTATGCCAACGGCTTGACACTGTACAAACCTCACTAGCTTGTGTAACCCAAATGCAAGCTGGGTGCTTCCATGTTCTTGCATATGACTTGGAGGAACTTTCCAGTCTCTATGACTTGGAGAAGTCCCACTCCCTCCCTGGGATGGCTATGACATCATGGAGACTTGAGGTCTCTGGTTCGAATCCCTTTGCTCTGAGTCCACCTGGGTTGAAGAATTCAGCTGCTACTTCATTGGTTTTTACAACAAATCTGGTCTCACCAAGCATTCAGGATGTGCCCACACTTGAGTGGTGGCGGTGGGGGTGTCGTTAGGGAGGGTCCGTCATCACAGGTGCTCTCTCACTGCTCCTTTCCCCATCCTCTCCCCTCCTGCTTTCCAACTCTTCCCCAACTGTCCCCCTCCTCCCTGGGCTAAGCAGAGGAGCATCCCTCTGAGGCACACCAGTAGCTGCCATTTATCAAGCACTTGTTGTGGGTCAGGAGCTGTTCTAGGTACTTTATAGAATCACCGCATTTAAACCTCATGAGACATCTGGAAGAACGAGCTTTTGCTATTCCCATTTTGAGGACCAGGGAAGAGGCCACACAGCCAGGAAGCAGCAGATACAGGAGACAGTCCAGACAGAATGGTCTCAGAGCCTGGAATTCTACCGCTGCACTCCTTGGCTTCTTCTGAAACCTTAGCTCCAGGCGCTGAGGCTAAACTTACATCTACATGAGTTTATGGAAAATCTTTTCCCAACAAACATGTGATCTCTGCTTAAGGGCAATTTCTGCTCTAATTTGTTCCTTTTTTGTTTGTCTCTCTTTGCACACAGGGAGACAGAGAAGTGTGGAGGAAAGAAGGTGGACTTTGATGCTGCTCAGGTTGGAATTTCAGGCCTGGCTCTTCACCTCTCTGAGGCTTAGTTTTCCCTCCAGTAAAATGGGTTAGTAACACTACACAAGGCATTGTGAGGGCCAAAAGAGATATGCCAGGTGAGCCTGGGTCAGTGGGTGGTCAGTAATGGGTGGCCTTTATCATTAGTGTCTCTGCCCCCATCTCCCAGCATGAGGCCTAACACAGGTAACATTGGAAAGACCTTGTTAGTTTGCATTTCTGAGTCTTCTGGGCTGGCTTCTGGTGCAGTTTCTCTGTGGTCCACCCTGTTCATCTTCCTGCCTCTAGGTGGGTTCTCTCCTGCCGTACAGCCCCCCTTCCCTTCTGTACCATCTCTAGGGGTAGAGGAGCCTCTTTTCCCAGTATCTCAAAACCCCCCTAAAGCTGGTCCGAGAGCAGAATCCATCCAGACTGGTGGGGGTCAAGGCTGAGTACATGGCTGTGCCTCCCACTCGCCTACCCTGCTGGCAGTGACAGCCTCACCCAGCCCAGAGAGCGCCGGGCTTGAGACAGGCCAAGAGAGGGCCAGGCTGCACCCTTCTTAGGGTGCAGTTGGTTGGGGCTCCACTTGGCTGGGACCTTTGTGCTGGGATGTGGAAAAGAAGTTTCTCCTGGAGCGGGGTGTGAGTAGCAGGAGGTCTCCTGTGCCCACAGCCTGCCAGTTCCCACTGCAGTCCCTGAAGCTGCAGAGCCAGCCTGGTGCAGCTGGGCTGAGGGATCCTGGGCAGGTCCCTTCCCTATCTGGGCCTCCTTATCCTCTGCACAAAAGGGCTTGGGGACAGCTCNCTTTGTGCTGGGATGTGGAAAAGAAGTTTCTCCTGGAGCGGGGTGTGAGTAGCAGGAGGTCTCCTGTGCCCACAGCCTGCCAGTTCCCACTGCAGGTGCCCAGGCTCCAGGGCCAGCCTGGTGCAGCTGGGCTGAGGGATCCTGGGCAGGTCCCTTCCCTATCTGGGCCTCCTTATCCTCTGCACAAAAGGGCTTGGGGACAGCTCCGTCATGATGGGTGCTTGGATTCGGATTGGTGTGAAACTGTTTCGCTGGGCGTACACTGCATCCTGCGTGGACACACCCTCTAAAGGGAGGGGGGAACCTGGGTTGACCTGGCCTCTGTGACCTCTTCGGCGGAGAAGAGATCCCTCATTCTGGGCTACAGACAGGTTTGAGCCTCCCCAGAGTGGGGCCACTGACCCACTCAGTCCCTGAAGAACCTGTGTGACTGTGTTGATGCGTGTGTCTGTGTTTGCATGTGTTGGTGTATATGAGTGTCTGTGCTGTATGCATGTGTATGTGTGTCTAAGTTTGCATGTGTATCTCTAACAAGATCTCTGTGTGTGTGTGTCTATGTTTGCATGCATGTTTGTATGTGTGCCTCTGTGTGTATATGTATATCTTTCTCTGTGTGTGTGCATGCGTGTGTATATGTATATCTTTCTCTGGTGCATGTGTGTGTGTATGTATATCTTTCTCTGGGTGTGATTGTGTGTGTATATGTATATCTTTCTCTGTGGGCATGCATGTGTATATGTATATCTCTGTGTGGGTGCATGTGTGTGTATATGTATATCTTTTTCTCCCTGTGTATGAATGTATATATGTATATCTGTGTGTGTGTATGTGTGTACATGTATATATGTGTGTGTGTGCATGTGTGTATATCTGTGTGTGCATGTGTGTATATGTATATATATCTCTGTGTGCATACATGTATATCTCTGTGTGTGTGTGTATCTTTCTGTGCATGTGTGTGTATATGTATATCTTTTTCTCTCCGTGTGTATGCATGTGTATATGTATAGCTGTGTGTGTGCATGTGTGTATATGTATATATATCTCAGTGTGTGTGTTCATGTGTGTATATGTATATATCTGTGTGTTCATGCATGTGTATATGTATATGTATCTATGTGTGTGCATGTGTGTGTATATGTATATCTCTGTGTGTGCATGCATGTGTATATGTATATATATCTCTGTGTGTGTGTGCGTGTGCATGGGTGTGTATTTGTGCTACTTGTGTGCTAAACTCTAAGTGCTCTTCTTGCTCCCCCACCTCCCTGGAAACCCAGCCCCTCTTCTGGTGCACTGCAGGTCATGTCTTCCCTGTCTTCTCTGCATAGAGTATAAAAGCCAGGGTTTTTGTGTCTCAGTCACTTCTAATGGCAGGAATGGACTTTGGCAGATGAGTCACCTTCAGGGTTGCCGCCTTCTTCTGTTCCAGCCTTTCCCTTTCTCTCTGTCTCTCCCTCACCTGTCTTATCCTCTCCACTTCCCCTTCACGGGGCCTCTGGCTCTCTCTCTGGCCCTTCTTTCCCAGCCTCTGCCTCTGCCTTCCTCCTTCTGTCTCTCCACTCTTCGTCTCTGCCTTCCTTGCACTGCATCTCTCACTGTCTCCGTCTCCTCCATCTCCATCACCAGCCAACAGCTGATCCTCTGGGAGCCATGAAGACAGAGTTGGCAGCCGAGGAGCTGTGAGGGTGCCTAGCCAGGCACTGAGTGGAGCTGCTCCGCATTCAGGTTGGGCAATGGCGGCTTCTGGGACGGCAGAGGAGCCCCTCAGGGGGCAGGAAGAGGAAGAGGAGGCAGAGCTGCCGGGAAGAGCTGTGGGGTCAGGGTCAGTTACCCCCAGGAGGGGACCAAGGTCTTCAGGGAGGTGGAGACGGGGTGGATGGGGGATGAGGTTCTCAGGCTGGCGCGTGTATGTGTTTATGAAGCCTGGAAGCTCCCAGACAGGAGAAGCCTGCTCTTCTGAGTCTTGTCCCTGACTCCCCCAATCCAGCATGTGCCTGGGCACTAACACACAAAACCCTAGCCGATGCTATGGGAGCCCATTTTCTGGGAGCTCTGGTGGCAGCAAACTGGGAGAGAGCTGCTAGTCTGGGAGCAGAAGGTACCCAGCATGCATCACTGTACCGTCAATTATGCTGAGGGCTCTGGAGGGGAACCGGGAGGCAGGGAGCAGGAGTGAGATCTGTGGGCTCCTTGCTCTCCAGGGCTCTGACCATGCTGCACAGCAATGACAGTGGCCTGAAGGACAGTGACTCAGAGTCACCTTGGTTCTTTAGAGAGCTAACAGCTCACAGAAGCAGGCTGTTCTGTTTTCAGAAAGCACGTCTCCTAGAAAGAACACACAAACAAAGTGACAAACTCCTATTCATCCTTCAAAGCCCAGCTCAGATGTTACCTTGTCACAGGAAGCCCTTCATGACTCTCCACCTACAGGGACTGTCTTCTGCAGCACATCTCTACCTTGCACCTGTTTATGTCATGACACCGAGCCCACCACTTGGTAATATTTATATATCTGTGTGTCTTCCTCATGAGACTAGGAGCTCCTTGACAGTGGGGCAAATATCTGATTTATTTCTCTAATGTCTAACATGAGGTGAACCTGGAGTGGGTTTCTGAGTCAGACACACAGATCCTCAGCTGATGGACTGGGCTAGAGAAAGAGGGTTGGGCAGGAAAAGATGCTTCAGGTCCAGGGACCTATTTTGAATGTCCAGGGAGGGGCAGGGTGGTGGGGTAAGTGTAGCTGCCCCTCCTGAGAATCACGACACCAAATCTTAATGGGTCAGCTGGTGAGCACTATGGACTGAGGCCCCACTCTTGCTGCTTTCCCTGAGACCCTGGGGCAGAGCACAATATGGAGGTGAGGGGAGGTGGTGGAAACTCTACTCTACCTGTTTTTTGAGATGGAGTTTCGCTCTTGTTGCCCAGGCTGCAGTGTAATGGTATGATCTCGGCTCACTGCAACTTCTGCCTCCTGGGTTCAACCGATTCTCCTGCCTCAGCCTCCTGAGTAGCTGGGATTACATGGATGCGCCACCATGCCTGGCTAATTTTTTGTATTTTTAGTAGAGACAGGGTTTCTCCATGTTGGTCAGGCTAGTCTCAAACTCCTGACCTCAGTTGATCTGCCCACCTCAGCCTCCCAATGTGCTGGGATTATAGGTATGAGCCACTGCACCTGGCCAGAAACTCCACTCTGAAGGCGAGACGTGGCCCTGACCCAGAGACCTTCAGTGTGAGGAGGATGAGCATGGCTCTGTCCCTCGAATGGAGGGAGGGTATGCCTATAGAGGGGCTGTCTCCTCACGCTACAGGCTGTTCTATCACAATCCAGGTAACGTCTGTCTGTCTGTCTGTCCTCTCTCTCATTCAGTTTTACAATTCCTCCATTTTAGCAATTCCTCCACCCACCCATCCTGTGTCTAATGAACCTGACATTCAGAGAAAATGTCTTTCGTAAAGGTCATGAGAGGGAGGTGGCATTCTTGCTGACAGCACCTGTCCTTCCTGCGCCAGCCTCCCTCCTTCAAGACAAAGTGCCAGGACTACATCCCGCAGAACCCACATCTGTGCCACCGGTCACCACCTCTACGCCTCCCGGTCTTCATAAACCCTCTCACCTAGAAAGACACAATGCAGGTTATTCATTCTCACTGCTGGCCGGGGAAGATGCAAGGATGACTCAGATCTGGCCCTACCCGGCAGGGTGTAGGGTATGCATATCCTGGAGCTAAGTCCTGGCTCCAGGGTGTATCTGTACGGGGAGGTAAGAGATAAGGCCAGCAACAGAGGCAGAACCTAGGTGGTGAAAATCACGCATTCCAGCCTCAGAAGCTTGGCCTTGATCCTGAGGACACGGGTGAGTCGTGAAAGGGTGTGAGCTGGGAGATGCTGTTCACATTTGTGTTTTGGGAAGATCACTCTGGCTGCAGGATGAAGGATGGATGCAGATGGAGGCAAGAGATGACAGTGGCCTGGTCTAAGGCAGTGGATGGATTGGAGAGAGTTTCTTGGCTAAGGGAGAGGAAGTGGTGGAAGATGGAGTGCAGTTTTAGCCCTGGTGGCTAAGCGGGAGGTGATGCTGTTTATTGAGATGGGAGGAGCAGGTTGGAAAAAAGAAAAAAGATGACGAGTTAGTTTTTTTTTTTTTTTTTTTTT
>NW_016107735.1:1605199-1637309 GCF_001604975.1 Cebus imitator | reverse complement strand
GCCACCACACCTGGCTAATTTTGTATTTTTAATAGAGAGGAGGTTTCTCCATGTTGGTCAGGCTGCTCTTGAACTCCCGTCCTCAGGTGATCTGCCTGCCTCGGCCTCCCAAAGTGCTGGGATTACAGGCCTGAGCCACCGCACCTGGCTGATGAGTTGGTTTTGAATATGTTGAGTTTGCTTGGGAGATGATGTCCGGTGGGTAGTTGGAAGAAGGATCTGGAGTTCGGGATAGATGGACGTCTGTGCAGGGAAGGTGCACTTGGAAGGACCGGTGCTGCAGTTCAGTTGGTGACTGAAGCTGTGGTGCGGACGCGATTTCAGAGGGATGGTATGAGACCGAGAAGCGGGGAGGGCCCAGGACAGCGCTGTCAGGGATGCCGTATTGAGAGGCAGGGCATGAAGAGGAGGCCATGCTGGAGTCTGGAAGGGAGCAGTCAGAGGAGAGGATTTCAAGGGGAGAGTGGCCACCAGGACCGCCTACTGGTCAACCCTCAGAGGAAGCCTTTGCTGTTCTTGTTTCACAGGTGTAACAGCAAAATAACTTGCGGTAGAGCTGGGAGTCAGATCTGGCTCTAGCAGATTCCAAAGGCCAGACTCTTGGCTATGCTTACACTTCAACATACAGAGGCTGGTCACCCACTGGACATCCATGTTCAGTCCTCAATCCAGGGGCACCCCTGGGGAGGGAGGGCTTGAGGAGGCCTGTCTCACTAGGCATGAGATCTGTGTCAGTTACGTTCCTCTTAACCAGGTGCCTGGGTAGGTCCTAGCCATTCTCCTCTCAACCTTTGTCTCAAGTTAACTCCATATGACTTGTCTTCTGCCTCAGATTCCCTGCTTAGCTCTCACGATTCCCAAAGAGACTGGAGTCTACCCTGAATACCAATTTAATAGTTGCTGATATTTCCATGGCACACCCTGCATTCTAGCCTCTCTCGATACATAGTCTCCCAGCAACCCTTGAGACAGATGGCATTATCTGTTTTATAGATGGGGAAACTGAGGCATTGAGCACTTAAGTACTTTGCCCAAGCTCACACAGCTGGCAGATGTCAGAGCTGGGATTCAGACCTAGGCAGCTTGTGCTCTTCACCTCTCTAAGCCCCTCCTCTTGGCTCATGGCCATCTCTTCTTCAGATCCGATTTCCTTCTGTGAATCTACTGATGACTCAACAACAGAAGGCTGGGCGGTGCCTGCCACTGGTGGATGATGGGAATGATGGTGGTGATGATGGGGACACTTAGGGTATCACCCTGCCTGTTGCCTCAGAGGATCACGCCTCTGTCTGGTTCCCCCTCTGGTGCAGCTGCAGCCTTTGATGTTGGGGATGGATTCGCCTGGAGCCATCAGCACTTGGGACCTTGCGTTTCAAGGATGTTAAAGGGGGTGGTTTCAACAACTTACTGTCAGACAGACGTGGTTCAAGTCTCTGGGAACTTGGACACATGACTTAAATCTGTCCATGCCTCCGGTTCCTCTTCAGTAAAATGGCCACAACAAGAGCAGCACCACCCCCCCCACACCCGGCACACAGGATCGGGAAGAAGGATGTGATTATAAATGGCAAAGCTTTGTGCATTCATACACTTAACCCAAGCCCTGCTCCCAGGCCCTACAGAGCAGTTGGGAGTGCGTGTGGTTATTCCATTAGGAAGACCGGAATTTGCATCTTGGCTTTTGTTACTCCCTCACTGCCTCCCTCCGCCTCAGTTACTTAATTTATGAAGTGGGGGTAATAACAGGATCTACCTCATGGTATACAGAAGCAACTGCTTTGTTCAATTACTGCTGTGTGCAGACCCTTTGTCTTTTGGGAAAGAGGCGTAATTTTTCTCCAGGTTGGGTTGTCCTTTGTTTAGCAACATGCCTTGATGGCTGCTTTTCGAGGGAAAAATGCCTCCCCTCCTCCAAGCGCATGGGCTCAGCAGGCCGTGGCAAGGCAGAGCAGCCCTGCCCGCTCCACTGGAGCAGATGCTGCTGCTGCCCTTGTGCCCCAGCCCTCCAAGCTCAGCCTCTGCGGGGTTCCGAAGCCCTCCAAATGAGGGCTTTCGCAGGGCCTGCCCAAGAGGCGGATTGGACCTGCCAGGGAGTCACTGCCGCTGGGAGCAGCTTTCAGCCAATAGTGGATGGAAGTTGGAGGCTAAACACAGCTTCTTTGACCCTTGGGTGGGCTGACTCTGAGATGTGTTCCACACCGTCTCACAGAGGTTCCAGTGAAATGGAGCCCCTGTTGCCCACAGTGATGGCTCATCAGTACTCTGTATTGGCTCACTTCCCCTTCCCCTTCCCATACCCCTTCCTTTTCTCCCTTTCTCTCCCCTCCCCTTTCCTCCCCTTCCCCTCTCCTCCCCCTCCCCTTCCTTTTCTGTCTCCCTTCCCCTCACCTCTCCCTTCCCCTCTCTTCCCCTCCCTTCCCCTCCCCTCTCTTCCCCTCCTTTCCTCTCCCCTCTCTTCCCCTCCCTTCCCCTCCCCTCTCTTCCCCTCCTTTCCTCTCCCCTCTCTTCCCCTCCCTTCCCCTCCACTCTCTTCCCCTCCTTTCCTCTCCCCTCTCTTCCCCTCCCTTCCCCTCCACTCTCTTCCCCTCCTTTCCTCTCCCCTCTCTTCCCCTCCCTTCCCCTCCACTCTCTTCCCCTCCTTTCCTCTCCCCTCTCTTCCCCTCCCTTCCCCTCCACTCTCTTCCCCCCCTTCCTCTCCACTCTTCCCCTCCCTTCCCCTCCCCTTCCCTCTTCCCTCTTCCCTCTCTTCCGCCCTCCTTCCCCTCCCCTACCATTTTCTTCCTTTCCCTTTCCCTTTTTCTTCCCTCCCTCCCCCTCTTCTCCCCTCTTTTTCTCTTCCCTTCCCTCCCTTTTCCTTCTGTCTTCCCTGTTCCCCTACCCATGCTTCCTGGGAACGCCTCCAAAAAAATGACTTGCACTCACATCCTTACCTCAGGTCTCCTTCTTGGTGAATTCAGCTGAAGACATCCAAGATGATGGGTGTCTCCCCAAGATATAGGAGAAGAGATGTAAGAAGGGCTTTGAGAGACCGGGAGTCTGAGCAACGTAGTGGGAACTGATAGGCTTCAATATGAGACATGGCCAATGAACCTTACCAGGAATGGCTGAGGCTCAAGAGCGTGGGTTTGATTTTCAGTCATGTGCTGGGCCGTCTGACCACTCTCATTGTCCTCAAACCTGCAGTGAAACTCACTCATATGGGACGGCGTTGCACTCCAGGGAGCTTTGGGGAATCGAAGGAGAGGCTGCAGAGTTCTTTGGGTTAGCTCAGGGGAGAGAGGAGGTTCTGCTGACAGGAGGCGAGACCCCAGTGAGGCAGAGACTCAGCCAAAGGAGAAACTGCATGGGGACGATATTGAGGAGAAACATAAGTGTCTTCAGCGCTTGTCGGGGCTGCAGGATTTCCTACCACATATGGGATGCGTGTGGGGACCGTTTTGCTCACATATTATGTGAAGGGTGAACCTTAAGACCGGACCCTGTAGGGACATCCTGGTACCTGGAAACTTGAATTTATGTGTGGGAGACACCTAGCACAGTGCTTCGCTCGCCCTCCTGGCTCAAGAGATGGGCGAGAAGGCCCCTTCTGAGAAAGGAAGTTTTCTGTGCAAAGCCACGCACTCACAAGAGGATGGAAGCGTAGCCTCAGAGAGTTGAATTTGAAGCCCTTGAGCTAATCTGCCAGGCCTCTGGGAGCCCTCTCTACTCCTCATTGAATGCTCTAGAAAGAACAACAAGAAGCTAACCAGAGGAACAGCAGCCTGCACTGGCATTACATGACCAAGGGTCGCATGGGATGTATGTTTGGAAAATCAGAAGGTAAACTCCCTCCCTCCCTTCCTCCCTCTCGTCCTTCCCTTCTTCCTGCCTTCCTACTTTCCTTTTTTCCTTCCTTCCTCTCCTTCCTCTCCTCTCTTTCTCTCCCTTCCCTTCCCTTCTCCTGCCCTTTGCTTCCCTTCTCCTTTCCTTTCTTTTCTTTTCTTTCTTTTTCCTCTGTAGTGTTTGTCTGGCCTTTTAAATGCTAATGGACACAGAGCATCTCCAGGAGGAAGGGTCTCCTCTGCAGTAGGCCCCGTGTGTTTGAACCTGGGATTTATTGATTTTGCAGAGCAAACTTGGGATTCATGGTTAGATGCAATTCTTGGGGAAATGTTGGCCTACAAAGTCCAAGTTTTTTAGCCTCATGCTTCCGGTTCCTAAAGACTTGGGTCCTGAGCCCCTCAATGCCCTTTACCTTCACTCTTTGCTCCAACTGCCCAAGGAAGGGCAGTTTCCCAATCACTGTGCTCTCTCGTGCCTCCATTCCCTCTGTCAGGGCCAAGGGAATCCTGTTACTCGCTGGCTGAACTCCTATTCATCCCTCAAGGCCAAGACCAAGTATCACCTCCTCTGTGAAGCTCTCCCTGGCCTTTCTCTGTGTTCCCAGAATCGCCAGGATGTTTTTCTACCGGAACATGACCAGAATCTACTGTAAGGAACTGCCCACATATCTGTTCTCCCTTTAAAGTTCCCAGCATCAAGTCAAGGCCACATCTTATGGCCATGTCCTCAGTGACCGACATAGGACCTGCATGTTTATTTGCATAATGTTTATTTGCTGAATCATGACATGAAGGAGAGTTAAAGTGGAAATGTCTTTTCAGTCTTAAAAACAGTAGCAAGAGGGATGGCCTAGCCTTAAAGAGTACATAAAAGATCAGAGAAGGGGTGAAGATGGGGATTGGGTGAGGTCAGGGGGTATCTGCGCTGATGAAGGTCACAGGCCAGACTCCACTGGCCACTTCCAGGTCCTCCTCTCACACAGCCTCTAATGGACATTGAACTGTCCACTCTTTCCTTCCTGACACATGGACTCCTGTGGACTTCTAGGATGCCACATTCCAGCTCACTGGTACCCCCACCACCTTGGATCGCCAAATGTTGGAGGGCCCAGGGGCTCAGTCCTGGACCTGTTCTCTGTATTCATTCTCTCCCGAGTGAGCTCGTGGAATCCGCCAGCTTCAAGTGTCATCTCTAGGCTAATATCTCCTGTCCTGCCCTCGCCAGGTTAAGTGCATCCTGAGATCCAGATGTACTTACCCAGCTATCCATCCAAAGGCTCTACGTGGGTGACTAATAGGCACCCAAACTTAACAAGAGCAAAGCAGGATCCTTGATTGTCCTCTCCGTGAAATGCGTTTCTCCTCTGGTCTTTCCATTTCAGAAAATAGCATCCTTACTCAGCCCCTCAAGCCAAAAACCCTTCAGCAGGCCGATCCATCAGTCAGGCTTGCAAGCTGTATCCCTAAACATACCCTCAGTCTGCCCCTTTCTGACCATCTCCTCTGTCATCACGCCGCCGTCATCCCTCACCTAGACCATCACAGCAGCAGCCGAACTGGTCCCTGTTTCCTCGCCTGCTTCCACAATCCTTCCCGTAGCTACAGACCACAGGGACTTGGAAAGAGTGGGGGCTTCAAAGTCAAACCTGGGTTCATGTCCTGGTTCTACCATGTATTATCGGTGTGACCTCGAAGGAATGACTTACCTTCCCTGAGCTTCAGATCCCCATTTGTAGAATAGGGATTAGGGCAACCAACTTGCTTTGAAGATGAGGCATCCATGGGGTCTTCTCTCCCGCAGCTGAAATAACAAAATGGGCTGAATTTGAACTTACTAGGAAAACACAAAACCAGACTAAACATGATGGGGAAATTGCACTGGGAAACATGCACGTGGTAAGTTTTGTGACCATCATAATTGTACCTACTGCGTGTTATGCCCTGCTTCATGTTTGCTTTTTAAAACAACCCTGTGAGACACACCCATGTGGAGACACACTGTGGGAGACTCAGAGTAGTTAAGTAACTTGTCCAAAGGCACACAGCTTGTAATAGGAGGGCCACATTTTGTGCCCTGGTTCCCTGATTCAGGAGAAGCCTGTGCTTTTACTTTGTATGGCTAGAGCAGATGAGCGGAAGCACGTTCAGGGCGGTGTGACTGTAGCCTGCGTGGCTAGATCATTGTGCAATACAGCCTTACTCACGAGCAGGCAGAGAGAGCCCCGGAGTTGGAGTTGGACTTGGCTTTGAGTTTAGGCTCTGTTGTTTGTAAAAATAAGCCTCAGCCAAGCCACTAAATCTCCCAGAATCTCTGTTTCCTTCTGAGAAAAAAAGTGTCAACAGTATTACCACATTAGAAGGTGTGTTTGTCCATTTTGTGTCACTATAAAGGAATATCCAAGACTGGGTGATTTTTTTTTTTTTTTCGAGATGGAATCTTTCTCTGTTGCCCAGGCTGGAGTGCAATGGCACAATCTCGGCTCACTGCAACCTCCACCTCCTGGGTTCAAGCCAATTCCCTGCCTCAGCCTCCCAGGTAGCTGGGACTACAGGCATGCACCACCACACCCAGCTAATTTATTTTTATTTTTAGTAGAGACAGGTTTCACCATGCTGGCCAGGCTAGTCTCGAACTCCTGACCTCAAGTGATCTACCTGCCTTGGCCTCTCAAAGTGTTGGGATTACAGTGGCCAGCTGAGACTGGATAATTTATAGAGCAAAGAGGTTTATTCTGCCCATGGTTCTGCCCTCTGCACAAGCAGGGCACCCTCACCTTGTTCTGGTGAGGCCTCAGGAAGCTTTTACTCATAGCAGAAGGTGAAGGGGGAGCAGGTGTGTTGCATGGGCAGGGAGGGAGCAAGACAAAGAGGAGGAGGTGCCGGGCTCTTCTTAACAATCAGATCTCTCGATGGCTAACAGAGTGAGAACTCAATGGTTAGTGTGGGCAGGGCGCCAGGCCGCTTATGAGGAATCCACCCCTGTGATTCAAACATCTCCCACGAGTCCTCACCTCCAGCACTGGGGATCACATTTCGACATGAGATTTGGAGGGAACACACATCCCGACTATCTCAGGTGGCGTGAAAGCAAATGCAATATTATGTGCTAAAGTATCCTGGAAACTGTAAGCACATAAACGGTTCTTTCCTCCCGTAGCATTTGTGGAAAATATAAGCCCAGAGAGGCTGCGCTGCTCTTTGGGGCTCAATCCTGCTTCTTCGTGGGCTCTTTTACATCCAGCATCACGACGCGGTCCCCATAGTCCCTCTTGTTTATTGACTTAGTTTGCCTATCAGACTCTCCAGGCTCCCTCCCCCGGACTCCATCTTTCTCTCCCACTGCCCCGGCCTCCTGGGAACCCTGCCTAGAGTCCACACTTGGAAGAAAATACCTGCGGCAACAACTCCCATCGTACGTTACGAGTATTCTCACCCCAAGGGAAGACAAGAGTGTTTTTAGCCCACATGTAATAGTAAAGATTTTCTCCAGTTCCCATTTCCGGAGATACATTTTTTACTTGGGATTGGAGTTGGGAGAGGCTGCTTGCTTCCCTTTGGACCTGCGGCCTCTTCTGCTTCCTGATTCCAGTCCCTGTGATAAAGGCCCCAGTCCATGCTGGACCTGAGGAGTTGAGCGCAGTGATGCCTGTGGCCAGTGGGGGGCAGCAGAGGGCAGCCAGAAGCACGAGGGGCTGGCACAGAGGGCGGGTGGGGGGTGCCGCAGCGGAGAGGGGCCCTGGGCGAAGCCCTTGGCCCCTGGGTCTGCTCTGCTCCAGATCTCCAGGCCACACTTTCTGGGCAGGCCTGGATTAGACAGCAAAGATGTGGGAACTGTTTCCAGAAGGCCGGTGGAGAGGACATGTCAGTAACAGTGTGACAACATGGTGGTTCCAAGTGACGGAGACTCAGTTTGAACCAGGCAAGGCAAAAAGAAGACTCTGTCTCAGGAGCCCGGGTTCCAGGGACAACCTCAACCGGGAGCTCCAATGCTGTCAGGATCATCTCCCTCCTCTGTCTGGGTGGGATGGATCCTTTCTGCCTGCAGATTGGTTCCTTCCGGGGACTGGAACCACCGCCACCAGCAACTCTTGGCTCAGATGTTCCATGATTTGTTGTTTTCTGTGAGTTCTGATGGGACCAACCTCAGGGGCGGGACTTCCATTGTCCCAGCGGAGTGCAGTTGTGCTCCCCCTCTGTGGCTGGGGTGGCGTTCTCTGACGGGGAGCTCGGGCTGCCTCCGGAGTGCTCTCCAAGTGAAGGGCCCTTTCTGTGGAGGAATAGATGGGCGCTGAACAGACACAGCCATTCACATCAGCACAGCCTGCCGTGGGGTCCAACACCTTCCGTTCGGCACAATGGCACCAGCCCATGTCTCAGATTTGTGAACTGACTTTCGGAAATCAGGGTGGCAACTTCGCCCACCTCCACTTCCTGAAATGAAGGGACAGTGTCCTAGGAGGACTGCAGCGCGTCTCTCCATCTTTTTTTTTTTTTTTTTTTTTTTTTTTGAGGTTTTTTTTTCTGTCATCCAGGCTGGAGTGCAGTGGTGCCATCTCGGCTCACTGCGACTTCTCCCTCCTGGGTTCAAGCGATTCTCCTGCTTCAGCCTCCAGAGTAGCTGGGATGACAGGCACCCACCACCACACCCAGCTAATTTTTGCATTTTTAGTGGAGATGGGTTTTACCATGTTGGCCAGGCTGGTCTTGAACTCCTGACCTCAGGAGATCTGCTTGCCTCGGCCTCCCAAAGTGCTGGGATTACAGACATGAGCCATCGCTCCTAGCTGTGCCTCTCTGTCTTAAATTCACCTCTCTGCCTTGGTGAAAGTGGGCTGGAGGAAGGGGTCATCATGAGAGAGTGCCTGAGCTGAAGGGCAGGAGAGGAGACAAGGGGTCTGAGTACCTCAGTGAGGCCTCAATTAGGATTAGCAAATTAGAGATTGTTGCAAATGTTCTTCAAGATGCATTGTATAGAGTGACTCACTCTGTGCCTGACATTTCCTGATAGCCCTGAAAGCTAAGCAGGGGCTGCCTAGCGTTGCAATAAATGTCATCACCTGAACATTATTTCTGGTGTCTTCTGACCTGCTGGGTTATCTGGTGAGTCAAAGATGATAGGGGGTCTGTGGAGATTTTAGGAGACCCGAGCAGTGTCCTGGAGCCCCTGGAGGAGGAGGCAACAAAAGATGGGGAGAGTGGTGCCACACATATCTGGCGCACGATCTGCCACGAGCCTGGTGGTTGGGGAAAGGCATCTTCCCCAAATCATTCAAGTCAGAAACCTGAGCATCGCCCTCAAGTTTCACTCCTCCCCGCCCCAAATCCAATCAGTCATCAAGCCTCCTGGATTCCTCTTCCTTAATATCACTCAAATACACCCTGGCACAGGACTGAGGGACCTGGCCAGACCTGGCCGACTTTTGGGCAGTTTTTACCCAATTCATTACTTGTATAAAGCATTCAAATGCACCACGTTGCTTCACACTACCAGCCTTTGGTTCCATTTTGCAGGTAAGGAAACAGAGAGAGGAGACACTGACTTGTTTAGAAATCAAAAGTCAGTCAGCAGAGTTGAGATTGGGACTCAGGTTTCCTGATGCCCAAACCAGGCCACTCTCTGTTCTCTGGAGGGTGGAACAGAGACATCTGGAACAGGAAAAAAAGAAGGCAGCTGCTGGGACACAGGCCTAGACACCTGGGGATAGAGGCCCATCTGGCAGGCAGCACTGAGGTCCAGGCCTGGCAGCACCCTGAGTGCAGGGCAGCTCTGTAAAGTGAGTCCTCCAGGCTGCCGCACTGAGGGTTCCCAATTGCTGAATGCCCTTGAAGCAAATGGGTGCATGCTGACTTTTCCTGAGGACGATTGCATCCCACCTTTTGGGACTTCTGCACACCCAGGCCTATCTCTTGAGCTCCAATCTGCATCTGCATCTGGAATATCCCCTAGAAAGCCCGCAGGCAGCTCAGACTCCCTAGCTCTCAACCCGTCAGCTCTATCTCCGTTCCCTAGACTGCTCCTTCACGGGGGTCTGCCCTCTCCGTGGAAGGCATCTCTCCCAAATCATTCCAGTCAGAAATCTGAGCATCGCCCTCAAGTTCCACTCCCCCTCTGCCCCAAATCCAATCCATCACCAAGTCTCTTAGGTTCCTCTTCCTTAATATCATTCAAAGACACCCTGGCACAGGTCCCATCCTGTGCCAGGTAAGCCAGACCATGGAAGCTGGAAGGGCTTCTCCAAGCAAGCTTCTTCCCAGGAGATGGTGGGGGTCTCCACTTACCAGTGCTGAGGTTGAGGCATGAGGAGAGGTGCACCCATTGGGGAGGGGGCAGCAGACTTGGCATCCTTTGGGGAGGGAAAGTGGGCACGGAACAGAACTGTTGACAGACTCCGGGCTGCTATATTGGGAAGATTTGACAACACACACAAGGAGAGAGTGAGGGCGCGTTGATGGCTGGTGAGAGGCGCGGGGGCTGGCTGGGGACGTGCCGCCACCGCCCACGCAGGAGGAAGTTGGGAACAGATTGCTTGGGACCCGTGCCAGCCTCCTGAAGAGCCATTTGCTTCCTTCCCTCTCTCCTGGCTCTGGCACCTGCCGAGCAATCGGGGAAGGGGCTGTCTGGTTGTAGCCAGCCTGGCCAGCGCCACGGGCTGTGAGGGTGTGTGCTGAGGTGAGAATCTAGCTTTACATGGAGGAGGCTCTGCCACTTGGCCTGATTCCCCACCCCGTCTCTTCCCATCCAACAACAGCCTGCACCTTTCTAGTCCCATCCTGTCTCTCTCCCTTCCCTATTTCCCACCCGTATTTATAAGTATAGGACCTGTCTTCAAGTTTTGTTTGTTACTGTCTCACCTTGAGTGGAGGAGGAAACAAGAGAGTGAATTTAATTTTAGTTATTTGGGGTGATAATTAATCAGACTCTGCCTCCCTCCCCCTCCTCCAGCTGGTTTGGGACAAGCTAAACAATTACACAGGAATGAGGCAGATGGAGATCAAAGTATCACCTTTACCATGAATATTACCAGTACCAGTTAGCACTATCTAAAACCATCTGGGCAGTGAGAGGGGATTCCCGGCTATAGTCATAGAGAATGTGGCTTGGCAGTGTGGTCATAACTGGGCCTCCAGGACCTCCTTCTCCACACTCACCCTCCAGGCACAAGCAGAACTGGACCAAGTCAGGCCTCTCCCCAGGGGGTAGCCTCAGGGGCCCATCCCCTTCCCCCGTTTCTTCTCCCTAGTCTCCCATCAGAGGACTCATTCCCTATGGCGTCAATAGGGGTACTTCTAGTTCAGCACCCCAGGCACTTGGTAGGGTTGCATTTCCTGACCCCACAAGGTTGAGCAAGACCTGGCTGTAAAGTAAGTACGTAAATGATTTCTAAGTATTAGTACCCTCTCCACTGCCCAGGTGATACAGAGAAATTGAGAACAGTGATGAGACTTGCACATCACTGACTAGGAAATAAAAAAGTGAGAAATCGCCTCCTTTGAAATCCCAGAAGTGAGAGGTCAATTCATCGAACACTTGCTGGTGGCTTGGGGAGAATTGAAACTGGCCACCTTTCATTCCCCTAATTTTAATTTCTTTATTTTAGGGGCTGTCCTGCAACACCGCTGCATTTATTCTTACTGCATCTCCTGGGGTTCTCTGAAATGGGATCTCTATTCTCGCCGGGTCTGCTGTCTCTCCTAGGGCAGGGCGTGTAGGGAAGAGAATAGATTCTAAGAGGCTGGCAAGTTTCTGCCCTGCCGCATCTTCTCTTCCTCTCTGTGAAGAGCATAGGGATGCATCTATGAGGAACCCAGCATGTGAGATGGGCTGAACTTGTGCTGTTGGCCCCCCCATCTTCCTGCCTGGGCCCCTTTTGCCTCTCCCTGCCTCAGCTCTCTCATTCTTGTCTGGCCTCCTCAGCTCTCCACATCACATGCTCAGCCGGCTTCCTGACCTGGCTGGGATCCGGGCATGTTCACAATGGCTTATTCTCTGGAAAACTGCTGGTGCTGATGAGGCTGGTGATCACCTGCTTCGTAAGCCAGGCACTTTTCATTCTGTCGCCCAAGATGGAATGCAGTGGCGTGATCTCAGCTCACTGCAACCTCAGCCTCCTGGGTTCAAGCAATTCTCCTGCCTCAGCCTCCTGAGTAGCTGGGATTACAGGCGTGCACCACCATGCCTGGCTAATTTTTGTATTTTTAGTAGAGACGGGTTTCATCATGTCGGCCAGGCTGGTCTTAAACTCCTGACCTCAAGTGATCCACCTGCCTCGTTCTCCCAAAGCGCTAGATTACAGGTGTGAGCCACCGCGCCCAGCCAGCCAGGCACTTTTCTCCCCCATGCCTCTCAGTGACGAGGGGTCTTAGCTGCCATTCAGAGACCTGGGACAAAGTCCGGGGATGAATGAGTTCTTGGGAGGAAGGACTTGACCAGAACTTGTTGATGGCATGTGTGTTGGGGCGGGGCTACAATCTGTGAAGACTCCTAAGCTGACCAGTCAATACTATCTGGACCCACCTGGGCAGTGAGAGGCGATTTCTGGATTTAGGGTATTGGAGTCAGATGTCTGACCGTGTTTTAACTCTGATAGTTAATAACTTCATGACCTTGGGCAAGTCCGTTCGCCTTGTGGGGCATCATTGTCCCACTGTGTCATGGGTGCCTGTGGCCCAGGTGACTTCCTGCTCGGGCCACTGACGATAGCATGGCTGAGCCCTGAAGCACTGGGTGCTCTGCAAATGCCATTGACACTGGCGACCGGCAGTTCTCACCTGTCATCACCTCCGACATTCTGGAAGACAGCCGAGTCAGGTACCCAGGGCAAGGACAGGGCTTCTAGCTGGGGTACCCTGGAGGAGTTTGTGGGAGAAACTCGCCCATTGGCTGGGCCTGGAGGAGGGTCAGGATTTCAACAAGCAGAGATGGAGGCTTTTCACACCAGTGGTAAGGCTTGTGTGGAGGTTGGTGGGCTGAGGGGGCACCACCTAGAGGTGGGTGTTCAGGCGTGTGGGTTGACACATGAGGTTCCTTGGGAGAGCAGATTTGCAGAAATTCTGGCATCTCAGACCACTGGGGAGGCTGGAGAGCTCAAAGTGGTCAACTCATTGTTTTCACAGATAAGCAAACTAAGACTCAGAGAGGGGCAGGGCCATTAGTGCTCCACAGCGAATTGCACAGCTCAGAGCTGGGGTCCATGGCTTCTGATTCCTCCAGTTCCAGAGGCCTCAAATGTGCAGCAAAAGCACTGGATTTGATCTTGGTGTTCCTGGGAAGGGTTTGATGTCTTATGAGTGGGGAGGCGTTGCTGAGTGACAATGGGACAACAGCGGACAGGTTGGGTTGTCTTTGCCTCGTGTCTTGTTGCTCCTGGGTGAGCACGGGCCCTTTCAGCTCATGACACAGACATCCTGGGGTCTGCTCGGTGTTGTGGCCCCCTTCAAGTCTGGATACTGAGCTGAAGCATGGGCCTGCCTCTAGATTGAAGGCTCTCAGTCCTGGCTGCATGTTGGAGTCGCCGGGAGAGTGGAACAAAGGAAAGGAGCCCAGCCCAGCTCAGGGCTATAAAACCCACTCTCTACAGGCGACTCCCGCCCGGTCAGCCTGGTCCTCAGGGTTCCATTAGGGAGATCACAAAGTCCCCCCGGAGGAGGAGTCTGTGGAACAGCTCTTCCTGAGAAGAACATGCTGGAAGCATGACTTGTTCTAGCTGTATTTGCAGAAGCACATGATGAGGGCAGGGATGGGCCATGTGTGTCAAACACCTCAGCCCCGTCCCGCTGAGCTGCACATTTCCAATCCCATCCTGTGCCCTGTCGGAGGCTCCTTACCCTTCGGCGGATTCTAATGATACAGCGGGCCCTGCCATCTCCATCTGCCATGAATTGCTAACTATTGCTGCCTCTGCTACAGTCATTAGCAACTCAACATTAATATCCCCCATGTCCATCACTGCAGTGATTAGGCTCCGGGACTTGCGGGGCGCCTCACTGGCAGGGGGTGTGAGGTGGATCTCCGGGGCCTGGCTGCCCTGCCCCGAGTGGGTGGGGAAGGAAGGGGACAGGCCAGCTTGTTAAATCTAATTACCTGGCTCCAGACAGCAGGCCTGAGCTCTTTTGAGGGCTGGCTCTGCCCACCGTGTAATCCTCTGCCTGCCTCTCCGCCATAACGAGCCGGCCCGCCAGCAGCTGCCACGCGGCTAGATGGGGCTGAGTTTAATTGCTACCCCAAATGTCAGCCCTTTCAAACCCACAGTATTTCATCACTCACCTTTAAAGAAGAGGGGAAAAAAAATCAATTTGGACTGTGAGTTTCGGCAGCAAAGCCTGCAGAAAAGGGCTGCCCAGTTCTTCAGGGGAGCGGTTCTTTTCATTAAAATAGCTATTTTTAAAACTCTCTCTCTCCCTCTCTCTCTCTCTTTAACACGAGATGAAAAATCCCAGCTACAAGAAGAAACCCTTTCATGAGGGAATAATAATATAAAAAAAGAGTTTAAAAAAGCCCACTTCTAAAATGGGTCCCTTTTTTTTTAACCTCTCAAAGGTTAAAAAAAGAAAAGAAAATGGTTTATTCTCAAAGGGCTTTCACACGTGTGATCTCGCCTCAACCTCACAGAAGCTTGGGGTGCTGGGGGAGAGCAGGTGTCATTGTCCCCATTTTACAGATGAAGGAATGTGGCCCCAAGAGGCTAAAGGCTCTGTTGTGGGGAGGGGGTCACATAGCTATTTAGGGGGCAGGAAAAAGAATCCCCATTTTCTGCTCCCCAGACTGGACTCTTCTTATGGGACCACGTGTCCTGTCCTCAGATACACCCACATGCCAAAATCAAGCTATTTACCTACTAGTCAGAAAGTAGAAAAAGGGGACATTAAAAAAAAAACCCACAGAGACTCTTTGGAGTTTAACACTTATTTAACTCTCTGTGAGATCACAACCATCCTTTCTTCCCTAGGGAGAAGTTTTTCCCCATTCCTTTAGACGAAAGGAATGTAATTCTTTTGGAGATTACATTCCCTGGAAACTGGTTTCTTAAGCTCCCGCCTGAAGAAGTGTTCCAAAGTCTGCAGACTAATTAACCTCATTGTTCAGAATTAATCACCTCAGGAATATTTGGAGTCAACAAGAAATGTATCAATTGGGCTCTTAATAAACTAATGAAATGACTGAACATAAAGGCATATGAAATAGACTTTTAAAACATTAGCATAAACCACCAACCTCCCAGAGCTCTCCGCAGCACAATCAATCTTAATTGACACTTTATTAGCACCAAGAATTGCTCTCAACTTGGCAGGTCCCCCCACATTTCTTGCTGAAATAATAGACAAAGTGTTTTTTCTTTCTGTTTTATTCAAAGAAAGAAAGAAAAAAGAGAAAAGTGGCTTGCAGGTTTTGGTGAATGAAGACAGAGGAGAAAGTGAATCAATCAGAGTCAAAGGATAGAATGGAAGTGACCAGGTCTACAGCGTCTCCCTGCTCACTGGGAGTCCAGTGGAAGCAGGGGTTTCAGCCACCATACCCTGCAGGGTCCAGGAATTGTCATTGACACACAGCAGGAAGCTGCCCCAATTGTCTGATTGACTGTGTTTACCAGGACAGGCAAAGCTGGAGTATTTGGGGGCAGAGTAGGGCAGGGAGGGGGGGCGGCGGCTGTGGTGGGGAGAGGAGAGAGGGGAGGGGGGAGTCTGGGCCCAGATGGAAATGAGAGAAATAGCTGTGAGAAGGAGCTTGGAATCATTCTTGCATTTTTGCCTCTACTGAGATGAAACACTTGCTCCCAAAGATTGGGGACTATTTCTAATCCTGTATTCTTGAGTCCTTCTTAATTTCTAATACTTCTGTCCTAAATTTGGAATAAATGTCAGAGGATCCCAAATTCTCTCTAGCAATCTCAAGTCAACCGTGAGTCAGGAGATAAAATCCCCTGGGGTTTTATTTCAAGGGACTTCACACCATTTGGTTGTCTGTCCTGGGTGTCTGTGACTACTCTGACATGGCCATCTTCTCCCTCCCCTTCCTCCTCTTTCTTCTTCTCCTTCTTCCCTTCCTCTGTCTGTGATTCTTAGGGACATAGCTTTAGGGCTTAGCTCAGCTGGGCGAGGTGGCCCTATAGTTTATGGAGTGGGTCCTGCTTACTTGGAGCAGCTTGGGGGGAAGAAGGCTTAGGAAAAACACGGTGCTGTCCCAGAGCAGACACTGGCTGCCGCAGAACATCCAGCCCAGGCACAGAGAGTCTGGGAAGTGTAGAGGAGGCAGCTCATGCTTGATTTGAGGCTGACAGGACAGGCTGGCAGGTCCTGTCTCATGCCCCAACTTGGATTAGAGTCCTGCCTGTGCAGATATTATGAATATAACACAGGTCCTGGGGACAGCCTATACAGATTTGAATCCTGGTTCTGCTGCTTCTTAGCTGTGTGACTTTGTATGCCTCAGTAACGTCATCTGTAAAATGGGATGATAATAGGGTTAGCTTCTAAAAGCATTGTCATAAAGATTAAGTAAATACTGTAAAGTTCTGAGAACCATGCCTGGCATAGAATAAGCACTATATCAGTACTTTCTTCTTGATATGTATAAAAGAAACTAGAAGAAAGTAATAATTAAAATTTATTGAACATTTATTCACTATATGGTGTGATGAAAAGCTTAGGGTAGAAAGAGTTGTGAGATGGGAGAGTGAACAGGGTCAAATGCCCCAGATTGATAAGATACTGCACATGAGATATTGGTGAGCAATGGATTCAGACTTATTGGGATCTGAGGCCGGGTGATCTTAAGGCCAGACATGATTACAAGCATGTTTCATGTGCACTCTTTTATTTTGTTCTCACAGAATCTTATGAGGCATGTACAATATTTACCATCATTTTAGACACAAGGAAACTGAAATACAGAGTAATAAGTATTTAGCTCAAGATCATATAGATAATAAGTAATAGAACTAGGATTCAAACCCTGGCAGTCTTGATCCAACATCTGTAACCTTGATCAGTTAGCCATACATTGGTTGGGACTTGAAGCTTCAATTGCGAAAGACAAATTCAAATCCAACATCAAACAACATAACCCCAACCGTTTCTCTAAAAATCCTGCCAGAGCTCAAGTCTGAGAGAAGAGGACTCTGGGTGTTTCTCTGAAGGTGATCTAGTTTGTTGTTCTAGCATAAGGGACAAACTGAACCTAAAACTTCTATGGAAATGCAAGAGACCCCAGGGAGCCAAAAACTATCTTGAGAAAGAGCAAAGTTGGAGACTTCACTGTTCCTGATTTTAAAACTTACTACAAAGTCACCATAATCAAAACGATGTGGTACGGGCACAAGGACAGACACACAGAGCAACGGAAAAGGATTGAGAGTCCAGAAGCAATCTCATACATCTGTGATTTTTGACAAGGGTGAAAACATCATTCAATGGCAGAAAGAATGGTCTTTTAATAAATAGTGCTGGGACAATTGATCATCCATGTGCAAAAGAACAAATTTGGACCCTTAGCTCCCACCATATAAAAAAAGTGAACTTAAAATGCAAAGACCTAACTGTAAGAGCTAAAACTATCAAAACTCTTAGAAGGAAACAAAAGCATAAATCTTAGTGATCTTGGATTAGGCAACAGTTTCTTACTTATAACACCAAAAGCACAAGCAGCAAAAGAAAAGGTAGATAAACTGACTTCAACAAATTAAAAATGTTTGTGCATCAAAGGATACTATCAAGAGAGTGAATAAACAAACTACAGAATGGGAGAAGATATTTGCAAATTATATATCTGATAAGAGTCTAGTATCCAGAATATGTAAAGAACTCTTACAACTCAATAACAAAAAGACAACCCAATTTAAAAAAGGGGGAAGGATTTGAATAGACATCTTTCCAGAAAAGATTTGCAAATGGGCAATACGCATGTGAGAAAATGCTCAACATCATTAGTCATTAGAGAAACGAAAATCAACACCACATGAGATACCAGTTTACGCCCACTAGGATGGCTTTATAAAAAACGAAGTGGAGAATAACAAGTTCTGGCAAGGATGTGGAGAAATTGGAACCCTCATACATTGCTGGTGGGAATGCAAAATGGTGTAGTCATTGTGGAAAACAGTTTGGCAGTTCTTCAAAAAGTTAAACATATAGAGGTACCATATGATCCAACAGTTCCACTCCAAGGTATACATCCAAGAAAATGGAAAACATATGTTTCCACAAAAACTTGTACACGAATGTTCATAGCAGCAATACTGATAATAGTCAAAAAGTAGAAACAATCCAAATGTCCATCAAATGATGAATGGATAAGCAGAATGTAGTCTATCCACAGAATGGGATAGTAATCAGCCGTAAAAAGGAACGAAGTACGGATACGTGCTGCAACTTGGATGAACCTTGGAAACATTGTGCTAAGTGAGAGAAGCCAGACATAAAAGACCGCCTACTATATGCTTCCATTTATATTAAATGCCCAGAACTGGCAAGTCCATAGAGACAGAAAGGAGATTGGTGGTTGCCAGGGGCTGGAGGGATTGAAGAGTTGGAAGAGGTTGCTAACAGGTATGGGGTTTCTTTTGGGAGTGGTAGAAAGGCTCTGGAATGAGAAAGTGAGGAGGGCTACACAACATTGTGAATATACAACCTCCTCCCCCCTACAGAATTATACACTTAATAATGGTTAAATTGACAACCCAGCACTTTTTGGGGCCGAGGTGGGAGGATCCCTTGAGGCCAGGAGTTTGAGACCAGCCTGGGCAACATAGTGAGACCCCCTATCTCTACACAAAATTAAAAAACAAATTATCTGGGTGTGGTGGTGTGTGCCTATAGTCCCAGCCATTTGGGAGGCTGAAGCAGGAGGATCACTTAAGCCCAGGAGTTTGAGGCTGCAGTGAGCTGTGACTGTGCACTCCAGCCTGAGTGACAGAGCAAGGTCCTATCACCAAACCATTCCCAAAAAACAGTTAAAATGGTAAATTTTAGGCTATGTGAATTTTATCTCAATTTTAAAAATGGCAAAAGAAAAGTACAAGAAAAATGACCTGACCATGTAATCTCCTGCCTAAAACCCTGACACTGGCTTCCTGTCCCTTCTGAGGCCTGCCTGTGCCCTGCCACCTCCCAGCCTCATTGCGGCCCACTGGCCCCTGCCCTTTGGATTCCAGCCTTCTTTCCTTCAATACAAAGGGAATGCGCCAGGCTTCCCACCCTGCTCTGTGCCTTTGCACTGGCTGTTCCCTCTGCCGGAAACACGCTTGTTCCACCCTCTGCATCTCTTAAGGAACCTTCCATGGCCTTCCGAACCATGCCAACACTCACCTCACCCCTTGTTCTTTCCTTCTGAACATTTGTGCCTATTTGCGTGTTTGTGTGAACACGCACACACACAGAGACAGATTTGACGAATGTCTTAATTTCTTACCTGACCCTAACCTCACTCACCATGTTATCCCTGGGCCTTCACACGGTGGCCAGCAACACCGGTTAACAACTAACTTAATCCTCTGTTGGTCCCACCTGCTGGGGATTCAGGGACCAACTTCACCAGCCCCTTGTTCTTCCTGGCAGCTCCATTCCTTCCTCTAGCACAGGGGTTCTCAATTCTGGCTGCTCACTTGGATTACCCAGGGGAGTTTAAAAAAGTTCCCATGGTTGGGCTCCAACCAGACAATTGAGTTTCTGGGGGTGGGACCTGCGCAAGGGTAACGTAAAGACTGCTCAGGTGTCTGATGTGCCGCCGGGGTTGAGAACTGCAGTCTCATTTCCGTCCTCTCCAAACCACTGCAGAGTGGGAGGGATCATCCCAGCTTCCCCTCTCATCTTGCTCAGCTCAGTCCATCCTCGTTTCTCCTGAGCACCTACAATGTGTCGAGTCCCGTGCAAGTCCCCGAGAGCACAAAGACTTAAGACACCATTCCCGGAGACAGTGTCTCCCTCTTTGGTGTTTTCTTAAGGGCACTTAAATACCAGCTACTGCCAAGAAACGAAGTCAAGCAAAGAAAACAGCAGCACATTTCTGAGCTAGCAGAAGGAGTGGAAGTTTCCAGCTCACAGTCATTGCTGGGGATGCCTCTGAATGTCGCTATGGCATCTCTTGGCCTGAGCCTTCTCCAGCACCTTCCCCCTGCCTTACTTTTGCCCACAGCGAGGGAGAGGGACTTCTCCAATGTCCTTTTTGTATCAGTCCCGTTTGGGTAAGACAAAACCCTAGGGGGTGGCATCAGATGTTCAGAAGGCTAGGGTAATACACATTTGCGACACTAATCTGGGTCTGCCCCAGGAGGCTTCCATCGTGTGCAGAAAACCCATAGGGTGGCTCCAAGTTTCTTCATGGAAGGGACTGGGGTAAAAATTTGTTTGGAAGCAGTTTGGGGTGGGGCTAGGAAAGCACACAATTTTAACTTAGGTTGTATTAAAGATGACTTTGTAATTCACACAATGCAGAAAGCGACACTTATCCCTGTTGGAGAATATTTCTATTATTATATTTTATAGTAGCTTTGGGGATGAGATGCTGGTGAAGACGTTGGTGGGTCAAAGCCATCCCCTGACACTGTCTCCAAAGAGAGTTCTCCAGTCTTCCTGGGAAATGCTCTGTTTAACTGTTCTGTGAGCTTAGAATGAGAGCAAAGCTCACACCCTTTAAATTGTGGGCACAGCATCAGCAGGTGGAGCAAGGAGACAAGAGATTTGACCTCAGTTTCCACTTGATTTGCTGTGAGACCTAAGAAAAGTAAGCACCTCAGTTTCTTCTATCAAATGGGGATAGTAACTAGAAACTACCTCTTTGGGTTTTGGGAGACCCAGTGAGATGATACATGTACACACATACCTCAGAGATATTGTGAGGTCAGCTCCAGACTACTGCAATAAAGCAGATATTGCAATAAAACAATTCACATGAATTTTCTAGTTTCTCAGTGCACATAAAACTTATGTTTACACTATACTGTAGTCTATTAAGGGTGCAGTAGCATTATATCTGAAAAACAATGGATATGCCTTAATTTTAAACGTTCATTGCTAAAAAAATGCTACCAATCACCTGAGCCTTCAGTGAGTTGTCATTTTTTTGCTGGTGGAGTGGAGGGTCTTGGCTTGATGTTGATGGCTGCTGACGCATCAGGGTGGTGGTTGCTGAAGGCTGTGGTGTCTGTGACAATTTCTTAAAGTAAGACAACAGGAAAGTGTGCTGCATCTGGTGACCCTTCCTTTCGTGAAAGATTTCTCTGTCACATACGATGCTGTTTGATAGCATTTCACCCACAGTAGAACTTGTTTCAAAATTAGACTCAGTCCTCTCAAACCCTGCTGCTGCTTTATCAACTAAGTTTATGTGATATTCTAAATCCGCTGTCGTCATTTCAACAATGTTCACAGCATCTTCACCAGGAGTAGATTCTATCTTAAGAAACCACTTTATTTGCTCATCCATAAGAAGCAACTCCTCATCCGTTAAAGTTTTATCATGAGATTGCAGTAATTCAGTCACATCTTCAGGCTCCACTTCTAATTCTAGCTCTTGCTATTTCCACCATGTCTGCAGTTACTTCCTGTGCACAAGTCTTGAACCCCTCAAAGTCATCCCTGAGGACTGGAACACTTCTTCCAAACTTCTGGACGTGTTGATATGTTGACCTCCTCCCATGAATCATGAACGTTCTTAGTGGCATCTAGAATGGTGAATCCTTTGCAGAAGGTTTTCAATTTTCTTTGCCCAGATCCACCAGAAGAATCATTATCTATGGCAGTTCTAGCCTTACAAAATGTGCGTCTTAAATTATAAGACTTGAAAGTCAAAATTATTCCTCAATCCATAGGCTGCAGATTGGATGTTGTGTTAGCAGGCATAAAAACATTAATCTTCTTGTACATCTCCATCAGAGCTTTTGAGTGACCAGGTGCACTGTCAATAAGCAGTAATATGTTGAAAGGAATCTTTTTTTTTTTTTTTTTTTTTCTGAGCAGTAGTTCTTAACAGTGGCCTTAAAATAGCTAGTAAACCATGCTGTAAGCAGATATGCTGTCATTCAGGCTTTGTTGTTCCCTTTATAGAGCACAGGCAGAAGAGATTTAGCACAAGTCTTAAGAATCCTAGGATTTTCAGAATGGTAAATGAGCATTGGCTTTAACTTAAAGTCACTAGCTGCACTGGCCCCTAACCAGCTTGTCCTTGGAAGCTTGGAAGCCAGGCATGGGCTTCTCCTCTCTAGCTATGAAAGCTAGATGGCATCTTCTTCCAACAGAAGGCTGTTTCAACTGCACTGAAAATCTGGTAGCCACCTTCGTCAGTGACCTTAGCCAGAGCTCCTGGATAACTTGCTGCAGCTTCTTCATCAGCACCTGTTGCTTCGCCTCACGCTTTTATATATGGGTATGGCTTATTTCTTTAAGCTTCACGAGCCAACCTCTCCTAGCTTCAGACTTTTCTTCTGCAGCTGCCTCACCTCTCTCAGCCTTCATAGAATTGAAGAGAGTTAGGGACCAAGGAGAGGGAGAGAGATGGGAGAATATCTGGTCAGTGGAGCACTCAAAACACACACATTTATTGATTAGGTATGCCATCTTTTATGACTGCGGTTTCTGGCACCCCAAAACAATGACTGTATCAACATCAAAGATCACTAATCCCAGATCACCATAACACATATAATAATAATGAAAACATTTGAAATATTTAGAGGGCACAAACCCATCATGAAGACAGAATTGCAGAGGAACTCCAGAGCCAGACTATCACTTGCTTAGTTCTTAAACTCTCTGGGCCTCAGTTTCCTCATCTGTAATATGGGGATAATTGTAGTACCTTAACCTACAAGGTTGTTGTAAGGCTTAAAATGATGCCTGGCATGTACTAAGTTCTTAATATATGTTAGTTACAGTTATTGCCAAGCCTGGGCCCTTATGGGAGTGGTGCAGAACTTCCTGTCCCCTCCCCCACTTTCCCCACAAGAGACTGGGCACTCTAGAGGAAAAGGACTATGGCTTGTTCATGTTTGCATTCCAGTGCCCATCACAGGGACTGCCACACAGCAGGTGCCCAGAAAATACCACTAAATCTCTAGACAGTCTCATGGGATTGGGATTGTGAGTTCTACTTTACAGAGAAGGAACCTGAGGCTCACAGAGGAGCAGAGACTTGTTCTAAACGACGTGGGGTTGCCAGTGAAGGATCTGGGTTTGACTTCAAGTACCTGGCTCTTTCTTCTCTACCAGGGGGGTGATACAGGCCTTCCTAGTTTGGTGGCCAGTCCCACTCAACCCTGAAGCACCTACCCAGTATGACAGCTCCCTGCTCCCCCTGTTGGGAAATGGGCTTAGCAGAGCTACTCCTATTTGGGGGCACAGCATGGCAGTTCCACAGCAACCTGAGAATGCAACAGTGGGGTGGGGAGCTGACCCCAGGGGAGAGGGAGAAGATGGGGGAGCTCCACAGACAGGATCTAGAACAACTCCCACACCCTGAAGAGTTCCCTCATGCTGGGACTTTGTAGTCAACTCCTCCACATCCTCAACCCTTGATCTGCTCTTCGATCCTGCAGTTTTGCCTTTCGCAGAATGTTGTACAAATAGAATGAAGAACTTAGCATCTTTTGAGGCTGACTTCTTTCACTCAACATAATGCACTTGAAAGTTACCCATGGTGTTGTGTGTATCCATAGTTCATTCCTTTTTGTGGCTGAGTAATATTCCATTGTATGGCTGGACCACGTTTTGATTATCCATTCACTTGTTTAAAGGACATTTGGTTATGGAAGAAGAAAATAAAAAAAATAAAGGACATTTGGGTTGTTTCCAGTTTTTTGTAATTATGAAAATTTATGTAATGTATGTAATTATGTGCTGCTATCAACATCTGTGCACAGGTTTTTGTGTGAATGTAAGTTTTCATTTCTCTGGGAAATAAATACCTGGGAGGGAGATTGTTGGGTCATATCACAAGCATTTTGAGAAACCAGCAGGCTGTTTTCTAAGATAACTGTACCATTTTGCATTTCTACCAGCAATGTATGAAAATTCTAGTTGTTCCACATCCTGTCTAGCACTCGGTAATTGGCAGTATTTCTTACCTTTGCCACTCTAAATAAGATGTGCAACCCAAATATGGAATCGTGACCAAAAATCTTAATAAATGGTGTCAGTGGCTACAGAAATCAGAACCAGGCTTGCTAGAGTGAGCTGGAGCAGACAATTACATCTTAGACACTAGAATGGTGGTAGAGGTGTGGGAGGAGGATGCCCTGGAGTGATGGAGGGAACTGGGTTGTTTAAGACAAATTCAAGGGGGACCTGGGATTGTGGAGTGACTCTCCAGTGTCAGAGCTGCAAAGCCTTCAGAGTATCAAACGACATCATCCCTCCATTGCACCAAGGCGGAGACTGAAGTCTGAGTGTCAGGGAAGGGTCTGCTTAGCCACAGGAAGTACAGTGTTTTCTTAATAAATTTGTGAATGACAAAGCGGCGCTTGTCTTCAGGCTTCCCCTGGGGCTGGGGTATGGTGTGATCGCTTGGAGGTAGGGGGTGCACTGATTGACCTCTCCTGGGGCATTTGGACAGAGGGCTTCTTCTTGAGGGACACAGCTCAGAAACAGCTCCAAGGGGCATTGTCTGGCCCAGAGGGATTGCCTGTGCTCACTCTGTAAGAAGGAGGACAGGCTGTGGGACTGGGAGGGTGACAACTGGGGAGTGTCACAGGGCTGTCTGCTCTGGAGGTATTAATTGTTCCCGTTGCATGAAAAGTTGGTCATTTCCCTGCTTCTGTGTCATGGGCTAGCTGCCTAGCCCTCGCCCCACTCACCCTTCCTGCCTCTGATGTTCAACAGGGAAAGGTCCCAGGGAGGCAGGGTTGAGTGGATGGACTATTGTCCTGGATTCTGGGGGCGAAGGAGGAGGGAGGGACTGATGATTACCTAATGTGTCTGAGCCAGAATGTGACTTGGCCCCAACCTCAGCTCCTGCAGTGGGTAGGGGAGCTGTCTGACTTTTGTATCTTACATGAGGAGGAAGGGGAAGCAGAGAAACTCTTATTCAAGAAGCTCATGGCCATATACATTGCTCAAGGGGGTGGCCTGTGCCCATGATTGTAGCGGCAATGGCCATCTGCCCGTCTCTAAATCTCACTCCACTGCCCTGCCACTGTATCTGGAATTCTACCATTGGGGTCACGCCTTTGATGAAAGCTGTGACTCTGGAAGAGCCCTGTGAAAATGTATCTGCGTTTGATTAAATTAACTGCTGCCACTTAGACAGTGCCTACTGCAGGGCTCCGAGGGGCTGGGGCAGGAGAGGGGTAACTTGTGATGAGTTAGTGGGGGAGTGGAAGAGGAGAGACTGGTGTAAGCAAAAGGCATGGCCTGATCATGGTGGGCAGGATGTGCTGGGGGCACAGGTGGCCCAAATTGGGGGGAATAAGTGGGGAGGCTACGGGGAAGGCAGACTGACCACAGGGCATTGAAGGACAGGGTACGGCACAGAGGAGAGTGGGCGGGATGGCTCTGAAGCCTCCTCTTTGTCTAGTGTTTTCTTTCTTTTTTTTAATATATATATATATATTACTGTGTTTTAGGTTTTGGGATACATGTGAAGGACATGCAAGATTGTTGAATGGGTCCACACATGGCAATGTGGTTTGCTGCCTTCCTTCCCATCACCTGTATCTGTCATTTCTCCCCATGTTATCCCTCCCCAACTCCCCACTCCCTGCTGTCCCTCCCCTATTTCCCCCCGACAGACCTCAGTGTGTGATGCTCCCCTCCCTGTGTCCATGTGTTCTCATTATTCAACACCCGCCTATGAGTGAGAACATGCGGTGTTTGATTTTCTGTTCTTGTGTCAGTTTGCTGAGAATGATGGTTTCCAGGTTCATCCATGTCCCTACAAAGGACACGGACTCATCATTTTTTATGGCTGCCTAGTATTCCATGGTGTATATGTGCCACATTTTCCCTGTCCAGTCTATCATCGATGGGCATTTGGGTTGGTTCCAGGTCTTTGCTATTGTAAACAGTGCTGCAATGAATATTCATGTCTGGTGCTTTCTGAATGACTCACACACTTTGAGAAGACTGTGCTCCTGAGACCTTCAACTGCTGCCACGGAGCTGCCCTTTGGGGGATATGGGAGGGTCCTCTAGGACTGTGGCTCTTCCACCAATACCTTCTGTCAAAGCAGGCCCTGGCTTCAGGAGCTTGTGACCAAGCAAGAGGGCTCCTACCTTTTCCTGCACTGGCAACATCCAAGGTGACTGTCACCTCCTCCCAGTTAGTGCATCTGGGGCTGGGGAGATACACTGTGGTACAGACAGCAACCTTGGTGATGGCAATGACAATATCTTGACAATGTCTTCATCAAATGCCATTGTTGAGTGTTTGCTTCCTAGCAGGCACCGTGTAAGCACTTCACACGTTTCATGCAAAGCTCACAAGGACCCTATTGTCACCCCATTTTATGGAGCAGGAGATGGAGGTACAACTTGCCCAGGGGCATGTGGTGAGTGCAGAGAACAGCTGGAATCCAGATGCGGACCTGACTGTAAAGTGGATGCCTTTGATCGCCACTCAAGGTCAAATGGAACAGAAATGGTCACCCATACTTTCCCCGTATGACATGAGGAGTTCCTAGCATTCTAGGTCTACACTGGATGAGGGATAGGGGACCTGGGACCAGACCCTGCCCCAGATAATCCCAGTCCATATGGGGAGATGGGATGGGATGGCACTCTAGGGGTATGGTGACAATACTCTCTGCTGGGCAGCACCTACCCTCAGCTGGGCACTCACAATGGTATTTCTCTGTCTTGTCCCCATCGAAGTTTATCCAAGGAGTACATGACTGTAAATTTTTCCAACTCCGCAGCCACCTGGCCCTGGCCCCAGCCTCGGCCGGGTGGCTGCTGCTGAGCAGACAACAGATTCGTCACGGGGCAAGTCCCTGAGCCAGCACAGCTGTCAATGGGGAGGGGTGGCTCTGCACGGTGGCCGTGGCAAGTTTACCCTTGAGTGTGACAAGTGCAGACAGAGACCTCTGAATTTGTGGCTCTTCCCTCTGAGTGATGGATGGATCTAGCTCCTTGAGCCTTGGCCCCACCACCTGCTTTCAGAGATGAGTTCCGCTCAGGGGGGTGGGGAGTGGAGCAGAGGGCAGGGTGTGCCTCTGAATACCACTGAGACCACTTTCTTGGTGGGCAGGGCTGGGCGTGAGGGCGGTGACCTTGGCCAGGCTGGAGGCAGGGAGCTTCAAGGTTGTGAGCTTGGTGTCTGCTGCCCCCCGCTGCCCCCTGACACTTTGCACCCTGTCCCTGCACAGCAAACGGCAGGGCATGACTCTTGCTTCCCTTCTTGCTTCCCTTCTCTCTTGCTCTTTTGCTTTCTTCCAATGATCCATCCAGCTGACAAATTCTTATGGAACACGCACCCTTTGCAGGCACGGTGCTGGGTTCTGGGAAAAGAGCAGTAAGCAAATCACCCAGTCTCCCTTTCCTTAGAGCCACGTGGGGCAGAAGCCAACAAACACCTTAAGAGACGAGTCACCTCAGGGAATTGCGAGGCCTATGCAAAGAATCCGGAGTGGTGAGAGTGACCAAACAGCCACTTTATGTGACCAGGAAGGTGTCTCTTAGGAGGTGACACTGAAAGATAACCCAGTGTGGCCATGTGTGGTTTCAGGGAGAAGCCCAGTAGTCAGAGGGAACAGCTGATGTAAAGTGCTGAAGGCAGGAATGAGCTCAGAGGGTTCCAATTTGAGAGCAAAGGCATTTTGGCTGGTGTGGAGCATGTGTGGGGACATGGCACAGGACAGAAGGACAGGGCTAACTTCTTCACAGGGCCTAAGTCATCACAAGCAGTTTGGGTTTTATCCTAATACTGGGTGACGGGAAGCTATTGGGAATCTAAAGTTGGGGGAGGCATGATGTCGTTTATGTTTTGAAATGATCACTCTGGTTTCATTAGAGCAGACGCCAGTAGCAAAATTCAAACTTGCTGGAGTTCTCCAGCTGCCAACACACATGGCCTGCCTAGAATACCCAATGCTATTTGTCCTGGTACCATTCTGGTCATATAGAATGCACTGTGTTTAAAATGATTTTAAATATGTAAAGTCTTGTATTAATGTCATTAATACACAGACACATATCTCATGAGTATTTCTTTATGAGACATGTGGACAAGGACCAATCTTATCCAAGGAAGATACAGAGCCTTGAGTGAAATTGGCACCAATACAAACCATCCTGAGTCCATCAGTTACAAAAACTGCTCCTAATAAATTGAGTAAAATAGGGAAGGTAAACGCAGGAGCCTTAGGAGCGTGGGCCCAATGGCTCAAAGGGATATTAACAGATTGGCATTTGAGTGTTGATGTTTGTTGAGCTTTGGGCAGCATCGTAATTCAACACATGGTTTGGTGTGACAACGCTTAGTGGATATGTTGAATTCGAGATGAGCATGTCATACAGAAAAGAGAGAACAGCTAGCCCAGAGCTTAGAAAGGAAAAGGAGAATAAAAATTGAGAAACGTGTATTAGAGCACGATAGGAAGGAATTTCAGTGTCCTGGAATTGAATTGGAAAGAACAGCATGAATTTAGGATGTTAGCATTCTGCTTAATCCCTCAAATAACCCAGGCTGCCCCTAGGATGATGCATGGGGTCCAGCACTACTGTCCGTGACATATGTTATGACATAACTGTGTAGTCCCACTGACCATGGATTAGTCCTTTAAGTCACTTCATATCACAAGGAAGCAAGGGCTTCCTGAAGGATAAGGTGTGTTGGATCTTGGAGAGATGTCTTGGTGTTGGAAGGCAGTGATGCTTTTAAAAATGTTTACAGGAAAATTGGAATAGCACAGTGGCCAGCCCAAAGAGACTCCTTCTTACCCCCGTTAGTATGCCCACACAGGGCCAATCTGAACATAAAAGTCAGTAATTATGGGCAAAAGGCACAAACCAAGTCTATAAATGAACCTGAGTCCATAAGCCTATTGAAAAATGAAAGTTAACGTGAAGTGTGCCAGAAGAAGTTGGAAGGCACACCATCGGTTTTCCATATGGTTTACCGAGAGCTATTGATTAAGTCATGCGGTTAGAGGCTCACACCTAAATTGTGGCCAGCATCTGGGTCTCTGACCCAAATTTTTGTCGACTTGTTCCAATAATTGCCTAAGAGATCAAAGTGCAGAATTGTGCTGTTCCTTGCAATGTTTATTTGGTTGTGCCCAGTGTTGGATGTTTGTAAAAAGCCAGGGTGGAATGCAGTGACCTGCAAGGCTTATTTCAAACCCTTAGCAAGCACCAGTATACACAGACCCTCAAGACCCAGATTTTGTCATCATAAACTTTTGCATGGCACATCCACATTGCCCTTTGCCCTAGTGACTTTACCACCAGGGAACAGGTATATAGCACACCCAAAAGAAATCAAGAGGTTTTGAGAAAAGGTGAAGAGGATGGTCTTATTGTCCCAAAGCCAGGACAGCTGACACTCCAGGGTCATATTTAGCCAACAGCAACACAAGTACACGTGGTTTTTTTTTGACCTTTATAGGTTAAAAAAGTGAATGATTGTAAAATTTAAAATGAGAAAAGTTCATGGCCCAATATAACTGACAGGGCTTCAGCCATTATGTCAGCATTCCAGGCATGAGGAATGAGGACAAGAGGGGAAAGAATATGTGGGAAAGAGAAATCCTGATTTTTTTCATTTCTTTTGAAAAATTGAAAGATCTTCATAGGAGGCTGGAGGTGGGTAGGGACCTCCGTGTCTAGACAGAGGTTGCTACTCCAGTTAACCCCAGTCACCACCACTCCCAGCTGTCTCTTATGTAGATTATCTTCTTGAGCTCCATAGACATTTGAGTGTTTGACTCCCGCTGGTGATACCAATGAAGGACAGAAACAGTGAAGGGTCCATTATTGCTGCTTCACAGCTAAGGAAACTGAGGCCTTAGAGGGCTCAACTAAATTGCCTGAGGTCACAGGCTCTGGGAGGAACTGCCAGTTGGCTACCCTATCATGCATCCTTCCCTTCCTCATCAATAACAGAACTCTATTAACTTTTTGAGATATAGCCTCTTTTCCTATGTTCCCCAGGCTGGCCATGAGCTCCTGGGTTCAAGCGATCCTCCTGCCTCAGTCTCCTGAGTAGCTGAGACTACAGGTTCACATCACAGTGCCCAGGTCACAACCCAGTGTGGCCTGGTGATTAAGTTCTGGCCAACGACATGTAGGCAGTGTTATAAGGACCATTTTAAAAAGCATCCTGGCTGAGTGTGGTGGCTCATGCCTGTAATCCCAGCACTTTGGGAGGCTGAGGCGGCAGATCACTTGAGGTCAGGAGTTCAAGACCAGCCTGGACAACATGGTGAAACCCCATCTCTACTAGAAATACAAAAAATTAGTCAGGCATGGTGGCAGTGCCTGTAATACCAGCTACTCAGGAGGCTGAGGTGCCAGAATCACTTGAATCTGGGAGGCAGAGGTTGCAGTGAGCTGAGATCATGCCACTATACTCCAGCCTCGGTGACAGAGAGAGACTCCATCTCAAAAAAAAAAGCACCTTAAGTTGGAGGGACACGTGTTCTTTCCCCTCTTGTCCCTATTCCTCATGCCTGGAATGCTGATATAATGGCTGGAGCCCTGTCAGCTGTATGGGGCCATGAAGAGACTCTGAGAACAGAAGCTGTGAATTTCAGAGTTGAAAGACAGAAACTGGATTTTCTGATGAATGCGTGGACCCACCACACCAGTCCTGACCTATGTGTTTCATGATGGCTAATAAACCATGTGTGTTTAAGTCAAGTCTCACTTACTGTGACTGATACAGTGGTAAGGCCAGGCATTCACACTGTCTGCCTGACACCAGTGCCTGGGCTCTTAGGTGCTCCCGTCATAGCCAGTCACAGACATTCCCAATTGCCTGAAGATGGCCTAACCACCCCCAGCCCCTTGCCTCCTGGCTTTGGAGAAGCAATTGAACCATATGCTTGGTCTGGGTAATGACAAGTATTGGTTCTACAGAAATTACAAAAGTGACCCAAACAAGGGCAATTTGGGAGTTCCTTGGTTGGGGACTGCAGTTCCATATGTCACCTCACTATAAGAACAGCAGCCTCTGAGCTTCGGTTCTGGGCTGCCTTCCAAGGTCAAATGACAGATAAACAATACCTGCAACAATGACCCAAAGGGAGCGGGTTCTTCAGGGAGACCCCAACAGTCTGTCGAGGCTGTCACCAGCTGCTACACTATTTTTACTAATGTGTAGTGTGTTCCTGTAGTGATAAGTGTCCTTTTAGTTCAAAGTAATGGATCTCTCTTGCTTAAGTGGTTGGGATTATTAATTTTGCTTTTGGCACAAGAAAAACCCACGTGAGACCAGGTGCGGTGGCTCACGCCTGTAATCCCAGCACTTTGGGAGGCCAAAGTGGTGGATCATGAAGTCAAGAGTTCAAGACCAGCGTGGCCAACATGCCATCTCTACTAAAAATACAAGAATTAGCTGGGTGCGGTGGTGTGTGCCTGTAATCCCAGCTACTCAGGAGGCTGAGGCAGGAGAATTGCTTGAACCTGGGTGGCAGAGGTTGGAGTGAGCTGAGATCATGCAACTGCACTCCAGCCTGGGTGACAGGACAAGACTCCAACTCAAAAAAAAGAAAAGAAAAGAAAAGAAAAGTCCACATGATTCACGTATTGAGATGTCTCTGGGGGCAGTGAATGAAGACGGCCTTCTGGTTGGAAAATGTGCAAGGTTTGTGCTCGAGGCTTTCCAGTCTTAAAAACGATAATACTACTAACATCACTTCCAGCCACGACACCATCTTCCTTCTTGCCTTCTCTTCTCCCAAGAATGATCTCAGCCGCTTCTCCCCGTCACCTCTCCTCACCCAAGCTGCTCACCACCCACCTCTGGGTGCTAACCCGACAACAGTCTAATCGACTGCCAGCACGGCCAGAATAAAAGTGGGCAGAGGAATGTGGAAGGACTAGACTGGCTGAGTCTTCTGGCCTCCATCTTCCTCCCATGCTGGATGCTTCCCGCCCTTGAACATCAGACTCCAATTTCTTCAGCTCTGGGACTCTTGGACCTTTGACCACAGACTGAAGGCTGCACTGTCGGCTTCCCTAGTTTTGGGGTTTTGGGGCTTGGACTGGCTTCCTTACTCCTCCGCTTGCAGTTGGCCTATTTTGGGACGTCACCTTGTGATCATGGGAGCAAATATCCCTTAATAAACTGTCCTTTATATATATACATCTATTAGTTATGTCCCTCTAGAGAACACTGACTAATACAGATTTTTTTTTTTTTTTTTT
>NW_016107735.1:1597775-1605180 GCF_001604975.1 Cebus imitator | reverse complement strand
TTTTTTTTTTTTTTTTTTTAGTTTTTTAATTTGATTGGACCTCTCTGTGGAGTTTGGTGCTGTTGTCACTCCCTCCTGAAACATTCTGCACTTCTGACTTCCTGACAGTAGGATCTTTTGGTTTTTCCGTCTGTACCTCAGGGCAGCCCTTTGTTCTCAAGCTGATCTGCCCTTGCTCCTCATCTTGGTCCCCTCCCTGCCTCCCTCTGCTCCTTTCTCCTTCTCTTCATTTCTCAGCTCACTGTGCACACAGTCCCTAGGCTCTCTCTCCAGTTCCCTACATTTATCTTACGTGCATGCAGTGGTGATGCCTGTCTTGGGTCAGCTTCCTCAGAAACAGACTCTGAGATGGAGATTTGCTGGCAGAAAGCTAAGTGGGGAGCATTTGTGGGAATGACACCCGTGAGGGATGAAGGACCAGGACAGCAAGGGCAGGATTGCACTGAGATGTAATTTAACCAAAGGCCTCAGCCAATCGCTGGGGGTGGGGGACCCTGGGTCTCCGGGGGCCCTTCAGGGATCTCCTGAATTGAGGCCAGGGAGCTTAGCTCTTGTGTCTCTGCAGCAGCAGGTCACTGGATGTGAGCTGCCCCTAGGGAGGGGGCATCACCTTGGGTGCAGCACCTTCCTTGTACCAAAGGGAATTCCTAACACGGGCCCAGCTACAACTGACAGCAGCCGATGTCGCCTGCAGCTGGGGAAATGAGTGTTTCCCTCCTGACGGGGGATCTGGTCAGCACCACAGGGTCCGCAACACAATCCCAAGTCTAAATTTATAGTCCTGACCTTTTTCTGAGCAAGCACCAGGCTTGTCTATCCACCGCTCCTGAATGTAATCTCCATGCTGCTATGGCTCTCCAGTGCAGCATGCTGCTCACACCGCGGCTCCCTTGTAGTCCCTCCTCTCTGCCTGGGACGTGCACTCACATTCTGTATGTATCGATTCTACATGTGTTTAGGGAGTGTGTCCCATGCCAGGCACTGTGCTAGGACCTGGGGCGCTTGGTCCTAGCAAGGGGCTGGCTGACTGGAAGTCAGCTCTCAGGCTGGAGTCAACCTGTCCTATCCAGGGAGACTGAGTAGGCAGCTCTTGGTTGATGGAAGACAGGGTGGGTGGCGCAGAGTCCACCAAGACCTGGGCAGGGCCAGTCTCATTGGCTCTGAAAGTTCTTTGTATCCAAGCAGTGGGATGAGGGGAAAAGCAAGGTCCAGGGGGGTGGTAGCAGGAGCGAATCTGCGGGCCTGGGACAGGGGCTTGGATGACAGGTCAGATGTGTGCAGGGCTTGGGGAAAGTGGAGCAGGGCGCCTCCAACCCCAGGCAACCCCTGCCTGGCTCCCTGGAGAACCAGCACTTCTCTGCTGCAGCCAGCTCCCCAGCTGCAGAAATTGGCCTGCAGTCCCCAATGGCTCAGTAGGGCCAGGATCATGCAGCCTGTGCCTATCTAGGTGCCCACAAACACACCTGAGCCCACTGTGCACAAATACATGCTGATACCTCTGATCCTCCCAGAGGCGTGCACCTGAGCACATCCATGTTCCCCACATACATACGCATGGATGGACTTACATGCATCTCCTGTACGTACCTGTGGCCCTGTGTCCGCACTTGTGACCCCACCTGCCCTGGCCCACACAGGTGAGGCCCATCTTCTCACTGGCACACGCACATGTGCAAGGACACTCACGGGCATTCTCATGTGCTAGTGCGGGCGCACACCTCCGCATGCTAGTTTGGAAAGCCTGAGTGACAGCTGTCACAATGCAGCTTTGTGGGCACCTTCCGGAGTGGCTGCTGCAGGGCAGGAAGAATTGTGGCTCTGCTTGCGTCAGCCTCCAGAGGGGAGAGGTGAGTCTTTTCTCTTTTCTCTTTTTGGGGCCAGCCTTCTGAAGTGCCATGAATAAGAATTCAGTTGCCTTTCCTCCCCAGAGACCAGGTTGCTCTCTAAATACCAAGGCAGGAAAGTGGAGACTTTAAAAGGTCATTACCAAACATTGAGAGGATGGTATTTAGCTGGTGAAGCGGCTCCTGGAGAAGAGACCTCAGATCCCAGCGGGAAGCCTTTGTTTTCACCTTCATTTGCTTCTCTGGATCCCAGAGGTGGGGAGGAGCAGAAAGCTCCATCCTCCAAGGTTGAGCTGCCCCTTGAACTGGGGGGAAACACCTTCAAGAGCAGGAGTGGAGCTATTTGAAATCACAGAAGGCTCTAGATGGGAAGCAATGGTAGCCTCTACAAGGTGCTGATCCTGGGGGTGGGGAGCTTAAGGGAACTCCCCAGTTTTTCTGGGGAGCAGGTGGGAGGAGGCAAGGCAGGGCTTCAGTTGCCACCTAGGACTACAGAGGCCTGGCAGGGGCCACAGAGGCCCATCCCTTGGCTTCCAGACCTAAGCAGAGAGGTTTCTGGGACAGGAGAGTCATCCCTTCCTACGGGAACACCTCCCTCTCTCCATTCTTTTGTAGCTAAAGTGGAAAAAAACAGATTATTGAACAGCTTGACAGCACAATTCCTTTTAGGGTCTTTGTTTAGGGAAATACCTTGCTAAGTTGGCTTGGTTAGAAGGTGAGGTCCCGAGGGCAGCCTGTTGACAGGAACCAAGGCGATAAGAACAACGAATTGGCTCAACTGTTCTGCATGAGAAGGTGAGAGAAACTGGTTTTTCTCCAGAGAAAATGGGAGAGGAAAGAAAGCCTGGGGGTGGGGGTGGGGAGGTCAGGGGAGAGCCGAGGAGGGAGTAGGAGACTGGGGTGCTGGGTCTTCTTCATTCATCCCTCCAGGCCCTGTGCCCATCCTTGGCCACCCTGCTCTGGACCCCAGGCCTGACCTCTGTGAACATCTCTGACTTCAGTGCGCTCCTCCTCTCTGGCCTTCAGTTGGGTTTGGCCAGTAGACAGCACTGACAGGAGATCAGAGGGTGGGAGGAGAGACAGGTGGGGCATTCACTGCTTGGCTCTTCCTGCCTGGCTGCAGGCCACAGATCCCCCAACGGCAGCCCCCTTGACTATGGTTATACACATAGGCCTGCCTCCTTCCTCCTGGCTCAGCCAGGCCTGTTTACTGAAAGGCTGGGGTGACATCACTAAAGATGGGGCAAGCCTTGGGGACACAATGCTACTGTCTGTTCTAGCCTGGGATGCCCATGAAGAGGGGAAGGGCTGGTACAGGTGGATTGCTTTGAGGCATGTATTGGGGGAGGCGTCATAAAAAGGAGATGTGTGACCCTGATGTGGGGTCTTTTGTGTGACAAAAGCCTCAAGTTGCCAGGCTCTACTGCCTGCGACTGGTGAACTGTCCTCTTGCTGCTCAGGACCAGATGGCACCTGCTCCTGGTCTACTTGTGGCCACCAGGAGAGAGGAGGTGGGATGCAGGTGGGAGAGAAGATCTCCGGGAACCGTGACTTGAGGATGGGTTTATTTTTCTGGTTCCTACAAGACAGTGGCGGTGGGGGGCAGACAGGCAGAGGAGGGGCTTTCAGGACCCATTTCTTTTCCCCTGACTCATGATGTATAATGCAATCAGATGACATTTAAATATTCATGTCATAAAAGAGGATGCAGATGCTAGTGTGAGACTGGTGGGCTGGGGCGGAGGGGAGGGAGAGAGGGGTGAGATCCACACTGGTGTTTTGTGGAACCACAGGATCTCCGAGTGAAAAAGGGCATTTGAGATCATTTAGTTTGACTCTTAACTGTGTCAAGAATCCCTTTACGGCATTCCTGATGGGTGGGCACCCTCCTCACCAGACTCACTCCTTCCTAAAATGAGATTTTCCATCATGGGGCAGCAATCCTTGCTCCGGGGAATCCTTCCTTAGACTGAGCTAAAATCTCTCTACCGCTACCCTCATTGGTCTCCTCCAGCGGTCCCAGCTCTGGGCCTCAGGAGCCATCTACGATGTGGCCACTCCAGTGTCCCCTGGCAGGCCTCAGAGATCCCCAGCAAGTGAATCTGTCTTCCCAGATCCAAACCAAGCAACCTAGGCCCTTCTCCTCTTGCCCAGAGCTTTCTTAAGGTGCTGCTCAAGAGACCCCAAGAGGAAAGCGAGGAGAGAGTGTGCGTCTGCAGATGAATGCTCATCCTGAACAGGGGCTGAGCGCCTGGGACCGTCCCCATGTCTGGACATTTGCCACCTAACTAGAGAGTGGATAATGTTTGGCTTTCTGGGGAGCTGGTGAGGGAGTGCGGTGGAAGGGAACCAAAACAAATTTGGTAATTATGAGACTTGGGGTCTTGATCTAACCTGGATACTTCTGGCTGTGCGAAGTCACTTCACCTCTCTGAGCCTCAGTTTCTTCATCTGTAAGGTAGGGGCACTTCCCTTATGAGGTTTCATGAGGATTATTGGGAGCTGGGAAGAGCAGTGTCCCTTGGCTGAAAGGGCCAGGACACTCCACTGGGTTTGGGGTTCTCTGGCTCAATTCTTGCGGCAGAAGGAGAAGAAAGCAGAGACTTGAGGTACTTGGGCATCCAGGTCCATCCCAGTAGGCTCCAGATGGCAGCTACTCAATGATGCGGCTGGAGTATTGATGTACCTGCTCAGGGCTGGGCTGACGTCTTCACAGTAGGAGCAGTGACCCCCGCTGTGGAGCAGAATAGATGGGACAAAGGCCAGAGCCATAGGGTTTTGCTACCCCACTGGCTTTGTGATTTTCGGGAAAAGTTCTAACTTCACTGACCCTTAGTTTCTCTATTTGAAGATAATAGGAAAAAAATGGCCAGATCCTTCTGATGGATGTTCTAAAGATAAAGGAGGCATGAACTGATTGAGTTTAACAGGAAATGAACCAGAGTGGGCAGGGCTTCTCAGAATACCAGGATGGGAAGGGTCATCGGTGCTCCCAAGAGCCATGGGGAGCCGTGGGAGATGGAGGAAGGTGTCAACGGGACGCTGGCCTGGCCAGATCCAGCATTATCCCTCCCGGCCTGGGGGCAGCGGAAATAGGCCCTGTCTCACCCCGTTGCATGCCTTTAGAACACAGGGCAGGACAGGACAGGACATTGAGACAAATAGTCCAATGGCCCATCAAAGGTGGGAATCCCTACTACAGACCCCAGCTGAGATTTTTTTTTTTTTTTTTTTTTTTGAGACAGGATCTTGCATTGTTGCCCTGGAGCACAGTGGCCTGATGATAGCTCACTGCAGCATCTCCCAGGCTCAAGCAATCCTCCTGCCTCAGCCTCCCAAGTAGCTGGGACTGCAGTTGTGTGTCACCATACCCAGCTAATTGTTTTTTCTTAATTTTTAGTACAGACAAGGTTTTGCTATGTTGCCCAGGCTGGTCTCCAACTCCGGAGTTCACTCTGCCTCAAAGTGCTGGGATTACAGACACGAGCCATGACGCCTGGCCCCAGCTGAGATTCTTGCCTTCAGTTTTCTGACTGAGGCTGAACTCACCTTTCCCACAGTAAGCCACGGCATTGCTAGAGGGGCTGATAGGAATTCTCCCTTGTGCTAGAGTGAGTTTTCCTTTCCCCACTGACCCCTCAGCTTCCGTGGCCCCAGACAGCCTTGGGAAGGTTTAAGAAGCTTCTGCCCTTGAGGCTGCAGGAAGAGGATATCGCAAAGTAGAGCAGCGAAGAGCTGCAATGAAGGAAGGGTCCGAGCTCCCTCCTGTCCCTGCTCAGACACCTTTCCTGTTCTCAGAGATGGCTGAAAGCCCTCACTACTGTCCCATGCTCCCTCCTGTCCTGGTCTCTCTGGGAAGAGGCCCAGCCTCTCACTTTGCTTTTGTTGAGGTCTTCCTGGGACGCAGGCTCCCTCAGCTCCCTGTCCCGCCGCACTGCTCTATGTCTGTCTCGGTCGGGTCCTCGCACCGTTCCTCAGACGAGCTGCTCTTCCTGTCACTATGCGGTCAACATTTTCTGCACCCTTGGGTTCTCCCCCAGCCCCTGAGCTCTTGACCGCATCCCTCTACATTCTCTCACGGGCCTTTCTCCAAGAGGCACTCCCCTCTCCTATGTCACAACCTCTCTCTCCTGACTGCCTTTCCCGCTTTAGCCTAGAAACCTCCGGAAAGCTCTTCCACGGTAGAAAGAAGCCAGCAAACAGACAAACAACAACTTCCCTCCCAAGACCTGGTGGCTCCTTTGGCTCTGACCCTCTCTCTCCCTTGCTGTGAAGCCAGGCTTCTTGAGCAGCAGCCTCCACTCACTGTCCACACTTCTCTTCTCCCATGCCTGGGCAATTGGTCTTCTGCTCCCACCAAGACCTTTCCAAGGCTACCAGGTGACATCCTTGATGCTAGGCCTGATTGGACACCCTCTGATCCTTATGTTGCCTGACTTCCTTGCAGCCTTTGGGACCGGCAATGACGCCACTTTCTCTGGACATGTCTTTGGCTTTGAAGACACCACGGTCACCTGGATTTCGGCTCAACATCTGGCCCTAGCTTCTCAGCTCTTCTTTCTCATAGCTGAGTATCTTAAATATGGATGCAGTTGGTCTTCTCTTTCCATTCCTCACACTCGCTGTGGAGGAGGCCATCCTGTGGGTGACCGTGATTGCATCTGTATGCCAAGGACTCTTGTATCTCCATCTCTAGCCAGGACCTCTCTCCTGAGCACCAGACCTCATAGCCAACTGCCCACTGGACGTCTCTATTTGGATGCCCTTCAAGGTCACCAGGTCCAATATGAAGTTCATCGTCTTCCTCCCCAGGACTCTCTGTGGCAGTGATGTCACCCCTGTCATCCATCACCCAAACCTATGGTCCCCCATCAACTCCTTCATTTCTCTTGCTCTTCTATTTCCTTCCAATGAGTAGGTGCTTCTGGGTCTATTTTCAAATATCTCTTGACCCGGCCCTTTCCTTTCTGTTTGTGAATACTATTGCCCCGGTCCAGGCCAGCAGTGTCCCTTGCCTGGATATTGACACAGCTCCCTACCGGTGCCTTGGCTTTCATCTACTCTCTGATCCCAGCGACCCTAGGAGTGCCCTGCCCTAGGGAGGAGGTGAGTGTCTGAAGAGGTCATTGGGACAGGCGTTCTGCTTCCTTGTGAACCAGGACCTGCTCTGGGGGTAAGGGGTATGACTGTGTATGCATGTGTGTTCTTGCAGTGTGTGGGTAGTGCGTGTGTGTTTGTATGCACAGAAGAAAAGGGATGATCAAGGAGGAACTCCTGGGTGGGCACTATGGCTCATGCCAGTAATCCTAGCATTTTAAGAGGCTGAAGCAGGTGGATCACCTGAGGTCAGGTGTTTGAGGCCAGCCTGGCCAACATGGTGAAACCCCATCTCTACTAAAAATATGAAAATTAGCTGGGCATGGTGGCATCCTAGTAATCCCAGCTACTTGGAAGGCTGAGACAGAAGAATCAGTTGAACCCAGGAGGCGGAGGTTGCAGTGAGCTGAGATAGCGCCATTGCATTCCAGCCTGGGTGACAAGAGTGAAACTATCTCCAAAAA
>NW_016107735.1:1511401-1597755 GCF_001604975.1 Cebus imitator | reverse complement strand
AAAAAAAAAAAAAAAAAGGTGGGGGGAAACTCCTATCTTCACAGTCCCCAAAGATGTTTCCCCAGAGCCTGTCTTCTGCCCGCCTCCCGCCCACATGGGAGGACAAAGCTCTTTCCAGCTGACTGCCGCCCGTGTTAGCTGAGACAAGAGGTGTACGTCTCAATTTTTATCACATGAAAATGAAATAAGGAACGCTAGAATAGATCCTGAAGAGACAAGACTTAAGAGATGACTACTTCTTTGCTGTAGAGACCCCTCGTCCCCTCCGCACCTCCCAGTAGAGCTGTTCTTGTTGAGATACCATCACTCCCTCTCCTTGGGGCTTTCAAAGAGGGTGTCATGGCTCTTACATTTTAAAACACAGGAGGAGTTAAACGCACAACAGCGGCAAGGAAAGCGGCTCTGAAATGCAAGAGTGTGTGCTGCTCGCCGGCACGGCGCCGGTCTCACAGCCCTGCCTTGATGTTGCTGCCTTGACTAGACAGAAGATGTTTTCCTTCTCAGTTGGGAAAATCCACAGCTTCACGCCTGCATGGGAGGTGGCAGTGCTCGAATTAGCGCTGGAGGAGGGGAGGGGAGGGGACAAGGTGACAAACATCTCCCTTGCCTTGCTTTCAGCCTTGGCCTGGTCCAGATGAACATTTGGCTTCCTTCCTTTGGGTCTTTCTTCCCTCCCTCCCTTCACTTATTCCCCCAAGCAACATGAACTGGAGCTGCTTCCTTCTCTGTGCCAGGCCTTGTGGAAGATCTGAGGTCAGAGAGGAATAAAACGTGGTCCCTGCTGTGGGGGAGCTCAGAGCTAGTCCCAGAGACTGATGGTAAAATAGATAAACCCAGGTGCCAGTTAGACTCTTCCTGCCCTTAAGAGCCAGGTTAGCATGATTCAAACCCTCATTCAACAGACCATGCACCAAAAATCTCCCGAGGGTCCTGCGCACGCCTGGAGGGCTTCTCACAGATGGTGTTAAGAGCACAGACTCCAGTCAGGCTGCCTGGGTTCAAATCTTCACTCCATCTCTTGCTAGAGCAACTGATGCTACTCAACTGCTCTGTTTCCACATCTGTAGAAGGCAGATAATAATAGTACTGATTTCATCGGGTTGTTATGAGAATTAAATGAGTTAGTTCCTGTGCAAATGCTCAGAGTGGAGCTTGCTGCATGGTAAGCATTATGAAAGATTAGCTCTTATGCTCAGTCATTTCTAGCGCTGAGCTCCTGTTTGCATTGAATTAATGCAGTTTATGCATCTTCTCACCTCCTGCTGGTGCTGTCGGTTTCACCCTGAGTCAGCCCACACACGGACCTCTATCCTTTCCTCTATGTTTCATTAAAAAAATCAGCCTCACCCCTAAAACAAAGCATGGCTGGGCACACAAAGTCTCTGTGGGTAGCAGACATTTCCAAAGGATGGGGAGAAGGGATTTACAGACTGCAAAACCGCCAGCAGTGTGAAAGTCCATCTTTGATATTTCCATTCTTAAAAGCCCGTCAGCTTCCACCACCTGAGCTTCCACCCCCTGTTACATTGTTTTATTACTTTCTCCTTTGCTCTTTCCCTTCTCCCCTACCTCCCAGTTCTCGCTTGTTTCCCAGGCAGAGCATTTTAGCTACCTCTTTCAGTTCCTTGTCTCTTGTCAAATCATACACTTAGGATGTTACCTCCCCCCCAACTGCCTTATCAAGGTATTTTCTTATACAAAGACATTTGCTTCCCTAAGAGGAAATCTGGCGTTGGATGTTATATCAGCCAGGATCCAGCCAGGAAAAGAGAAACCTCTAAACGTTTAGGACAGAAGGGATTGAACGCAGGGCGTTGGTTACCGATGGCAGAAGAGTGGAGGGGCTGAACAGTGTGGCTGCTCTGGTGGGTGATCTATTGAAACGTTCCTGCTGGTGAAGAGCTCCTGTCCCCTCTGTGCTTCCTCACTCGTCCTCCCCAGGATCCAGTCACTGGAGGTTTCCTGTCACAGCAGGCAGCCTCTGGGATCTGCTCCAGGGTGTCTTTCTCTGATTGTTAAATATTTGGAATGTCACTGTCAGTCTGGATGAATGGGGCCAGGGTGATTGGCAGCAAAGGAGTCGCAAAACCTGATGTGGAGACTGCAGGGGCTGAAGCAGGTGGGATGAGACTGGAGGCAGGGGGGCAGTTAGGAGGCTCCGTGGTCAACAGCCAGGGGACATCTTACTGCAGTTTGTTTCTCGGGAGCACACCCTCCTCACCAGGGATGAGGTCTAGGTGGGACATCAGCCCCATATTTTTACAGATAGGGAAACAGAGGCCAAGGAGACTGAAGTTTGCCATGTCACAGAGCAAACAAGGGCCAGAGCTGGGGCTCCTGGAGTCCAACTGAGGGCCCTCCTCACCATGTGCATCGCCAGAGCTGAGTTGTTACACAGCATATCTGGACCAGGAGGAGGAGAGGAGAAGCAAGGAGGACCTGAAGGTGAGCAGAACCCGCTGCAGGGAGATGGTGGGGACCACTGAGTTCTCTGCAGGACACAGCAAAGCTGGAGAGGCCTTTGAGTGACTGTGAAGGGAAGCCACAACAGAGAAGTCAAGGACACACATGGCCCCACTTCTGTGAAAGGAGGAGACGAGTTGTCATTGGGGGTGGTGAGAAGCGTTTCCAGGGTGGCAGCAGGGGAAGCAGACCAATGTTCTTAAAACAAACCTAGCACCAGGGCCCTGATCTCTGTGTGTTGACTTCTACTCATCTCATCAATGCACAGACTGTTGGAATGAAATAACGTCAAATGGAGATGGACGGTCTGGTCCTTGGGTGAGTCTGGGTCAACCTGGTTCTTGCTTGAAAGTCACAGAAATGAACTGTGGTCGATTTAAGCAAAAGGGTATTGATTGGAAGTCTTTGAAGTTATCCCAGACCCAGGAGGAGGCATGAGGACTGGCCTTAGGCACCGGCAGGAACTAAGGATGGTGATGGTGGGCCTGGGGAGCAGAGGTGCTCTTGAGGCTGGCCTAGCCTAGGGTATGCAGCTGTGGCCAAGGCTGACCTCCAGCCACCTTCTCTGCCAGCATCCCTCAAGAGTCATCTGGGAGGGGTGCCGAGGTCCCATGTCCACTCCCTGGCGTGTGCTAGGGTCAGGAGAAAGAAAAGCTCAGTTTTCAGACCGGAAAGTAGTCACTTGGAATCTTCTTCCTGCTGAGACAATACTCAAGGTGGGAGAGGCCACTCCCTGCCCCCACCCCTCAAATCAGGGTAATGTTAGAAAATGGACTTTGAGGAATCAACACCCAACCAATACTGGCTGGCTGGGGCTCTTTGGGCCTTCCCTGTTCCCTGGGGGTCCCATCCTCCCTGTACTCCCAAGCCCAGTCCCTGAGCTCTCTCCTCCCTCCCTCAAGCTCTCCCAGGGACAATTTTTCATTTCAGCTGCTGCAGTATCTGCTCAAACAATCATCTCTCCCTCTCCACTTTCCTTTGGCAGCTCCTTGCTCTCCACCCTGCAGCCAGGACATATTTAAAAGAGAGAAACTTTAAATTAAGTCTGGGAAACTCTAAATGAAAGAAAACAAACCCTCACCATTATCACAGGTAAGAAAAGGGCTTCTGGCTCCTGGTGGAGAATTGTAGACTTTCCTTCATTTTAAAGCCAGGAAGAAAATCAGGAGGATTTTTTTCCTCTTTCTCACCTCCCCCGACACCCTACCAGCCTCCTTCCAGCCTCGCGCCAGGTTAATGGAATCCGAAGCATTAGCCCGGCTCTCTGAGTGCACGATTGCTTGCCCCTTGGACTCAGACGGGGCTTGCTTATGGGCTCTGTAGGCTGAGAGGAAGGGGGCTCCTAACTCAATAATTTCATTCTCCCTTCAGCATCCTGAATCTCTCTTTTGGGGGAGGGGCAGTGTACTTGAAGGAAGGAAGGAAGGAAAGAAGAAAGGAAGGAAGGAAGGAAGGAAGGAAGGAAGGAAGGAAGGAAGGAAGGAAGGAAGGAAGGAAGGAAGGAAACATGCAAACTCTGGGCCCTGGGCAGCTTGCTTAACCTGGGAGGTCTCAGGAGGAAGTGCCTGTCCTGTCCTGGCCCTGAGGATCTCCTGGGGTGAACTCTCTCAGGCAGGCCTCTCCTGCGCTGTCCTTGGTGCTGCGGGGTGGCGGGGTGGGGTGGGGAGGTGAGGGTGGGGCTGGAAGAAGACCCATGTGGTATGGCTCACTCATTGCTTCCTCTGCCCACTGTTCCCAGGGTGGGCTGGCATCTAGGGCAATGACACTTACCAGCCACTGTGCTTCACCCTGCCAGAGACAGAGCTTCAAGTCTTCCACTCAAGTCCTCTCTCTCTCTCTCTTCCCTGCTCTCTCCTCTGGCTTTAGGATCTTGGGAGGATAAAGCTATTGGGTTCATCTCAAGTGAGCATTTCCAGGGCATCCAATGTGTTGGGGCAGGTCTGGGGCTACCTCTTGCTCAGGGGCTGCCCCTCTCCTGGAGAGCAAGAGGTGGCTGGTTAGGCTGCTTCTGCACCAGGCGTTGGGACAAACATTCTTTTCCACTTCTTTGTCTCCTGTTCTTGCCTGAGCAAGAGTCATTGAACTTTGCGATTAATATTGGTGGGCACTCAAATAATTGGAAACTTACTAACAGATGTGCCTGCATTTTTACTCCCACCTGCTGAGCTGGGTCCTTGCTAGGAATAGGCATGTGTCGTGCATCCTGTCTAGGAAAAGAAGACGGTGCATCGTGTCCAGAGAAAGAAGACGGGAAAACATGAGGAAATTTTAACTGTACTTGTTGCTAGCTGGCGGTACTTTGAGGGCTTGGCACACAAAATGTATACAATGAATAAAAGTGGTTATAAGGCTGTAGGGCCAGATGGGAAACATGAAGCTGAGCATATAGTGAGAATTGTAACTCAGATTTTCCCATGGACCTGACCTATGAACTCCTATGTATGTCCCTGGGGAGATGGAGGGGAATTAAGCAAAAGTGAAAAGAAGACTTTGACTAAAAGCACAGTAAGTCCTTGGGGACATCAACAGAACTCTTGGCATACCCCCTTCTCGAAGAGAAGAATAGAATAGCCTGCCTGCACCTGTTCCCTATTTCTGGGAGCTGCTCCATCTCCTATCCCATGCCACCCTGTGGTTTGAGTGGGAGCTACCAATCACGGTATTCACCCTTATAGTCACGTAAGTGAGCACATGACTCAGGTCCAGCCAATCAGGAACTTTCCCTCATAAGTTTTATTTGGAGCCAACAGAGAAAAGCCAATCCTCTGAAGGCAATGCTGTGAGCTGTCACCCTTCAAGTTATTGTTGGGTTGGTGGACCGCCCCCATCCTGTGGGAGAGAGCAATCTGAGTAGCAGGAGGCAGAGCTAACCCATCAAAAGAAGTGTAGGTGAGAAATGGAGCAGTGGGGGTTATTAGAGGGCATTCAAATCCTGGCTCTGGTCATTCCTGTACTCCAAGTACACCCCTTTACTTTCCGTGGTTTGGACATGCCATCCAAGATGTTCTTTTTTTCATCTGGCTACCTCAAGTTGGGATTCCAGAACTTGAAGGTCCTGTAGTATTAGAGGATTCCACATGTGTTGATGCTGGTTTGGCTGAACAGGTTGGAAGCCTGGTTGGGAGTGATGGCATCTGCTGAGAAGGGCCATGCCCAGCAAAGGTGGTGTTATCCCACAGGAGTGGCAGAGATGCCCAGGAGAGAAGGCAGTACTGGGGAAGATGCAGTACCCAGCAGAAGCAGCAGAAAGTTGGGGGTGGGTGGAAGTGGGCATAGAATTGAGCAGGCTTATTGGTAAAATCTATCATACATACATATAATCGATGCAGTCTAGTATTCATTTTATTTCCACTTGCTTTTACACCTAGGGCATTTTCCCTTAAAATTAAATATGATTTGAAAACATGATTTTTAATAACCACATAGCATTCCATCATATGAATCTAACATAATCTATTTAACAAATCCCCTAGTGTCAGAGAGTATAAATCAAAACTGTCTTCATGTTTTTTGGTTGTTTTAATTTTTTTGTTACTGTATACTATGCTGCTAGGAACCTCCTTGGAAATAAATCTTTGTGTACATTTCTAATGATTTCCCTAGGAGAAATTGTTATAAATGGAATTGCCTTATCAAAGAGTATGGACATTTTAAAGCCTTTGATCCATATAAATAAATTGCCTCACAGAATAATTGTGACAATTCATACTCCCACCGTCAGGTAGAACAGTTTCCTTTCTTCTGAACCTCTGCCAGCCCTAAGTACTATGATTTTTTAAAAGGTTGGTTAAGATGACAGGCAAAATATATGTCTCATTGTTTTAATTTTGATTTCTTTCATTACTAGTGATACTGAAATTTTTCATATTTTTTTGGCTGTTTGTAGTTTTCTATTGTAAATTTCTTATTTATGTCCTTTGCTCCTCTTTCTAATGGGGTTTCCAGGTTTTCTTATTGATTTGTAAGAGTTACTCACCTTGTCTGTGATGTATGTTACAAATATTATTTCCTAGTATTCTAGTGTGTTGTTTGATTTTTAATTTTGTTTATGATATTTTGATATATGTAATGGTTTGATTTTTATGTTTTTAGATTATTCTTTTTTTATGCTTTCTCCTTTCTAAAAAGAAAGAGTGTTTAGAAATACCTTTCTCAAAGAGAGATGTCCCAGTTTTGAGGCAGTCAGACAGAAGAGCTTCTCTCTTCTTCAGCCTTTTTGTTCTGTGCAGTCTTCAACTGATTGGATGAGGCCCACACACAGTTGGGAGGGTGATCTGCTTTACTCACTCTACTAATTTGAATGTTAATCTCACCCACAAACATCCTTACATACACACTAAAAAGAATGTTTGGCCAAATGTCTGGGCACCCTAAAGCCCAGTCAAGTTGACACATAAAATTAACCATCACAGCATCCATGAAGAGTATAGAAACATGTAAATTACAGTTGAATTTCCATGCATATATACGGGTATTACTTAAGGGATATGATCATGTTTTTATAGCTCAGTGAAAAATAAGACATCAGGAAATTGCAATAAATAATAAAATTATTTATTTTGGATGCTCAAAAAAAAAATACCTTCCTCACTCCAAAGTCAAATAGATGAAATTTCCTTATCCATCTAGAATTTATTTTTTGGAGGTGAGGTAAGGATTGGATTATATCCCCCTCCAAACAGTAAATCATTTGTCCCAACACCATGTGTTAAAAAAAATCTATTCTTGGCCGTAATTAAAAAGTAAAACAAAACAAAACAAAAACAAAAACAAAAAAAGACACTGGCCGGGATGTGGTGAAAGGGACTTTATGTTGCTGGTGGGAATGTAAATTAATACAACCACTGTAGAAAGAAGTATGGATATTCTTTACAGAACTAAAAGTAAATCTACCATTTGATCCAGCAACCCCACTACTGGGTATCTACCCAAAGGATAAGAAGAAAAAGACACATGCACATGCATATTTATAGCAGGACAATTTGTAATTGCAAAGGTATGGAACCAACCTAAGTGCTCATCGGCCAATGACTGGATAAAGAAAATGTGGTATAAATGCACTGTGGAATGCTACTCGGTCATTAAAAGATATAAAATAACACATTTTGCAGCAACTTGGATGGAGCTGGACACTATTATTCTAAGTGAAGTAACTCAGGAATGGAAAACCAAATGTCACATGTTCTCGCTTATAAGTGGGAGCTAAATTATGAAGATGCAAAATTATCAGAGTGATATAATCAACTGTGGGGGCCGGGCACAGTGGCTCACGTCTATAATCCCAGCACTTTGGGAGGCCAAGGCAAGCGGATCACTTGAGGTCAGGAGTTCAAGACCATCCTGGCCAACATGGTGAAACCCCATCTCTACTAAAAATAAAAAAAAAATAAAAAATTAGTCAGGCATGGTGGTGTGTGCCTGTAATCCCAACTACTTGTGAAATTGAGGCAGGAGAATCGCTTGAACCAGGGAGGCAGAGTTTGCAGTATACACTGCTTGGGTGACAGGTGCACTAAATCTCAGAAATCACCGCTAAAGAACCTATTCATGTAGCCAAAACTACCTGTACCCCAAAATCTATTGAAATAAAAAAATCCATTCTTTTACCATTGATTTGGAAGAGTACTTTATCACCTACTGAAGTTTTTAAAATGCAAGGATCTGTTTCTAAGCTTTCTGTTAGGTTCCTTTGGTCTGCTTGACTATTCTTGAACAATAATATAATTAAATTAAAAACCCAAACCATGAGTCCTTCTTTTTACATGGGAAAATTTAATTCAGTTGTATTTATTGTCAAAATTGATTATAAAATTTTGCATTCTCATTGAGTTTAATGCTTTTCTCTTTTTAATGCTTTTTTGTGTGTGTCTGTCTTGTTCACTGCTGTGTCTCCATTGCCTTGCCTAAAATAATGCCTGTCAAAGAGTGGGAACTCAATAAATGTTTATTAAGTTAGGGGTATGTGAATTTAGTATAAGATTAAAGTGGCCATTTTAGTGAAGATGGATAAGTAATATTTCTGGCTAGTTATCCAGAAAATAAATAAATGTAGAGTCTTACTTTATATCATGTGCAAAACAAGTTTCAGATAAATTAAACATTCAGTCTTCAAGATAAACTAAACAAATATTAGAAAATGTTGGAGGATATGTTTACTAACAGTGGAGTAGATAAGAGTCTCTTAAGATAAAAATGCAAAAGCCACAAAAATAGGTGGATTATTCTGTCTACCTCCAAGTTTAAAACTTCCCTAAGACAAAGATGTCATAAACCAAGCCAGGTAAAGCAATCGACTGGGAGAAAATACTTGGAATATGTATAATAGACAATAATCAGAATAAATGAGATTCCACACGTCAGAAGAAAAATAAAACAAAATTAGTAAAAATAGGGCAAAAGATATGAACTGGCAATTCACAGAGGGGAAAATGGCCAAAAAATATATTTAAAATATTTTGATAATCAGAGTCTTAAAAACTAAAATGACAGTGAGATAATCTTGACTCATTTGGTTAGAAAATACCAGGTGGTGGGTTGGTTAGGATATAGGGATGTGGTGTAGTCATACACAGCAAACATGAGTGTAATTGGCATTGTAGAAGGCAGCTGGGCAGAATCCATTAAAATAAAAAATCCACAGGCTCTTTGAAGTAGCAATTCCACTCCTTAGAATTTACCCTCCCTAAGAATTAGTCTCACATGTGCAAAAAAGGCAGATATAATATGTTCCTCCATCTCTGTGAGGTCAAACAATTGTAAAAGTCTTCATTCATTGTTTTTTTCTGGAGGACTGATGGAATAAACCAAGGAATATTCATAGTAAGAGCTTTTCACATATTTGTGCCACGAACTCCACTGGTAGTCTGGTAAAGCCCCCGGATTCCTTCTCAGAATAATGTTTTTAGTGCATAAAATAAGATACATAAGATTACAAAGGAAGCTAATTATACTGAATGCAATTATCAAACTATTATAAAAATCAGACATGGTGATACGCGTATTCTTTTAAAATCGAGATTTAGCAGCAGGTCTATAAACTACTATACATTTCAAGTTAAGATGAATGTAAATAATATTTTGAGATACTTGCAGTAACTGTAAACTGATATAAAAATATCTGTGATTTCTGTTGGTGACAAGGTGCTAATTCCACTGTTGTTTGTTGCCAACTGTATTCATTTCCCATTGCTGCTTAATTTATTACCACAAACTTACTTTATTACATTACTTTTCTACTGATTAGAAGTCTGAAGTTAGTATCACTGGGCTAAAAGCAAGGTGTTTGTGGGACTGTGTTTCTTTTGGAGGACTGAGGGGAGACTCCCTTTCCTTGTCTTTTCCTGCTTCTGGAAGCTTCTTAGAGCCCTTGGCTCATGGACCTGCATCATTCCGACCTTTGCTTCTGCCATCACGTCTCCTTCTTGGACTCTTTGACTCTCCAGCCTCCCTCTTATAAAGACCCATGAGATTACATTGGAGCCACTAAAATAATCCAGCATAATTTTCCCATCTCAAGCTCCTTGATTTGATCCCATCAGCAAAGACCTTTGTGCCTTGTTAGGTTCCATAGTCACAAATTCCAGGAATTAGGACATGGATATCTTTGGGGATCATTTTCTGCAAACCACTCCTACACTCATAACTAAAAGAAATGTTAATTCAGTTAGGGTTTAGAAGAAATAAATATGCAAAAATTTCCTGCTCAGGTTCATAGACTGCCCCTGATTTCCACCCATGAACCCTAGATCTGTCATTGAGACCTATTAACAAACTGCCATCTAGAAAGATAGTACTGATTTATACTCTCTCAACAGGCTATAAAAGTGCCCATTTCCAGGCTGGGTGCAGTGGCTCACGCCTGTAATCCCAGCACTTTGGGAGGCTGAGGTGGGTGGATCACAAAGTCAAGAGATTGAGATCATCCTGGCCTGCATGGTGAAACCCGTCTCTACTAAAAATACAAAAATTAGCTGGGCATGGTGGTGTGCGCCTGTAATCCCAGCTGCTCAGGAGGCTGAGGCAGGAGAATTGCTTGAACCCAGGAGGCGGAGGTTGCATTGAGCAAAGATCGCTCCACTGTACTCCAGCCTGGCAACAGAGTAAGACTCCGTAACAAAAAAAAAAAAAAAAAAAAGTGTTCATTTCCCTCAGGTTGTTACCTGTATCAGGTTTTACCATTTTAAAAAGAGGGAAAGGGAAGTTAGAAAGAAAGAAGATAGGAAGGAAAGAAATCTCTGCCAATTTGAAAGGGGAGAAATGTATATAACTGAGAATTTAGCTTTACCTAGATATTATGCTACCTTTTAATCTCAAACCTTGCTTGAAATTTTAACACCATCTTATGACTCTAGAGCAAAGGTTGGCAGACTGGCTAAAAATGATAACAGGTTTTATGCTTTTTATGCTGTGGTTTGCGCTGTGCTGGACACTTGATTCTGCCATTGTGGTATGGAAGAGCCATAGACATATGTAAACAAATAGGCATGGCTGTGTCCCAGTAGAACTTTATTTACAAAGCAGGCGGTGGGCCTGAATTGGCCTGTAGGCTTCCGTTTGCCAACCCCTATTTACAGCAGCACTTTATATTAAAAAATAATGCCAGCCACATATGTAATATAAAAATTTCCAGTATCCACATTAAAAAAGTAAAAACAAACAGATGAAATGAATATATTTTATTGGATTCGACATATCCAAAATATTATCATTTCAACATATAATCAACATAAAAATTACTGAGATATTTTACAATTTTAACTTTGCAGTGTGTATTCACAAGCTGGTATGTGTTTTCACTGTCAATGTTTCCGTTCAGACTAGCCACACTGCAGGTACCGAATAATCCTGTGTGAATGCTGGTCACTGCAGCGGACAGTGTAGTTCTAGAGTGTAAGTCTAAGGCCAATTTTGTTTTTTCTTTGCAGGCACCAAGTCTTTTTTTTTCTGTTAAAAAATTAAATTTAACTAGTATATGTTTAAGTAGAACATGTTTAGTTTTTGTCAATATTTTTGTCTGCTATTTAGAGATTGCTTTCAAACTGTGGACTCAGTTTTTTAACACAGAAGATACTACTTCTGTTATATCCTTGATTGTTGCTTTCGTTCTCTTTTTATATGTATTTTGACAGCACTAATTATTTGTATATTGGTTCTCAATTATTTCTCTTACCTGTTTTTTAATCTCTTTTTCTTTGATAGTATGGAGAAACTTTTAAAGTTTATTCTTCACATTACTAATTCCATTTTTTATACTGTGTTTTTAAATCTTTATAGGTTTCTAATGAAGATATGGTATTATTTACAATATTTCCTTATGAACTCCCTTTTTATTTCTGCCACGCAGCCAATGAGCTTTTTTCATATAAACCTTTTGATTTATCAATTCCTTTCCTCCCATTTTAAATTCAATTTATTGAACATAAAAATAAGTTTATTCACTTAATCCTCTGTTAAAGACCTTAAAACACTATCTTTAAACTGCCTAGTGTGTTTGTCAGCTACTGCCACGATAATGCTGTATAAGAAGCCTCCCAAAACACCATGAGAAACAATTATAAATAGATTTTGAGTGTTGGTTGGGGTGTTCTGCCTGAGGCTGTGGCCTGCATGTTGACTGGGCTGGCTCTACTCCGAGTCTCGCTCTGGGCCAGTCCACCTGAGACATATTATTTTCATGATGGAATTCAAAGCTTCCTGAGAGCCAAAGAAGAAACACTGTATGATGCTTAAGTGTGAGGCTCTAAACTCACACAGGATCACTTCCGTCCACATAGCATTGGCCAGAGCTGATCATCTGATCAAACTCAAAATCAGTTGGGTGGAGCTTTGTCACTTCACCCTTTATCACTTGTTTTAAAGAGTCAATTTGGCCGGGCGCAGTGGCACATGCCTGTAATCTCAGCACTTTGGGAGGCCAAGGTGAGTGGATCACGAGGTCAGGAGATCGAGACCATCCTGGCTAACATGGTGAAACGCCATCTTTACTAAAAATACAAAAAATTAGCCATGTGTGGTGGTACGTGCCTGTAGTCCCAGCTACTCGGGAGGCTGAGGTAGGAGAATCACTTGAATCCGGGAGGTGGAGGTTGCAGTGAGCCGAGATCACACCACTGCACTCCAGCCTGGGTGACAGAGTGAGACTCCATCTCAAAAAAAAGTCAATTTCTAAAATCATGATGATATACCACTACATACTTACTAGGATGGCTAAAGTAATAAACTGACCACACTGCAGGGGAGGATGCAGAGAAAATGGAGCTCTCCTGTAATGCTGATTGAAGTGCAAAATAGGATGGGCTCTTTGGCAAACGGGGAAGCAGATTTTATAGTTAAATATACATCCACTATGTGACCCAGCAATTCCACCTCTAGGCGTTTACTGAAAAGAGATGAAAACTTATACTAAGTGAAGGAAGCCAGATTCAGAAGGCTGCATACTGTGTTACTCTGTTTATCTGACATTCTAGCAAAGGAAAGACTGTATAGTATCAGAGAACAGATGAGTCAGTTCAAACAATGATTGTAAACAAAACTGAAGCCTTTCTAAAAATGCCTTTTGTTTCTTTTAGTAAATTGTTTTCATAAGAAGGCTCTTCTCCTTGGCACAGAGTGCTACGACCTCTGTTTTATGTTGAAGCATATTTCACACCCTGTGTTGTTTGGATTTTCCCTCTCTAGTTATTTTGTTTGTTTGTTTTGAGACAGGGTCTCTCTCTGTCGCCTACGCTGGAGTGCAGTGGCATGAGCCTAAACCTCTCAGGCTCGGGTGATCCTCCCACATCAGCCTCCCAGGTACCTGGGACTACAGGTGAGTATTACCACACCTGGCTAATTTTCTTTCTTTTTGGTAGAGACAGGGTTTCACCATGTTGCCCAGGCTTGTCCCAAATTCTTGGGCTCAAGTGATCTGTCTGCCTTGTCTTCCCAAAGTGCTGGGATTATAGGCTACTGTGCCCAGCCCTCTGTTTAGTTTTGAAGAAGAAAATTTCTACCTGCATCTAGTGTTTAATCCTAATTGAAGAAGGTGAGTCCTCCTTGGTTCTTCTCATTCTCCCTCATTGTAATTTTTCTACGTGGTTTCAAACAAGAAGGTCAGTTTCCACACTGTTTTCTTCTGTCACTCATGGCTGGGCCTGGCCCAGCTAGCATCTCTGCAGGCTATGCTGGCACCAGGAACAGTGTCCAAGGGGACATGTCTTAGACTTAGGGAATCCAGGTTTAGGAGATGATGTGTGATGCCTTTAGTGAGGCTTGAAAGAGAAGGCTGCCCAGGAAAGGGGCCCCAGGCCAAAGAAGACCCAGGCCTCTAGCTTGCTAGGCTAGGTGACAGCTGAGCCTAAAGAAGTTACAGGGACTTATTCCATTCCCTGGCCTTGCCCCAAAGAGAGGCCAGGAGTGTGAAGGTAGAGGGACCAGGTATTATCTAGGCTTGCTAGCCCTTGGGCTCCTCAGTCTGCCTCGTTTCTTCTCTAACTGAAATCCTCCTTGCCCTCCCCCATCAGCCCCAGCTCAGCCCCTCACCAGGCAGAGTGCACATTAATAACTAGTAGCTTTATGGCTAAGAAGCCTGCATAATTCTGCAGAGATGAGCTCCCAAAGGAAGCTGATAGTTTGGCTGGAGTTTTGTCACTGGCCACCTCTTCTTGCTTCTGGAATCACTCTGGGCAATCAATGACTTCCTTCCACTCCAGGGTCTCCTCTGAGCATACAGGCAGCTCACTGGTCTCCTTGGGCTGATCCTTGGCCTGGGGGATGCCAAGGGGCAGTGGCAGCCTGAGGGCCAAGCCAGGGCAAGAGCAGGGCATGCTGCCACCTCACACCATGCTGCAGGGCTTCCCTTCAGGGCAGTTTTGACTCTCTCACCCCTGAACTCCACTCACTTTCCTGGACCAAGCTTCCAGCTTGGGCTGGCTGGTGTGTGATCTTGTGAGAGGCCTTTGTCCTAGGTCTCAAGCTTCCCTTCTCAATCATTCAGGGAAGTGACCCCTCCTGGGAGGAGAAGGAAGCAATGGGGTGATGGGTGGTGGGTCTTGGACTGAGGGAGGGAGAGTCAACTTTTGCTACTGGGCTTGCATCAGTTGGGCCTGGACTGAGCTGAGCTGGCCTCTGTGAGGCAGGACAATGCCCGCCAAGGGACCTCACATGTGTACTGGTCCTGTAGGTTCAGAGAGAAGCCACAGGTAGTTGTGGCTGTAGGTTACTCCATGTTGAGCTTTTCTTCTGTTATTCCTGAACCTTCAGCAACCTCGTTAAATGTCACAGCCTAGACTCAGATGAACTGGGGGACTTGTGAAAGGCTGTCCTCCCTGTGTGGGACAGAGTGATAAAGGAGCGACGGGCCCTGCTTTTGCTGAAGCCCCCTTCGGATATCAGCGAAGGCCTAAAAGGAGGCTGGTGCCCCACGGCGGTGGGGGGAGATGAGGCAGCATGGCCACATGTGGAAGGGGCCCGAGGGGAAGGTTTACACCTTTGACTCCCTCACCCCTGAACTCCACTCACTTTCCTGGATCAAGCTTCCAGCTCATCCTGGCTTGTGTGTGATCTTGGGAAAGTCTCTTCTCCTAGGTCTCAAAATGTCCCCAGCATGCTGTCTGACATTTACTCAGGTGGCCTCCGTTGAGGGTAGATGGTGATGGACAGTACAATGTACTCTAAAAACTTCCTGGGAGTAGGGCTTCCTTTTGCAGTATCCACCCTAGAAGCTGGGGAGATTCTGGTGACGGGTTATTCCTGTTCTCCGTGAGCTCTAGGGAGGAGACATGAGCGAGGCGCCACAGAAGTGCCTTGGAAGGGAGGAGTGTGTCCTTTGGTTTGGGTGGGGAGGAAGCTTTCCAGTGTGGCTGTTGGAGTGGCACTCAGAGGGCACAACAGCAATCATCTTAGTCCATGTGCCTTCCTCTGCTTCTCAGGCTATTTCATTAGGACACATTTCTAGGAGTGAAATTTCTATGCCCAATGATAGAGCATCCATCAGGATGTAGTGACCAAAAGCCCCCAAGCTGGCTTCCCTAAACTAGACACATGTGGACAGGGGTTGTATTAGCTCACCTGGAATGGGCAAGTCCTAGGGAGAGACATGGCTTCTGTCAAGTGGGACCCAAGTGGGACCTGGGACTCAATCCATCACCCTGGGGCTCGTCCCCTCTCCCTCATCTCTCTACTTGGCTTTCTTCTGAAAGGAATTAATTTCCTTATTCTGAGGCAGGCTCTTCTCCCTGCTGGAACCCCTGGATGCTCCAGACTTATCTCCTGCCAGCTTAGCCATCTGTGCAAAACCAGAAACTTTCTCTTTGATTCAATCCACACAAGATCTGGGCCGAGTCTCACTGGACTAGCTTGGGTCCCTGCATCACACAAGGCTGGGAAAGGCAGTGCCTCTGTTAGTGAGTCCTGAATCCTGCACACACTCCAGGAACCTGGAGGGAGTGCCCCTCCAAATCCGTGGATGGGCTTCCCAAGGGAAGACCAGGATCCTGCTACCAAGAGATGATGCCCAGCAAACTCCACAGACTTCCACTACCAACTTCATCAGATTTTATCTTCAGCAGTCACTCAGTGGCAGGAAAAACCTGTTGGAGCAGAGTATCAAGGAAGGCTAGAAATCCTTGAGAGAGTCATTTATTTGCTGGATTTATCTATTTTATGGATTGAAAACTGTTTATGTCAGGAGCTGCTTGGAGCTCTGGAGGAAGAGTGACTAATGGTCAGGCACTGTTCTGGGCCCAGGGGGTTAAACAGTGAACCCCCTGGTTACTGTCTCAGAGAGCTTTAATTCAGGGTGGAAGAATGTGTGTGCAGAGATAATGGATGAGCAGAGTTCGCAGGTCACAGGGTACTCCAAAAAGCTGGGCACCTAGGCCGATGGGGGTGGAGGTGAGCCTGGGCATGGGGGTGCCTGGAGGTGAGGCTAGACTCTAAGACTGGAAGGATGACTGGGGGTGGGATGTTCTAGAGAGAGGAGACAGCCCACTGAAGGTTAGAGTCCCAAGAGAGGAGAGGGCATTCAGCAACTTCTGATGGACACCTGAGGCTGGAGGGTCCATGTGGGGATGGGCCTTGGGAAGGGATGCCATCTGCTGAGGCCCAAGGGGTTGGTAAAGAAAACTAATGGGGAAAGAGGTCTTTTCCAAGGGCTTGGGCTTGATCCTGGGCAATGGGAAGCCAGGCAATGTTTCTGAGTGCAAGTGTGGCTCATGCAGGTGTGTATGGTCTGGGGCAGTGGGGCTGGCTCACGTTGGGGCCTGCACCTAGGCAGTTGGGGGGCCAGGTGACCTGTGGAAGATAAAGAGTAGCACAGGACCATACCTGTCTCACTTGCTCTCCCTCCTCCTTCTCCTTTCTCGGGCCTGTCTTCCTTCTCCTCTCCCTCCCCTTTATTCCCTCATCCCTTTTGTCTCCTTGGAAGGTGGAGAGCTGCCTTTCCAGAAATAGGAGTTTATGGCGAAGTTTATCCTTGGCACGAGAGACATCCGCCTCACTCCAGAAAACCCAGGATAAAATAAATCTAATTAAATCTGTTACTGTTCACAGAGACTAGTTTTGTGGGCAATTGACCTGTTTTATTTATTATGTAAACCATCATGAAACCCAAGCTCCATATTATTTATGCTAATGGAAGGGAATAGGTAATAAATCCCGCATGAGGATGTGGGCAGACCAGATGGTGCTGGTGGCACTTTGATAGCTCGTGCTGGAGGAGCTGGTGCCAGACGTCACTCCCAACCCCAGGAGAAGGGCTGGGAGGGGCTAGGAGAGGGTGAGATTGAATCTTGGGGGCAGCTTCACTGTCAGCAAATTGAAACGTGCTAATGCGAAGATGAGGGCTTTCTGGGTCATCTCCTTCTCCTCTTGGAGGAAACGCCAATCTGTGATACATCCCTTGGAGAAATCGGAATAAAATTAGATGGCACATCTCCCATTTGCCCCATGCTAGGGCAAGCCTGCCACCTGCATGCTCACATCAGATTCCACAGCGACCCTGAGACGTAGGCCTCATTCGCCCCCGTTTTACAGGTGAGAAAACTGAAGCAGCATCAGAGCTGGGGTTTGAACTCAGGGGTGTTTGAACTTGACATGTAAGCCTCAAGTCTTCTCAGGGTGCTGTGGCCTTTGGTAATACAGATCTGGGAAGGAAGGGTGGAGACCGGGGAGGAGAGAGGAAGAGAAGAGGAAAGAAGGAAGGGCAAGGAGGGGTGGCACAGTGAGGGGGGTAGGGAGGATTGAACTGGGTGGAGAGGAGGGGAGGAGAGGGAAAGGGGAGAAAGGAGGAAGGTAGAGTGACGCAAGGGCAAGGGGGAGGGGTGGAGAAGGGGGAAGAGGAGAGGGAGAGGTACTTCTCTCTCCCCTGAGAGCAGCTGGCCTTAGATCTTCAGAGGAAATGAGAGTCAGACAAAGGTGGTAACTCTTTCTGGCTGTGAGGGCAGCTGCCCCTTAGAGAAATGGAAAAGCAGGGAGTGTATTCCCTGCCAAAGGCTGAGAACATCATCTTCCCTTCAAAGAAAGGAAGAAAGAAATGCAAGTCAGGAGGCCATGGAGAAGAATTTGAGTTTGCTGTAACCTTGCAAGTAAGCAGCATTGGCTACCAGCCTGCACTGCCTTCCCCAGCCAGCCCCGCCCCCTGCAAGCAACACCGAGCACATGCCATTGCTCTTGTCTGTATGCCAGGTGCAGACTCTTGCTTTGCTTGCTTGTCTTGGGCCAAAGGGCGTAAAGAGAGAATTTAGTCCCAAGGCAGTGTGATCTCTTTTTAAAGATTCCAAAGGCATTGGGGCTGCTGTGGCAATGGAAAGGTTTGAACTTGCAGTGTGAACTTGAACAAGTAACTTAGCATCTGTCAGCCTCAGTTTTCTCAAGGGAACAGCAATACCACCTCCAGTGTTGTGGATGAGAGTTGAACAGGACTAGCCTGGTGCCTGGCACAGAAGAGGTACTTGCTTAGGTCAGATTCCCAGGGGGGAACACTCTTGAAATGGGGGTTCCAGGAAGTTTACTGCAGGGTATAGAGGAGGGAAGGAAGTAGGATTGGGCAGAGAAAGGAGTTCAGTGGCAGTGCAGTTGCAACAAAGGCCTTAGCCCTGCAGGAACTCTGGAGCTGGGGTGCACCTGCAATAGTGGCCAACTGGCTCAGTTTTCCCAGGACTCATGAGATTCCTGGGACGTAGGACTTTTGGTGCTAAGATTGGAAGGGTCCTAGGGAAACTGGGATGAATTGGTTACCCCATCCTGCAGATGTGTCCTGCTTGTGGCAGAGGGGCTGGACCTTTATGTCTCAGTGGACTGGAACTGCCTTGAAGGGGGGAACTTAACCCTGGGCAAGGTGGCTTTCTTTGACTGAGGGCAATTCCTGGAGAGGGACTCAGCTATGAGCCATCGGTTGCCAACATTTCAGGCAGTTGGGGGAATGAATATCTCATTTCTGAAGGTGGGAGCTGCGCAGCTTACCACAACATCCCCTACGTTGCTGGGTAAATGTAAATTCTCTCCTCGTCTCCTGTGAGGCAGGCCGGGGTAGTTATATAAAGAGAAGTTCCCAAAGGTGTCACAACTAGTGACATTTTAAGAGCTCAGGGAGGTCTCCTCCAAACTCTCATCTTGGCTTGTCCACAGGGTAAGATCTTGCACCTCTGCTGCAACATAGAGGCGTAGGATCTGCACCCTGTGGCACCAGGAGCTCCCCATTACAGGTGTAGCCTCTTGAAACACCAACGTGGGGCCGTGGAACTCATGAGATTTTTTTCAGCAGGAGAGCTTTTTGCTTTCTTTCCTGGTGATTATTTTTCCCTTCCTCTAGTCTGGGAGACCCAGACTATCCTCATCCTAGATAATTAAAATGCTTATAACACAAATAATAGCAGCTGACATTTATAGAACCTTTACTCGTGTCAGGCACGGTTCTAAAGCTTTACATGTAATACATCATTTTATCCTCCCAGCTGTCCTATGAGGTAGATACAGTTATCCTTATTTTACCAAGGAGGAAACTGAAGACCAGACAGGGTTACAAATGGATGAAGTTCACATAGCTAAGAGGTGGTAGAGCCAGGACACAAATCTAGGCTCTTTGCTTCTTGTGTTCTTCTTGTGGTGCAAATGACACCATTAGATTGAGACTGTCAACTCAGTCCAAACTTGCAACTGGTTCCTGCTGGCGTTTCTGTCCCTGCACCCTTTCATAGTGACAACAATATTAAGAACAGTAAGAGTTACAACTTACCGGGTTCTAACTCTGTGTCAGACACGGTACTAACTGCTTTACCTTCATCGCCTCTTTGATGATTATCATAAGCCTACAAGGTAATCACTCTTATTATCCTCACTTTATAAGTAATTGTCACTTACCCAAGGTCACAAAACTGGTAGGGTTGTTCTGGCTACTTACTGCTGGGTAATACACTCCTGCAAACTTACCAACTTAAGACAAGGGCTGCTTTATTACATCTCACTATGCTGTGGGTGAGGAATTCAGGCAGGGCTCAGCTGAGTGGTTCTTCGGCCCCATGGTGCATGGACTGGGGTCCCCTGGTGGTATTCAGCTGATTGCTGGACTGGCCTGGAGGGTCCAAGACAACTTTTCTCATAGATGTCTTGGTGAGCCCAGCTGTGTCTCTCTTCCTCTCCTTATAGTCTCAGGACACCCCCAAGTGGTCTCCCCAAGCAGAGTCATTGGACGTCTTATGTGGTCACTCAGGATCCAAGAGTGACTGTTCTCAGAGCCAGGAAGTGAAAGCTGCTTGTCCTGTAAGGCCTGAGCCTGGGAACTGGCACAGCATCACTTCCAGCATGTGCTGTGGCTCCAAGTCATGACAGCGCTCACACTAATGCAAGGAGGAGGAACAGACTTCACCTCCCAGTGAGAGGCTTATCAAAGAATTTATTGCCCTCTTAAATCTACTGCAGAGACCAAGTCTGTCTGCTTCCCAAGCCCTGGTGTTTAACCCACTCTCCGCATGCATCTCTATCTTCCCTTAGGAGCTTTCTCTTTTCCCTGTGATTTCTCCTTATTTCAGAAAACCCAGCAGCTAGTCGTTCCCCTGCTCCTCAGCCTTCAGAGCCCTGGGCTTGGCTGGCAGGGTCGAACTGTTTGGCCCTCTGTGCTCCTCTCCCTAGCAGCGTCCTCTCCTTTTCTTTGCTCACCTTCCATGCCTGTGCTCTAGGCCTCCAGTTTGCCTGGCAGCTCTGTCCTGGATTGGCATGGGGGCCCTGGCAGGGGATGAGGCTGACCCACAAGGCAGCACAGTGGCTTAGAGGAGAAACCCACAAGTGAGGGCTGGCAAAGGAGGTGGACAGCTGGCAGGGTCCACTGGGGTTAGTGCTGATGGGGGCACTAAGGCAGCACAGTACTGCTAGCCTGGGGAGACTCCGTTGTGGTCAGGCCATCATGCATGCCCCTGCTGAAAACTTCCCGTGGCTCTCCATTGCCCTCAGGCTAAAGTCCTGCAGGAGCTGATCTTGCCTACTCTGCAGCCTCACCCCTCAGCATTTCCTGCCCTTCTTCCTTCTCTGGCCACACTTCTGTTTATCTGGGAAGACAAAGAGGTTGAAGAGCTGTAGCTATCTTGAAACCCTAAGAGACCTGGGAGGGGAGTGAGAAAGTAGAACTGAGAAGGAGAGAGAGAGGTAGAGAAAGGGAGGAGGGAGAAGGAAGAGGAGAGAGAGAAAGGGAGAGACACACAGAGAGAGACAGAGAGAAAAAAAAGAGACACAGAGAGAGAATCTGGATGGTTGTTTGAGACTGGGGTCAGGCCATGTGTGATCAGGTATGCCGAACTTTCCAGTTACATGAAGCGATGCACTGTCTATATGTTCGAGCCAGTTTGGTTTGCGTTTTCTGTCATTTGTAACAAAAGAGCCCCAGTGTTGCTGAGAGTCCTGAAACTCGAGCTGGACCTCAGTAATGATATTCAGCCCTCGGTAATGATAATAGCTTTCTGCTGTAGGGAAAATGCTTAGAACTTGGCTGTCTTGGCTGGAAGGCCCAACTGATCACTGTATAGATGGGGAAACTGAGGCCCAGAGAGGTGAAGTCACACATGGAGGAAGTGACTGCCACTGGAGATGCTTCAGCAGAGAGGACTGGGTTTTCTACTGAGGCCCCTGACCTCACCCTGCGTGGGGGGCAGTGTGTGAGGCTCTGTTGAGACAAGGGACAGGAAGGCCCAGACCTGACTCATGGGAAATCATGGTAGTTGGACTTGACCCAGGTTAGGGAGTGACTGAGGCTCACCAGGCAAACCCTGGGCCCTCGGCCTTAATAGTAAACAGAGGCTGCAGGCCCAGGGGTCAGCAGGGCCTCATGGGTGAGGGCAGATGGGGCAGCCTCAGGACCACCCATGGCCAGCACAGGAGGCTGAAGGGCCACAGGAATGAGGCTGAGTTAAGTGGGGTGGCACCCTATTGTCCTGCTCAGCGCACAGGATTCCAGCCACCCTCGCCTGCTCTTTTCTGAACTGGGCCTGGCAGTTTTGGCACCAGGGCCTTTGCACATGCTGTTCCACCTGTGTGGAAACCCTCCTGCTCTGCCTTGACGTCCTCTCTTCATCGTCCAGGCCACAGCTTAAATCTCACTTCTCAGGGAGTTTCTCCCTTCCTTCCTTCCTTCCTTCCTTCCTTCCTTCCTTCCTTCCTTCCTTCCTTCCTTCCTTCCTTCTTTCTTTCCTTCCTTCTTTCCTTCCTTCCTTCTTTCTTTCCTTCCTTCTTTCCTTCCTTCCTTCTTTCTTTCCTTTCTTTTTTTTTATTTATTTCTCTTTCTTTCTTTCTTTCTTTCTTTCTTTCTTTCTTTCTTTCTTTCTTTCTTTCTTTCTTTCTTTCTTTCTTTCCTCTCTCTCTCTCTCTCTCTTTCTTTGTTTTTTGAGACAGAGTCTGGTACTGTCTATTTGGAACTATTTGTCATGTATAGATAAATATATAATTATTTGTCATTTATAAAGCAGACTTCCCTCTTCTTTATTTGTTTATTCTTTTTTTGAGACACAGTCTCACTCTGTCACCCAGGCTGGAGTGCGATGGCGTGATCTTGGCTCTATGCAACCTCTGCGTTCAGGGTTCAAGCGATTCTCCTGCCTCAGCCTCCTGAGTAACTGGGATTTGCCACCACACCCGGCTAGTTTTTTGTATTTTTAGTAGAGATGAGATTTCACTATGTTGGCCAGGCTGGTCTCAAACTCCTTACCTGGTGATCTGCCTGCCTCAGCCTCCCAAAGTGTTGGGATTACAGGTGTGAGCCACTGTGCCTGGCCTAGGGACACCCTTTCTTATCTGCCTTCAATCATTCAACAAATATTTATTGAGCTCCTAATATGTGCCACATGCTTTTCTAGAGGCCAGTGGTGAACAAGACCAATTTGAGGTCATATTATCCCTGGACAGTGGAGGCAGGTGGATAGAACACACACATACGCAGACGCACACAGAGACAGACACTCCCAGACACACACTCATATAGACACACATAGATGCAAACACACAGATATAGACACCCAAACACGAACACAAACAGACACACACAGATACCACACATAGACAAATACACTCACACACACACACACACAGACACTTCCAGACACACAAACACAGACACTGACACACACACACAGACACTCCCAGACACACACTCATATAGACACACGTAAATCCACATACACAGACATAGACACCCAAAACAAACACACACAGACACACACAGATACAGACACACATAGACACACACACAGACACAGACACTTCCATACACACAAACACAGACACTCATACACACACACGCAGAGACACCTAAACACACATGCACATACACTCAGACACACAAACACAGACACTCATACGCATGCACACACACACACACACACACAGACACCTAAACACACACACACATACTCCCAGACATACACTCATATAGACACACATAGATTTGCACACATGGACACTCAAACACAAACACACACAGAAACAGACACACATAGAGACACAGAAACACAGACACTCATACACACACACACACCCCCAAACACAAACACACAGACACTCCCAGACACACAGACACAGACACTCATAAACACACACACACGGATATAGACACCCAAACACAAACACACACAGACACAGACACATGGAGACATAGACACAGACACACACAGGAAACGGAAACAGAGCAGGGGAATTGATGCTTGGGAAAGGAATGAGGAGTTTCCAATTGCCGGGTTGGAAAAGCTCTCCGAGGAGACTACATCTGAGAAAGAACTTGAATGAGAGGAAGGAGCACACTGGGAGAGGGGCATGGGATTCTAGGCAGAGGGGGCAGCGGGGGGGGGGTGGGCCACCAGGCTGGGTGGGAGCCACAGGGGAGAGGAGGAGCGAGGGCCTGGTGCAGGCAGAGCTACAGGCCAGGAGCCCTGGCCTTTCAGGTCCCAGCGAGGACAGGGAACTATGCTGGATTTTGAGAAACCACCGAGGGCTTTTTTTTTTCAGCTTTTAAGTTCAGGGGTAGGTGTGCAGTATGTGCAAGTGTGTCACATAGGTAAACACATGCCATGGCGACTTGCTGCACAGGTCATCCCCTCACCTAGGTATTAAGCCCAGCATCCATTAGCTCTTCCTCCTGATGCTCTCTCTCTCCCCACCCAGCTGCAGGCCCCAGTGGGTGTTGTTCTCTGCCATGTGTCCATGTGGTCTCATCACTCAGCTCCCACTTCTAAGTGAGAACATGTGGTGTTTGGTTTTCTGTTCCTGTGTTAGTTTGCTGAGGATAATGGCTTCCAGTTCCATCCACATCCCTGCAAAGGATGTGATCTTCATCCTTTTAATGACTGCATAATATTCCGTGGTGTATATGTACCACATTTTCTTTATTCAGTCTATCATTGATGGGCATTTGGGTTGATTTCATGTCATTGCTATTGTGAGGCTACAAGAAACTTGAACAAATTTACAAGAAAATAAGCAAACAACCCCATTAAAAAGTGGACAAAGGACATGAACGACACTTCTCAGAAGAAGACATACATGTGACCAACAAACATATGAAAAAAACTCAACATCATTGATCATTAGAGAAATGCAAATCAAACCCACAATGAGATATCATCTCACGCCAGTCAGAATGGAGATTATTAAAAAGTCGAGAAACAACAGATGCTGGTGAGGCTGCAGAGAAAAAGGCATGCTATTACACTGTGGGTAAGAGTGTAAATTAGTTCAACCATTGTGGAAGATAGTGTGACGATTTCTCAAAGACCTAGAGACAGAAATACCATTTGACCCAACAATCCCATTACTGGGTATATACCTGAAGGAATATAAACCATTCTATCATAAAGATATGTGCGTGTGTATGTTCACTGCAGCACCAAGGGCTTTTAAAGAAGGGGGTGGCACAGTCTGAGTCACGCTTTAGCAAGCTCACTCTGGCTGCCGTGGGTGGTGGACTGCCGGTGGAAGAGCGTGGAAGCCGGAAGCCATGCCAGCGGTCCAGGCAGATGACAGTTGCTGGGGCTGGGACAGGAGCTGTCATACTGGGGAAGGGGTTTTCTGGATATAGTTTCAAGGTCAGTCAAGCCAGGAGCATTTGCCAAGGACCTGGTTATGGGGCATGAGAGAAAGCAGGCAATGACTTTGGCCTGAGCTGCTGGGTGCCGCTTACTGAGATGTGGAAGGGGGAGAGGAGAGGGGTCTTGGGGGAAGCCTGAGTTTCATTAAGGTTGTGTAAAATTTGGGGTGCCTCTCAGGCCAATGGAATGTCTAGCAAGCAGTTGTATGTGTGAATTTCACATTTAGAGATGGGGTTATGGTGGGAGACCCATATTTGTGCATCCTCAGTTTACAAAAGGCATCTAGCATTGCTGGGTCCTCGATGAGCTCACCTGCGGAGAGAGGGTAGAGAGAGAAACCCGAGGGTGAGCCCCAGACATCTCTGCTTGCTTCTGGGATGTCACTCACCTGGTTGTCCCCTAGCTGGTTCTGAGGTCAGCACTAGTAGAGGGCTTGAGTTCATTTCCTAGAGCTGGCATCGCAAATTACTCCAAACTGCTGGCTTAAGAAAAAGAAATCTATTTCCTCACAGTTCCAGAAGGCACAGCACCAGCATCGAGGTGTCTGCAGGGCTGCATCCTTTCCAGAAGGTCCAGGGAAGAATCTTTTCTTGCTTTTTCCAGCTCCAGTGGCTTCAGGACAGGGGTGTGCTCCGGAGGTGTGGAAGGCTGGGGGAGAGGCCCCTGCTGAGCAAGTGACTGGTCAGTACCAGGGGTTACCTTCAGGGCTGGTGGGCTGCGGGCAGAAGCTCTGAGCTCTTCCTTTTTCTAGAAAGAAATTCGCCCTCAAATCCTTTCCTAACACCTAAGAGTGCCACCCACCCTCTTCAGCCAAGGTGCCAAATGCTAATCCTGGTCTGGGCCCAGATAAGCTGCTGTTTAAATAGTCAGAGATTAGTTTTCAAATTGACAAATAGAGCCCATCTGGAGTGCTCGGAGCTGTCCCCTCTAGGGCCTGGCTGAGCAAATCCAGTTTAATTAGTCTTGGTGCTCAGCCCGGCAGGGGTGGGGACAGGTTGGGGGAGGAGGGTGGCCTCCTTCCAGCTCAGCTGTTGGCCTCTCCAAGGCAGCTGGGCTAGCCCTTGTCTGTCTGTCTGTCCCAATCCTCCTTCCCATTGTGCTGGGTCCTCAAGAGTGAAAGGACATGAGTGGGTGTGAGGTGTGAGCATTCACTCTGCGTGTCCCCCAGGAAGGATAGACTTGAGCCCCTCCTTCCACAGCCACCCTTCTTCTCCCCACTGTGCAGCGGGCTCCAGCTGCAGGGAACCACCTGAAGTTCCTTCACACATCCTGCTTTTACCTGTGCCTGTGTGTGCCACTGCATTCGCTCACTCATTCATCTGGCTAATGATTGTGGAGCACCTACCGTTGGCTGGGCACTGTTCTAGGCACAAAGGAGACAAAAGCTCTGCCCTCTGGAGCTTTTGGTTTAAGAGTGGGTGACAGATATTGGCCAAACAGTCACACACATGGATGTTCAGTCCCAGACCCTGCAATATGTTTGTAGAGAACCGCACAGTGTTGGGAGAATGTGGGGGCTCCGTGTGGCTGGCAGGGACAGGGGACATAGAACGGTCAGAGGAGGCTCCGGAGGAAAAGGCCTTTGAGCTGAGATTTGAAGGGCCACGGAGGCAGCCAGGTGAGAGGGAATGAGTTGAGAGAGACAGAGAGTGTGTGTGTGAGTGTGTGCACACACGTGTGCATGTGTGCCTGTGCATACATGGCATTCCAAGCAGGGGGAACACGGGGCACTTGCCCTGAGATGAGGAAGCCTGGTGTCCCTGCACTCCCAGGAGAAGGCCTGTGTGTTTGGGAATGCGGCACAGGGTGAGGCCAAGAGGCAGCTGTGGCAGGAGGCTGGGCTTCCTCAGAGTCCAATTCATCTCAGTCTTTGAACCCAAGAACAATGGGAAGTCCTTCCAGCTCCAGGCAGGGCTGCATAATCAGATTTATGTGTAAAGAGACTGCATTGTCTGCAGTGTGGAGATCAAACCCCTCTATGCCTGGAATGCTGCCCCAAACACCTTGCCCTTGTGGGGACCTCCCAGGGGAATACCTCCCTGTCTTCACCCACCACAGACCACGGAGCAGGCTGCATGCCCACTGCCTGTTCCCACGTCTGAGGCTCCCCTGCATCTGTCTCTGTCTTTTCCGTGCTGATCTTTGTGCTAAATAAATGTGTTGAATGCACGAGTGAGTGAATAAGTGCATAACTGAATGATCAAATCAGGCGTTACCTCCATGATGAATAAAGATAGTCCTGACTGAGCTTGGGGCTAACAGATTTACCCAATTCTTCCTTTGTGTGTTCATTGACCTGCACAGACATCTGTCATCTCCCCAGCCCCAGGAACTGGTGCTGTGCTGGCAAACAGGTAACAGCCGGCTCTCCAAAGGGGGAAAAGCCCTGCTTTGTGGCATTTGCTGATCTAAGTAAACATGCCAGCTCACCACGGCCAATCTGAAGCTAGTTACCTTCAGACACCACCGCATACAGAATTGGGTGGGGAAGCGCACAGTCAGCCCTTGGAAGTGGAACAAGGCAGCTCCAGCCAGCACTCCCTGAAAAACTCTCCTGTTAGAGGAAGCCGGGCCCAGAGTCTGGTCCGGGCCGTGAATGGCCAAGCAGGGCCTGAAGTGGGCTCGGCTGGTTGGGAGAAGCAGCTCAGTGTCATGGTTAGGACACAGGCTGTGGACCCAGACTGCCTGGAGGCTTTGAGTCCTGGCTCCTCTGCTGATTAGCTGTATGCTGTGGGCAGTTAGCTAACTTCACTGTGCCTCAGTTTCCTCATCTGTGAAAAAGGGGCGATATTGATTATTAGAACTCCCTTCCTGGAATGGTGTGAAGATTAAATCAGGCACTGTTTGTAGAGGACTTAGAAAGGTGCCTGGCACATCATCCATGTTGAATAAGCCCTGGTGGCGCCCTCAACAAAGAGGCAACCTTTCTATCTATCCTTCAAGGCCAGTGTAGCCCCACCTGCCTGTGAGCGCCAACCCCCTGGGCTCAGGCTCCTCCAGCCCCTGAGCCTAGGCAGCTCTTCTTGAGGCCCTTCTTTGGTCTTTCGAAGGGAGCTTCTTGTCTATAGCCGGTGACTGTGGCCCTTCTGCCCCGCCATGCCCAGAGCTGAGATCCCAGAGCTGGTTCTTTGTTGGGGATGGTCTTGGGAACCCACAGAAATTGCTAAAATTCCAATGACACAGATTCTGTAAAGGAAACTGTGGTTATAATTCAGTATATAAATATATATATATATATATATATTTTTTAGATAGGGTTTCACTCTTGTTGCCCAGGCTGGGGTGCAATGGCGTGATCTTGGCTCACCCCAACCTCTGCCTTCCGGGTTCAAGTGATTTTCCTGCCTCAGCCTCCTGAGTAGCTGGGATTACAAGCATGAGCCACCATGCCCAGCTAATTTTGTATTTTTAGTAGAGATGGAGTTTCTCCATGTTGGTCAGGCTGGTCTCAAACTCCCAACCTCAGGTGATGCCCACCTCGGCCTCCCACAATGGTGGGATTATAGGTATGAGCCACCGCGCCAGGCCAATAATTCAGGAATTTTTAGTTGAAGCGACTTATAAATATTCAATTTAATGAGATGTACACCCTCTAAAAAACTGGGAAATCCCAGTTGTGCCCAATGAAACAAGTTCAAGGAAAACCCAGGCAGAACTAAGCAAGAAGAGCCCGACATAAGTTTCCCACTAATGATCATTTGATGCTCATTCGTTTTATTCTCTCTGAGTAGTGAGAGAGAGACAAGGAGGACCTGGATGTTTAAAACAAAATTAAAAAGGAGAAGATCCTGAAATGGGAGGAAATCGTATCCATTCATTTTATTTTATTTTTTCCTGCAGATTTGGAAGAGACAGTGTCTATTGGGGAAGTCCTGGTGGCGGACAGACGGCACACTCAAGAGTTTATAAAGATGGGGGGAGAGCAACCCCCCAAGGTGGTGGAAGGTGGTGGTAGGGGGTCATCACCACCCTGTCTCCAATGAGTGGCTTCTAGGATGCAGAGAACATGCCCAGGGGCACATACATTGTGACCAAAGTCTTCCTCTGATATCCTGACCTGGAGCCTGGGCTCTGCCTAGGACGACTGGACTAGAGGATGTAGTGGGTTTCTTTGTTCTTGAAACTCACTTTTTCTTCTGCCAAGTTTGCTGCAAGTCTCAGCGGAAAGGAAGGTGGCTAGGACTTGCTGAAGGAGAAAGAAGAATCTCTTGTGAGATTCTTGGCAAACAGTCCTTGGGCATCCCAGCCATGCTTGGCCTAGACACATACATGCACAGCAGACTGGCAGCTCTGCCGTCCTTCACGACACAGATGGGAGTTGGCCCTCGAGCTGGAAAGTGGCAGTTGGCACAACAAAGGTAGGGCCAGGCTGGGTGGAGGCCAGGGCTCCCTGACGGGTTTGCTTTCTTCCTGGTGATTACCCATTACCTCCCGTCAGTGGGTGATAAACTGTTATCACGGAATTATCCGCCGCAGGCTCCAGCATCAGTATGAAATCCATTACTGTCCGTCAAGCCCTGTGGCTAATGGGAAAAACCTGGCAGCTGCCCGGTGTGCCAGGCGGGGCTCAGACTGATCCGTTATCTGTCTATTACTTCAGCAATCACACCTCATAATGGAATCTTGGACAGGAAATGACAAGAAGTCCCAGGATGTGTTGTTCTGATGGGTGTCTGGTGGGTGAGGCTGCCTGGTGGGCTCTGGAGTATGGAGTGTGGCAGGGAGGTGAGCCAAAGGGTCGGCCCCATTGCCAGCTCCATCAGATGCAGGGAAGACTTCTGCTTGTGGCCCATGCACAGGTTCCCAGTACAGAGCCAGACAAACATGTTGGTGGATAGGAGTCTGACTGGCTGGCTGGCTGGTTGGACAAAAATATAGATGAATGGATATCCATTCATCTATCCATCCATCTATGCCCCCCAATTTATTCATCAATCCATTCTTCCATCTATATTTCTATCCATCCATCTATCCATCTAGGTGGATAGAAATATAGATGGAAGAATGGATTGGTGAATAGATAAAAGGATGAGCAGAAATAAGGATGGATGGATGATTGGATGGATGGAATCCCAGGACGCAACCCAGAAGGCTAAGATCTGTGCCTTCCTCTGTTCCTACTAGTCTCCTCTTCCTGGACTGAGTGCTTCTCTTGTCCAAATTCAGGGATCAACCACTGTGGCAGCCTGGTGTGAGTGTGGGCACTGGTGTCAGACAGACCTGTGTTTGAAGCCCAGCTCTCCAGCAGCCTGGCCTCAGACAACGGACTTCACCCTTTTCTGCCTCTATGAAGTGGGACGATACTAGAACAATATCACCTGGCTGATATTTGGTGCTGCTGGGTGGTGAGGGCGGCATCCCCACTCTTGCCCCTCCCTGTGTGTGACATCCAGTGATACTATAAAGAGCAGGCGCTCATTAAGAGCTTAAACCCGGACTCTGAGGCAGACTGCAGCCTGACCGTGGGATGAGCACTTCTGTCCTCCAACCCTCCCATGCCTCATCTGTGAAAGGGAGCTGATGTACCTTGTGGTATGGTAGGGGGGATTTTGTGAGATACCATCACTTCTATGAAGCCTTTCCCAGCCACCTGATCTAAAATGACAACCCTCCTCTCTTATTTCCCATCCTGCCTCCCTGGTTGCTTTTCCCCTCAACACTTACCACCCCTATTTTTACATGCTCATCGCCTAGCTCCTCCCTCTAGCACAGAAGTTCCCTAAGGGCAGGGAGTTTCGTCTCTGTGGTTTGCTGCCCCAGCAACCTGGGCAACATCTAGTTCATAGTAGATGCTCACTAAATATAAATGTGAGTGAATGAATGATAGATAGATGTGCATAACACAGTCCCCTCCCTCTGTATACACTAAAAGGTTGGGTTGAATTAATTCATGGAAGCAGAGGAGGTATCTTGGGTGGGGAAGGATTGGGAAGCAGCTAAGCAACCCACTGGCTAAGCCAGGCCCCGAGGAGGCTTCCAAACCCAATTAGCAGTTTTATGAAGGACAATTGGATTAGAAGCATTTGCAGCAAACGTTTACTTGGCTTGAGCTCTCTCTCTCCACTCCCAGGGAAGCGCCTGGCTTCTCTGTCTCCCTGCTCAGGAGACAGGGCTCCCGGCAGGTCTTCGACAGGACCCAGAAGATGGGGGTCTGGAGAGCTATAAGACTGGACTCTCTTCTGTCATCCCCCACTCCTACCCACTGCCCTAGAAGGGGTCCCTCCCCTCAAAGCAAAAGTGGGAACTTCACACCCCTGGGGCTTCTGCTCCTGCAGGGGAAAGTGCTGTGTACATTTCCATGATCAAATTTCCTTCATTTTCACCCTCCTCTGGGCCTCTGCACTTGCGACATGTCCCTCCCCAGCTCCTGGTGTGGCTGGTACCTTCCCGCCCTTCAGCTCTATGCCCAAATGTCACCTCTTTAGGAACACCCTGACTACCCTACCTCAAGGAGCCTACCAAAGTCACCTTGCTTATTTTTTCGCAGCTCTTACCCAAGTGAAATGATCTTGGTTTGCATTTGCTGTACAAGTAAATGATCCCTACATCAACCTTGTAATGTTAATATGACATTTTCCCTATTTTACTGATAGGGAAACGGAGGCACAGAGAGGTTATGAAGTAACTTTCCGAAGTCACACTGCAGGTTGGGGTGGAGCTGGGAGTAAAACAAAAGGTCAATAAATGTGAAGCCCCTGCTCTTTTCTTGCCATTGCAGAATCTCCTTCATGAACGGAGGGTCCTGGAGTGAGCTGCAGTCACAATTCCTGCGTGCACAGCCTCATTCAGACACAGAGAATGCAAGAATCCCAGCTAGGGGGTGGGGGGTGGATGTATAGCCCAGCAGGCCAGCCTCCATGCCCCCAGCCTGCTGACTGCTAAAAGCAGAGGTCAGCCTGCGGACCCCAACACAGGAGGGACAGTCACAGGCCGCGTGTCCTCCAATCCTCAGCCCAGAGGGGCCAGGAGGCTTCCCCACATCGGGATGCAGTATATTCCCACCTGCTGCAGATATTAATTTGGGGTTTATAGAAAAATCCATACATCGTGAGTTATCCAGGGCGGCGGTCGCAGGGAGAGGCACAAAATCAATAATGAGAGATTGTCCTCTTTCACGGCTTCTGTAAACGGGGCTGCCTGGGCCACTCAGGGTAGCTACAAGCAGCCAGAGGTCAGTGGGCTCCGGGCCCTGTGCGGTGGCGCCTCTGGCTGCCAGCCTCGGGAGACTGGTTTCGGTGCCTGCTGAGACTGATTTGTTCTCTCCCTGGCACAGTCAAAGGGCTCGGTAAATATTTATTAACACTTCTCTGCAGGCGATTGCGCCGTCTTGGCTGCAGCTCCTTGGGCATCAGACTGTGGCAGAGATGCTCCTTGCCACACCCCATGGCTTGCCGGTGTCACACAGCAAGGGGGCCCCCAGGGAGCGCAGAAAATAAGGTCCCAGCCCGGGGTGGAGGCAGCGGCTTCATCTTCAGGGAGGGCTCACGAGGTTATTGTCAAGGTGTGAAATTCATGGCTGGCCAGATGCTGAGTCTGAGAGGACCCCACCCCCACCCCCGTGACTCCTGGGCTCAAGGCTGGATCCACTTGATTTCACTTGCAAGCTCTGTCTCACTCTTGGCTGGGATCAGAGGTGTTGGAGCAGCGCTGTCTAATAGAAATCTAATATGAGCCCCAGATGCAATTTTAAAATTTTCTAGTAGCCACATCAAAAAAAGGAACACAGGCCAGGCACAGTGGCTCATGCCTATAATCCCAGCACTTTGGGAAGCCAAGATAGGTGTGGATCACCTCAGGGCAAGAGTTCGAGACCAGTCTGGCCAACATAATGTAACCCAATCTTTACTAAAAATGCAAAGATTAGCTAGGTGAGGTGGTGTGTGCCTGTAATCCCAGCTTCTTGGGAGGCTGAGGCAGGAGAATTCTTGAACCCAGGCAGAGGTTGCAGTGAGCCGAGCTTGTGCCATTGCATTCTAGCCTGGGCCACAAGAGAAACTCTGTCTCAAAAAAAAAAAAAAAAAAAAAGAACAGGTACAATTAAGTTTAATAACATCTTTTACTTAACCCAATAGATCCCAAATGTCATCTCAATATGTAATCAAAATGGAAAGGCACAAATGAGATATTTTACATACTTTTTGTTAAGCCATGTCTTTGAAATCAGGTGTGTGCTTTTACATATAGAGCACATTTAAATTTGCACTAGCCACATTTCAAGCACTCAGCAGGCACGGCTGGCTACCGCACTGGACAGCACAGTTCTAGAAAGCAGCCTGGGTTTCATGTCTCTGCCCAGCACCAACACAGGGCCAGGTTCAAGGTGGGTAGCTGGCCTGGATGGGTGGCCTGGCAGTGTTACCCAGCAGATAACTGTGTTCCAGTTCTCTGGGCTTGAACTTGCTCAGTCCTGGAAGGTGGGGGTGATCACATGACTTGCTTTGGCCAGGGAAGTAGGAGTGGACGTGGTATGTGTATCTTTAAGAGCCAAGGAGGGATTCACCATGCTTTCCTTCCCTCTGCCACAGGGACCAGCTACGATCCAGATGGTGGCTGCGCTCTGTCAGCGTCGCAGAGTGAGACACTGAGGTGCTGGCCTTGTTGAATGGGGAGGGCTGCTCTCTGCTCTGGAGACGGCTCCGTGCTCTCATGTCCACATTGTGGAAGGTGGAGGGGCGAGAGAGACTGGGTGACACCTCTTCTCTAAAGGCCTTAATCCCATTCATGAGGGCTCTGCCCTCAGGATTTAAGGCCCCACCTCTTAACACTATCACATTGGTGATTAAGTTTTGACACATGAATCTGGAGGGACATCCTCACTCAGACCATAGCACCAGGTGTCACTTGCCCTGTCCACCTTCTGGGGCTGTGGGATGCCAACTCTGGGGTCCCTTGATCAGTAGGCTGCAGGTGTATGGAGTGATACCTAAAGAGTCCCTGAGTAGCTGTTGAACAACAGTGGGGCAGGCAGAAGCTACTTAAAGTGCTGGCCGTTTTCTGCCCTGTGGTGCCCTGGCTCCTTCCCACGAATGCCCACTATTTGCTAAGGTCCCAGATAAATGCACATCTGAAAAAGCCACCTCTGTGTTTATAACTTTGGGGAGGTGGGATTTCCTTGGGTCCTTCCTATATTTCCCAATCACAGTCATCCTAGGACTTACTGGGGGTCTGGGTAGAGAGCACACCTGGGGAAGGATGGCTGAGGCCAGGCTAAAAGCTGTATACCCACCATGATGACCCACCTGGAAGCAGCCCTCAGCCCGTCACTAAGGAGTGGAGGGTGTTTCAATGTTGGGGTCTTGCCCCATGGAACTCTCCTAGCCAGTGGATATGGCCATGATGGTTACTGAGCAGCCCTGGGAGGCCCCACCTGGCTGGCACTGAATGGCCTTGGTGTCCAATGACTGATGCAGACATTTGAAATGTGCAAGGCAGCCAAAGAAACTGGCAAAAGAGAAGAGTAAAGAGTGAAAGGATTATAAATGATTTTCTCTCTGTATCTCAAGAGTCTTTATTATTTGTGCGGCAGGAAGAGTGATCATTTGCCACTGCTCTGGTTTCCAGAGAGAAACATTTTCTCCGGAATACCCCCAAGATCTAGCTTGTCACTCCTCACCCCACCTCCCCTTGGGAAGAGGAGGAACTCCTTTGATTGGTGGGTTTGGGGGAAGGTACTGAGCAGCTCAGCTGTCGCCTCTCCTCTCTCCGGGTTCTGCCTGCCTGCAGAAAGGTTCCATGCATCTTCTCTTTTTCCACTAGGGAAGCAGGCTCTGTCTGGGCAAGGCCGATCTGCAGTTCCAAGAGGAGGTTTCGGGTTCTCCTATGCACTGAAGCTGAAATTTTGATCTCCATTTGTCTGATTTTGGTGGGAAGAGGGGGATGCTATACTGGGCTTTCTTAAGCCTCATAGGGTCAAAAATGCATCTTGCTAAAAAAGGAAATGGATGATTTTTTAAAAGTCAGGGTTTTTGCAAAATGCTTGGCTTCAGACCCAGTGTCCAGTGGGCCATGCCCTTGATGCTTCACCTGGGATGCTCCACTGAATGCTGAGTGTGACAAGATCATGTTACAATAAAAAGTAACTGAATGGCACAATAAGAAGCACCTGAATCTGGAAGAGGCCGGGTGGTGAGGCCCAACATATCACCCAGCCAGGAGGGCACCCATCTGCCATTCATTACCATATGTTCTTGGACAAGATGCCTCAACAAATGCGGACTGTCACACACCACATTGGAGTCACACAGACCTGGGGGTAGTGTCTGACTTCCCCACTTACTGTGCAATCTTAGGAAAATCACTTAACCTCTCTGAGACTCAATTTCACCATCTATCAAATGAGGCGTTCTTCCTCCAGGGGTCCCAGGGTGCACAGGATGGTCCTGGGCTTAGGGCACCATGACCTTTCATTGCTGGTGTCCGGTGGGATGGCTAGCAGTAGCCAAGAGATATCTATGGGCCTCCAAAAACTCTGGAAGTGCTGGAATTGGGCTCTTTTCCCTTCCCCCTTGTCTCCTCTATTCCTCATCTGTCTAAGAACTTTTCAAAAACTCACCCCACCGCCCACCACAGAGGCAGGGAGCATGTTCCATGGTCAGCATTTAACCCCCACCTCAGTGTTTCGGGCTGATTTCACGCCAACGCGTCTTCACATTTTGACTCCGCCACGTCAAGCCTCTCTATTTCACTGCAGAATTGTGGGTTTTTCTCATAAAGTGTTTACTGGGTATGTAAAATATAATCACAGCTTTATGAATATGAACTAGATTATTTTAATGATTGCAGGTAATTTAAAACTTAAGGGCAATCCCACTTCCAGCTATCTTACCGTGCCTTAGAAACATGAGCGAGTGGTTCTGAACAGCCTCTGTCTCGCACGCCTGCCCCTCAGCAACCGCCCTGCTCCAACCCGGTGTCACAGTGATCTGATTATTGTAACTGATGACATTAGGAATAAGGAATCCGCACAGAATAATACAGGCGCCTGTCATGCCAGAGTGGTTTTATTCATAGTTAGAGAAGTTCATAAAGTTGAAAGAAAGCATCTACGTGGGCTAGAACAGCACAAAGCATGTCTCGGTCCTTTCTTAATTTGTGAATAAAATGATGAATTCCAGAAGCCTGCTTTCACTGACAATTGAAATCAGCCCCATACATCCCCGCGCCTTCTCTGTACCCCAGGGAGTTCTGCTCTGTCTTCCAGTCCCTGCGGGAAGCTCCCGACCTGGCCAGCCCTAGGCTCCCTGCCGTCCCAAGGTCCCAGCATTCTGTTTATTCTTCCTCCATGCTGGCCTCATGCAATCTCTCCCTTGGGGTACCCTCTTCCCAGTCTGGCTGCAGAGCCAGCCCCTTTCAGATGTGACCAGTGATAATAGACATAGGGATCTGGAAACTCTCATTCACCTTTCTAGAAACCAGATCCTCTTTATAGGGGGCATCTGTAAACTCTACGGATTTCTGCTTTCCATTTTACAATTAAATATAATAACTATCATTTATTGAGTATTACAATGTGCAGGTGTGGTGCTTAACTGCACATAAATTAGCTAATGGAACGGCTTGCAGCCACCTCATATTATTGATATTCTTATTTCCATTTTACAGATAAGGACACTGAGGCTCAGAGAGGCTACATTATCTGCCTAAGAAAGTACATTTTAGTTAGTGACAGTGACAAGATTCAAACCCAGGTTTTGTGTGGCTCTTAATGGCTACAAAATTGCTTTTCCTCCGAGAAATGAGGGAGGAAGAAAGTGGGATGTACATGCAGGAAAATGTGTATGCAAAGGTATAGAGGAGTGGGATTTGGAGACGTTCCTGATAACACTTGGAAGCTGCTTTTTGCAGGGGAGTGGGAGGGGAATTGGAAGGCAGGTCCTTGGCTGAATGAGAGATAAGGAGTTAGTTGAGTGGCAGATTGCAGATTGGTGAAGAGGAGAGTAATGTTAAAATATGGAGGGGGATAGGTGGGAGAGTTTACGGACCAGATGCACTTAGGAGGAGTTGAGTGTTCAGATGAGGGAGATGTCTAAGAATGAGGAGACTCCCCCGACTGCATGGTTGCATGAGGTTGTGTGATGTCCTTTAGCCATGTGGGGGGTGCGGAGATGGAGAAGACGTGAGAGGTGAGGCTGCCTCCTGGTCCTTAGCACAGTGGAGGTGGGGGCGGGGTGGAGCATAGGGCACGCAGTTCCAGCCCCTGGTCTATAGGGGAGAACACCCAGGCTGCGCCCACACTCCCACCTTCACCTCTCCGGCAGCCCAGAGCTGCACTCTGCAGGGTGACACTGCAGATTCCCAGCTCAGGGACATGGTTAAGGCAGGATGATTTTCCTCTCCTTCCTGCTAATTTGCTGCTTCTGCTTAGGCTCATGAAAAGTTTCTTAGCAAAACCATTTCGGCCTGAGTTCCTGCTGGAGCCCGCTGAGCTGCTGTAATTAAGCTTTGATTAGCCGGCTATAAATTCCCTTTGGAAGCCAGCATTGCCCTTGGAGGGCCCCAGCAGTGTGTTCCGTGCACGCCTGCCCCAGAACTTGGGTCAAGATTCCCAGTGTCAATGGTCAGTGAGCATTGTCGGGGATGGAGACAGATCATCCTACTCAGTCTGACTGAGGCGGGCGTATGCAGGACAAAGACCCAGGCCAGCCTCACTAGGTAGTGTCCACAAGTGGGGCAGGGATGGGCTGGGGTTCTGGAGCCAAAGGATGTTGGTACGAACAGCTCCTTTGGAAAGCCCTTCCTGGCCTCTGTTTTACAACTCCAAACAATAGGCCCTGGCCAAATATATTTTTCTAACATCAGAAGCTTGTTGCAAAGTCAGTTTTATGGATGCACTAAACCTGCCTTTTAAATTATCATCAAATGTAATAAAACGGCAGAAAATCATCAATTTTCCTGAGAATGTGAGTAAAGTGAAAGTTAGTTACATGTTGGCGCATGAGCTGTGGTCCAGCTGTGTATAATCGGAACGAAGCCCTGCAAGCTTCATGGGAACAGCTGTTTTCTCATGAAGCAGCCAGGCTTGTATTTTCTTTGGAGGAGGTAAGGCTGGAATCTTGGAGAAGTGGCCCCTGCTTGGGAGAGGGAAAACTGAGGGCCTGTCTGTACACTCACCCAGAGGCCATTGAGGAGGAACGAGAGGTTCTGAATGCTTCCCGATGAGGACCCACTTTCCGCTCCAACCCCGTCACAACAACTAGCGGAGAGCTAAGACAACCAAGATTCGGGATGATGTGGACTGCGCAGTGGGGAACAGGCAGTAGTGTGGTATGTATAGTAACTGGCTCTCAAAAAACAAAACAAAAAAACAAAGCATGATGGAGCCGGGCACGGTGGCTCACGCCTGTAATCCCAGCACTTTGGGAGGCCAAGGCGGGCGGATCACCTGAGGTCAGGAGTTCGAGAGCATCCTGGCCAACATGGTGAAACCCCGTGTCTGCTAAAAATACAAAAATTAGCCAGGCGTGGTGGCTCACACCTGTAATCCCAGCTACTCTGGAGGCTGAGACAGGAGAATCGCTTGAACCCAGGAGGCAGAGGTTGCAGTGAGCTGAGATAGTGCCATTGCACTCCAGCCTGGGTGACAGAGCAAGACTTCGTCTGAAAAATAAAATAAAACAAAACAAAATATATATCTCTCTTAAAAAAAAAAAGCATGATGTGTAGCATATGCTAGCTTCCATGGTGTAAATACTAACAATTTTGAAGTTGATGCCACTGAGTGGAGCTGGGAAGAGATACACAGTAGGGCACCATTGTGGTGCTTCCACCATACAGATTCAATAGGCATAATGTGTAGGAGCATCAATGGTGTAAAATATAGCACAGTAATTAAGACACGATGAGGTTTGAGCATTCCTTACCTTTGTGTCAATACAATTTATTTAACTCAAGTTAATATAATTTAATTTTTAATAATGGCTATGTGTAGCTGTGTTTAACAGCTGGCTTGCACATTCTTGAAAAATTAATGATGGACTCTCACGAGCCAGTTTGAGCGTGCACCTGCAACCACTGGCACAGGTCTGGGAGCGTCCCGCCAGATCGCCAAGTCTCCCAAGGCAGGACCACCGCCGTCTTGCTCACTCACTGCATGATCCTCTTCACCGAGCTCAGTGTTCAGCACTCAATAAATGTTTCTTGAGTTTATGAATAACAGGTGGCAGGAAATGTCCTTTACGATGCGTTCTCCAGCGGCTGGACTGATTCAAAGCCCAACAGTTCAGCCCTGCCTCTGCCTGGATCCACCAGGGACACCACCGGGTCATCCTAGAGAAGGCAAGGGAAGGGAGGGAAAGGGAGGGGAAGGAAAGAGACAGGGAGGGAAGGGAAGGGGGAAGCAAAGAAAAGCAAGAAGAGGGACAGAAGTAGATACAGAATGCCAGCACGTGGACCTTAGCCCCGTGAAGCTGATTTTGGATTTTTGGTCTCTAGAATTATAAGATTGATTTGTATTTTATTTATTTATTTATTTTTATTTATTTTAGAGGAAGGAATACATCCCAAGTCATTAAAATGCGTGTTGTTTTAAAGCCACTAAATTTGTGATTTGTTACAACGGCAATAGGAAACTAATACACCTCCTGAGATACACACCCAGCTTCCAGCACTGTCTTCCCTCTGACTCTGACCTGCCAAGCCTCACCTCCAACAGCTGACCTCCAGGAGTCCCATCTAGGCTCTCACTTCCAACTCTCACCTCCAGTCCTGGCCTCTCAGGGTTCACGCTAATCTTTGACACCTTGAGTCTCCTCTCTGACTCCATATCCCCGAAACTCACTTCCCAACTCTCAGCTCCTGAGGCTGACTTCCAGACTCTGACCCATACCGCTCACCTCCAGCTTCTCACTCCTCAAAGTCCCCCTGGTCTTCTAATCTCCCGCTTCCTCAGTCCCTGGGACCTCTCCCACTCAGACCTCCCAAAGGACCCCCTATAGCCCAGCACAGGCAGGGCCTCGTGTATGACAGCTCTCAATCCCTTCTCCAAGGATGGAGCGAGAGGGCAGGTGCCTTTGGGGTAGCCCTGCTTGCCTGTGTTTATTTATTTTTAATTTATATTCAGGGTACATGTGCAGGTTTGTTATATAGGTATACTCGTGTCACTGGGGGTTTGTCGTACAGATCATTTCATCATCCAGGTACTAAGCTTAGTACCCCATAGTTATCATTTCTGATCCTCTCCCTCCTCCCACCCTCCACCCTCAAATAGGTCCCAGTGCCTGTTCCCTTCCTTGTGTTCATGAGTTCTCATCATTTTGCTCCTACTTATAAGTGAGAACATGTGACGTTTGGTTTTCTGTTCCTGTGTTAGTTTGCTGAGGATAATGGCCTCCACCTCCATCCATGTCCCTGCAAATGACACGAACTCACTCCTTTTTTATGGCTGCATAGTATTCCATGGTGTATATGTACCATTTTTTCTTTATCCAGTCTGTCACAGATGGGCATTTCTGAGAGGTGGCAAGAGTGAGCAGAATTGTCAGCATATGGGGATTAGCAGACCGGCACATTTCCTTCTGCAGGCAGCCCTGCTTGGCAGCACTCGGAGACATAAGGCCCTTCAGGAGAAGCATCATCTTCTAAGGCTGGCAAGGTGAGGCCTTTCGGTATCCATGGATGCCACCTGTCGGCAGGGACCCCTAGCTGATTTAGAACCCAGCCCCATGGGTTACCTAGGTTGATTCCATGTCTTTGCTATTGTGAACTGTGCCGTGGTGAACATTCCCATGCATGTGTCTTTATGTCTTTATGGTAGAATGATTAATTTTCTTCTGGGTATATATCCTATAATGGCATTGCTGGGTCATTCCCCGTGTTTTATATGGTCTAGTAGCTGCAACCACACGATGGCATAGCAACTGGCTGAAGAGGGCAGAGCTCAGCATTACCATCAACCAGGAGGAAGGAACTGCCTAATTTTGGCAATATACTTTAACAAATTCAACCAAGTAGCCAATAAATATTGAACTGAATTGACCTGAATAATCTAATACTAATCAAAGCTATGGTTTATTGAGGATTTATTATGAGTCTGACACTTCAGCTACATTTTTCTTCTAATTCCCACAGTTACCTTTGGAAGAAGTGCTATTATTTCTCTCATATTACAGGTGAGCAAATTGAAGTTCAGAGAGACCAAGGGAATTACTCAGGGACACACAGCTCGAAGGTGGTAGGGCTGGGATTTGAACCAGTGTGGTCCAGTGCTCATGTTCTAACCACACTCTTCATGATTTCTTTTCATTCAAGCCTCAGTGTCCCCAGCTGTAGAAGGGGGATCATGGCAGTACCAACTTCACAGACTGATGTGATGGTAATTGCAGAATTTCTCTGGGGCTCTTGCAGTGCCAGGAGAGCAGTTGGCCTCTAATGGCAGGCCCCAGCCCGGGCTGGGCACCGGTCACTCTGGGTCCTCAGGGACCCTTCTCCTTTTGTGTGGAGCCTATCATTCCCAGAGAGCAGGTACTCTTTTCCCATGGCATTCCCTGGGTTTCCTTTCAACCGCTGCTCTGTGCCTGGATGGTGCTTCTCCTGAAATGCCTTATGTCTCAGCGCTGTGGAGCAGGGCTGCCTGCATGAGGAAGCGTGCCGGCCTGCTAATCCCCACACGCCGACAATTCTGCACACTCTTACCGCCTCTGCACTTCTCAGAAATGCTTTTTAAGTGCCAGATGCAGCTTATGTTTCCCCTGTGCCAACAGGAGCGCCTGCTGCCAACACTGACGGCCGCCCTTAGACCAGGAGACAGCCTCATGAGTCCTGGGAGATGCAGGTGCTTAGGGCATCTTGAGATGGGCTGGAGCTGGGTTCTAGAGCAGCTGGGGGCCCCTGCTGACAACAGGTGGCATCCATGGAAACCGAAAGACCACACCTCGCCAAAGTCCCCCCATCCTAGTCCTGATGCGGTGCCTTACATGTCCCCATGAGTGCCCTTAGGATGAAGGGCCTAGCTCCAGACGGGCCTTATTAGAATACGGGTATCTAAGAAGAATGAGACATCAGCAAAGCAGGGGTGGGCTTCTTTAGGGACCTCTCAGGACTGGGAACACTGTGAGTCCCCCGAGGGGGGTGCTGAAACAGGGTTCCAAGTAGTGCTGGCTTGAAATCAGAGGTCACCTGGGGGTAGCTTGATCTGCCTCCTACCAGGGGGGGTGACCTTGGGCCAGCATCTTAACCCTTGCCTCATTTTAAAATGGAGAGAATGATGGAATCTTCTTAAAGGGTGCTGGGGGCATTAAAGGAGAGAGTGCACCTCAAATGATTAGCACAGTTCCTGCCTTTTACTAAGGGACCAGTAACAGACAGTCATCTGAGATCCTGAGGACATCAAGCTCCAGAGCCCAAAACTTCCTGGTCCCAGCCCCCCGGCCCAGGAAAGGTGGTCTATCTGCTGCGGCTCCTTTCTTTACCCCTAATCCCAGCTCAGAACACACTTTCCTGGCAGGATATGTTCCGGTCCTCTTCTGAGCTCGCTGGCTGCCCCTCTGCCCTCCTGCCCGGGTCCCTCTCCCCTGTGCGTCCCTCAACCCTGAGCCCCAGGGTGCACTCACACTCCTGGGCCTTGCCCATTACCCCCTGACTCCTAGTGCCTGCATCTCCCACCTGGGGCCTGGGAATGCGGATTCACATCGCACCTGCCTGAAGCCCTGGGAGTTGCTGAGTGCCGATTTTCTTAGTCCTTGAGCATCTGAGCTGGAAAGTACCCCAGGAATCTTTAGGCTCAGCCCCCTCACTGAGCAGAGGGGATGCTCTGAGTTTTCAGAAAGAGAAGGGGCTTCCTTAGGCCCTGCCAAGTGCCAGGGGTGGCACCTGCATTCGATGGCAGGAGGCATAGTTCTGGGGTTAGACCGGGAGGATAACCCAGAGGGACCTTTAACTCCAGAAGCTCCCAGTGAATTGTGGGGATCTGTCCACTATTCAGGGACCCTGTTTCTGACAACCCTCTTTCCTGGTGGTCTGCGTAAGAAGCTCTGTCTTTATTATCCCAGCTAGTCTCTGAGGAAATAAAAATACTTCACTCCTTTGACATGGTTTTGCGCTGTTTTGCTTTTACAATCATTCCCTTTTAAATGCGTTTAGTTTTAAGCTCCTCAAATCCTGTTTAAGTACATGGGGATAAGTCTTCAATGAATAAAGCAATAAACAGAAATAGAAAGACTTGTGAGTTTCCTCCTCTCTACTTTGCCCCCTCTCTCCCTGAAGCTGGTGCCTAACACCCCTCCTGACTCACAGCAGCTTGGGGCCATTTTCCCCAAGGCAGGGGATTAAAGTTCACCCAAGGGCTAGAAGCTCAGTGTCTGGGTGTGAAGCCTGTCTGCCTACTCAGCCTGGGCCAGCCCCAGACCTTAGACCCCGTTTCTTGGAGCCCTGCTTGGTGTCTGCCTTAGATTCTCAAGAAGCAGAGTCTGAGACAGGGACTTAGGTGCCTAAAATGTGTTGAAGAATGTGTTGCTTTCAGGAGAGTGAGGGATCGGGATAAGGCTGGGGTGAGAGCCGAGTGAAAAAGGATGAAGTCTCATCTGGGCAGGGGTAGCTTCAAGCTGGGCCCACAGAGAGCTGCGGAGCACAGAAAGCAACGCAGAGTGGGTCCCATCTTAAGAAAAGAGGGTGGCCTTTTTCTGACCACATTGTAGGTGACTGGCTATGAGCTGCTCTGCGCGGTAGAAGATGAGAATCTTAACCTCATGGGTAAGAAGGCGCCTGAGAAGGGGACAACTGGGAGCCATGAGCAGCCAACATTCCCAGAAGGGGAAGGGCAAGTGCACTGTACAATCCAAGGGGTCTGGGTGAGGAATCTCCTTTGTCCATGACAGCGGCCCAGCATTTCCAGAATGGGCTTCTGCCTTCCTCCACCAGGCTGACCCGCTGTGGGCCAAACCCCAAGGGGAGGAACATTTCAGATTCACCTCACTACATTTTTATAAGCTCACAGGGCATGGCTTCTGAGCGCTTCTTTACTGAGGAAGTTCAGAGGGGTTGAGCAGTTAATCCAAGGTCACACAGCTGTTGAGTGGTAGAGCCAGGGTTCAAATCTAATTTCCAAAGCTCCTGCTGGCCCTGTGTTCTTGTCCCTGTGCCTGTTAGTCCTCCCGTACTCCACTTTCAGGGACCCTCATTGTCTCCTTCCCAACTGCTCAGCATCCTCTACAGTTTCTCCTCTGGGCAGCTGGTTTCTCTTGACACATTGTCCTCACCCACGGAAGTCACTCATCTCCGGCTTCTGGTTCTCTGCCCTTCACCCCACGCAGCTGTGCCTATCTGCCTTCTACCCCCCGGTCCTGCCTACCCCACCTTCAGGGGCCCAAGTTCTGGCAGAGGTGGACACACATGACTTGCCCACAAATTACATCTCATAGGGAGCGCGGTTCCACCACCACTGCCTGTGCCATCACCTCCATCAACTCAGATCTCCTTAAGACAACAGCCATTTATCCCTGACAGGCAGAGGCACGGTTGCCATCAGATGCTGGAGGCCTGAATTCTAGGTTGTCACCAAGTTGATGATGGCCCTTCAGTCAGAGGAAAGGGGTTGGAGGAGGTAGGGGAGGGCTTCAGAAATAGCCCGTCCTCTGTAAGAAGCTACCTCCCCTGGGCCACGGCTGGGCTTCAGCCGAAGGACAGCGGGGGCCTGCATTTCCTCTGCTGCTCTTTGGGAGGAGACATGACAGAAATGAAGGAGGAAATAGGAAAATTTTCGAGCAGCACGTCAGCTGGCTCTGGGTCCAGGAGAACGAAGTGGACGTGGGCACAGAAAATGGCCAGTAACCATGTGCACGGAGGACGACATCACAGGTGCTGGCCAGGATCTGGCTGTCTTCTCCCTCCTGGGCACGGGGAGGATGCTCTCCTACTTCCACTTGCAGCTGAGTGGAGTCACATGTCTAGCCCTGGCCTCTGAAATGTGACTGGAAGGAATGTGTGTCACTTCTAGGCTGAGGCAGCAAAAAGCACTGTTTGATTCTCCAGCCTGTTTATTCCTCAGCCAACGCAGTTATAAGAAGACCTTGTGTTGAGATGATGGAGTCACAAGATCAAAGTAGCCTAAATCACTGATTTTCACAATGGAGGACAGCTGACCCACGAGGAATCAATGTGCATGAGAAATAAAGATCGCTGTGTTAAGCCACTGAGACACTGGGGCTGGTTGTTGTCACGGCACGGCCTGCCCTATCCTGACTAAGGCAACTGCTGTTCCTTGATCACTTACTATGTGCCAAGTATTGTGCTGTGTGCTTTCCATGTAGCATCTGGCTAGATCCTTGCAGCAGCCTTCCAGGCAGGACCTCCTATTATCTGCATTTTACAGATGAGGAAACTGAGGCTTAGAGGGATTAAGTAACTTCCGCAAGTCAAACAACTAGCAGATGGCAGGGCTGGAAGTCAGGCCTGGGTCCTGAGCTATAATTTTTAACACACAAACTCCAAAGAGGCTGCCTTGGGTTTTCTGCCCTGATTGGGCTGCAGGTGCGAGGGCTTGCTAAGACACACAGGAGCATGTGAAAGCTGTCCCCAGTGTGTTCCACGTGGCAGAGGAGTCAATCCCTGAGTTGTGCTTGGTCCAGTGGGTGGGAGTCAGTCACGGGTCACAAACACACCACTCTCTGCTCCTGTGGGGCTCAGAGTTTGGAGGAGGGACTGGCTAAGCAAATGCATAGAGGCTGAAATGAGCATTGGGTGGGGCGTGAGTGTCCCCATGTGTGTGCATGAATGAGCAAGAATGGGATGGAATGGGTTCTGCGGGGAGCCTGGCATGCTGATGAGGAGGGAGGAGGGTATGTACCAGACCAGGGAGAGCAAATGGAGCCCCATTCCCATCCTCTCTAGGGGGAACTGTAGGTGTTAGGTTGAATGGGCGCATGGGTCTGCCTTCTACCCACCCAAAGCCCTCCTGCTTTCCAGCTCCACCCTTTCCAAGAGGACCCCATGGCCGCTGTTTCTGTTTAGGAGGCAGGAGAATGCATCAGGAGTCCTTTTCCTATTTCAGGGTTACAGAGTGGAGCTACAAGATTAGGCAAATGGTCCCAGGAAGCAGAGTGATGAGCTCCTTGCTGGACTGCGGTCCTATCCCCACTCCAGGGGCCAGGCTGCCTGTCCAGAAGTCAGGGAGCAGCCTTGTTTGGCTTAGTTTTAGCTTTTGCAGAGTCAAAGGCTGAGTCCTGAGCTGGGCATAAGATGGCATATAGATTAGAAATAGGCAGACAAGCATGAGTTCAAATCCAGCTTTTACCACTTCCCCATGAGTGACCTTGAACAAATCTCATTCTGATTATCAGTATTCTCATCTGATCAATGGAACAACTACATTTCCCTCGAAGGCCACTTAGGAGGACTAAATGGCTCACAGGAAGATCCTCTCCCTCCCCCCAGCAGTCCCTGGAGGATGGAGGGCAGACCATGTGTCCTCTCTGGCTTGGGAGCCTTTCTCTGGGCCATGGAGGGAGGCCTGAGAGGGCTACCAGAGGCCCTGCTGCGGGTGGCCCTGCCTTCATCCGGAAAGGAAAGACCAACTTGAACATAAAGCTGCCCTAACTTCTCGCAGCATCACGTCCCCGGAGGGAGTTTTCAGGCCGAGTAATGTATGGCTCCATTTTTAGATGTTGCCGAATTCCATTTGCTGGAGATCTGTGTTTTATTGCCGTATCAGTGTTTCTAAATTGCACTATATTTTCTTAGCTTGATGGGAATTTACAGCAACTGGATTGGAGTGAAATTGGGCTCTCCCCAGGGCTGGGAAATCACTGGGGTCGACTGCTATGGCTGTTGCCTCCCCCTTGGATTCTTTCTTCTAATTATTCATGTTAAGAAGGGATCTGAATCTGAGAATAGGGGCCTGGGAGGCCCACATGATGAGACATCCATCAGAGCTGGAACGTCTGGGGCTGCTCTCCATGGGGAGCTGGGCCACCCAGGAGGAGGTGGGAGGGCTGTGGCAGAGGTGCTTGGGCAGAGATGAGTTCCAGGAAGGGGAGCTGAGGGAGGCCTGGCCAGCAGCCAGCCTTGGGATTGGTGTGTTGAGGGAACGTTAGACACGAGGTTGACAGCCACAGTCGCAGGAGCCCTCATGCTGCATATCAGAACATCCCTTAATGGCCCCACAGCCTTCTACGTCTTCTTGATTCTCCTGTGAGGAAAAGAGGACAGAGACTATCAACTCCATTTTCCAGATGAGGACACTGAAGTCCTAGGGGGTTAAGCCACATGGTAGAGCTAAGATTAAAACCTGGACTGTTTGAATCCACACTGGTGTTCTCTCTCACCCTCACACTGGCTGATTTTGGTTCCCTCCGCATTTCCACACTAGAGAATTGGACAGGTGCTCTCGTTGAGGGAGCCCTCACTGTGCATCAGGCACTGAGCTGAAAATTCCAGGTGCCATCTCATTTCACCCTCCTACAGGTGGGGGGTACTCAGTCCATTTTACGGAATAGCCTCAGGACGTTAAGGCACTTTCTCAAGGTCAGACAACGGCTCCGAAGCAACAAAGATGAAATTCTGTCTTAGCTACCATGCTCTGCTGCTTCTGACGACACCAGCTCTTCCAGCTCCTGCTGATGTAGGAATGAGCTGCCTGGCTATGGGGTGGGAGTCCTGATGCATTCTGGGAGTCAGATGGTGCCCGTATGGTGCTGGCATCTACCAGGCTTCGGGTTTGCCCCATGAAGGCTGGGTGCTCAGGCTGCACCTGCATTTGAAAGACACCATTTCCCTGGCTCCAGCCTCCCAGGGTGACACAGTACCCATCCAGAGCATTGGACAGAGAGAGGAGGGAGTCCCAGGGACACAGATGGGGACTGCAGAAAGTTCTGGCCCGTCCCTCTGGCAGGTCCAGGCAGTTTATCTCACTTGGCAGCGATCCTCTGTCTAAAAGCACGTCTGACGTTTTGTGCAATAAAGTTAATGGACTTCTCCATCTTAGAGCAGCTGAATTCTCTTGGAGCAGATGCTGAGGGTTATGGATGTTCTAATTAGAAAGCTGCCTTTGGCATTGAGGAAGGGAGGGGAGGCTTGTGATGTTCCACACGCCCTGCAAAGACCCCCTGCCAAACTGCTTTCCCGAGCCTGCCAGTGCAGACACGCTGCGGCAGAGGAAGGAGGAGAAAACGTTTCCTTCCTCTCCCATCTTCCACTTCCCTTCCGGTACAAATGGTCCTCCACACTGAACCAGAAGTGACCAGGAGGACCAGGCAGTATGGCCGCCATAGCCTCCCAGGTCTGGGCAACCACAAGCAGAGTTTAGGGTTGTGATCAAATAAAACTCACAACCAAGTTAATCTGACACATTTATTGATGTGCATAATTGTTATTGGAATACACTGCAATTAGGCATAAATGGTAGGTCGTTCCTGTGAGTGACTATAATTAGTAATTCTCATTTTTGGCCCAATCAAGTTTGGATGTTTGTTTTTTATAAACATGGAAGTTCCCCAGTGTCTGTAAACAGCATTGATATTGACCGTTTTCTGATCACGCTTTCATTTATTCATTTGCCAAATCTGTGAAACAGAGGTCCCAGACTGGAGACCGCATTCTGTTGCTTACTGGGTGATCTTGGGCGAGTAATTTCATTTCTTTCAGCCTTGGTTTTTCCCGTCTGTAGTAGGAGGATGACATCCCTAGCGTATAGGGTTGTGTTGAGAATCCTGTGAGATGGGCATGCTCAGAGCCAAGCACAGTGCCAGGCCTAGAATTGTCACTCAATCAGGGGCATCCTGTTGTTATTAGCATTATTAATATTATTATTATTATTATTTTATAGAGACAGGGTTTCACCATGTTGCCCAGGTTGGTCTTGAACTGGACTCAAGCAATCCACCTGCCTTGGCCTCCTAAAGTGTTAGGATTACAGGCTTGAGCCACTGCACCCCGCCCATTATTATTATTGATATTGTTATTCATAACAACTTCTCCTGGAAAAGTGGAAAAGAGCCGAGCACTAAGAGCTTGAAGCCTTCAGTCCTCAGATGGGTGGATGATTCTGAGTGCAGAAGGGGCCTGGCCCTTGGACTTCATCAGAGCTGGAGGGGATCTGGATTATGTAAGAGGATACAGAACCAGTGATATTTGGGCTATGGTGACTGTTGTGACCTCATCGTTACCTGCAGGCAAGTGGGGCTGGGAAGCTTCAGGTTTTCCACATCCTTAATTTTACCACTGCCCAGCTCCTGGGAAATGTTGTGCTGGTTTAAATCTCCCTACAGAGAGGAGAGTGCCTGCATAAGGCACAGTGTTTAGAAGGTTCTCATGAAATGCTTGGCTCTGTTCCTGCCCCAGATGTGTTATCGGAGTTTAGAGAATTCTTAGTGATCTGAGGCCGAATTAGGGGGAAGGAGGGGAAGCTGGTCCTCACGGTAAACTGCAAGTAAGGCTTTGGGCTAGACAGACAGAACAGAGGCCTGCTTTCTCCTGGGAGAAAAACCTCTCCACATCTGCCAGCTGCTGAACTCACCGTGAAGAGGGTATGCTTTGCCAGCACACTTCACGCTGGGAGGAGATAGTCTGGGCGGCAGTCTGCAGCAGGAAGGGGTTGTGGGGGCTGTCAGTGAGGCCAGAGCTGCAGGAAGGAATGCAGGGGATGGGGTCAGGTGGGGATCTGGGCAGGGACCCTGGGAGCCTGAGCTTGCCCAAGGTCCAGTGAGGCACCATTGGCTTCTAGAGCCCAGGAGGCAGACAGCCCTGGGTTAGACTCTGCCCTGCTACATACTCACTGAATCTTGGGCAAGTTATTTGGCCTCTCTGAGCCTCAGTTTCTTCATCTGTGACATGGGGCCATAGCAGATGCTGTCAATGTCTTGCCCTTACACCTTCTGTGCAAGCTACCCGACTTCCCGCTGCTAACAAGGGCACTGCTCTGACTGAGGCTTTGTCCTGGCCCAGAGTCCACCTTGCCCCTTGTGGCATGCCAGAAGTACCTGGGATGGGCCGTCTCTGGGGCACCAGCCCTAAATAAAAGATTGATAGGACTTGGTGTATACATACCTCAGCTCTCTCACTCCTTCAGTGGGAGATTCTCGAGTTGCGTGTTCTATGCTGGTGTCCGGAGTTCTTCATGGAGTTAAGCTTCAGCTATCTACAGGGGTGGCTGGCTTGATGTTGTACCCCTTATAAGCTGGCCTCCCTTTGGCATCTCACATTCCTATTCCCCTATCTTCATCTTGTATTCAAGCACTTGTCTCAGGGGCCTCTTCCAGGGGATCTCAAACTAAGGGGATAATACCATTCTTTTCTCCTAGCACTATAGGGCATGGTGTGAATTAAGTAGCTAACATTTCGCTTTCCATCTTTTCCCTTATATCCTTTGGATACTGGCAACTTAGTCTTCAAGGGGGTCCAGCTATTGGGGAATCAGGGACAGAGGCCTGAGCCAAGCTGGGCTGACATTCATTCAGGCCTTTGGAGATAATGGGCCACACTCCTGGGATGGAGGCAGGAGCTAGGGGCTTGTCTGGTGGGAAGCCGAGTGTCCCAGGTGCGGTGGCTGCTCCGGAAGTCCTCTCCATGGGGCTTCCTCATCTCGGATCCTGTCTGGAGGCCGAGGCAGGCAATAAATCCCCTCTGTGGAACTGGTCCCAGCATGGGCCACCCTGCAGAAAGCCTTCATCAGCGGCCTCATTTGCATAAGATAATGAAACCGCAGTAAAAATAGTAAAAGAAAAAATGGCCTTGCAACTTTGTTTCCATAATGACAGATGCTTCTTAAACACTCAGCTTCTGTTTCCCAAGGAAGTGCCATCAAGGCTCTGGGGGAGCCGTCCACCCTGGCCCAGCCTGGTTCTTGGAAGAGGGGCCTGCAGCGGCTGGAGTGCCCCAGCCCTGACCTCCTGCTCTCCTTGGCTTGCTCCAGATGGATCTGGGTGGCAGGGTGGTAGGAAGGGAGAAAGAAAAAACTGAACGAAGAATGAAAGGCCCTCACAAATAGCCCAATGCCTCACACTTCGCACATGCTTTCACATGGCTTAAAAAATTCCCACATGAGCTCCCTGTTGCTGTCAAAATGGGTACCCCCAATGCACAGATGAGTAAACTGAGGCTTCTGGATTGTCCAAGGCCATCCGCTTAAATTAAGATGGTAGAGGACCTTAGAATTTACCCTCTATTCTTAGTCCCTGTCTCCTGTTTGGGCACCTTCATGAGTGACAGGAGGCCCTTGTTAGTGGGGATGGCTGGGGAGAAGGCAGGTCCTGGGCCTAGAAGCGGGTGGGGGACCTGTGGGAGGTGGAAGTCATCTCTGCAGGTCTCAGACCCCTGTTCTCCGAGCAGGATGAGATGACCAAGGTCAAAAGAAAAAAGGCCATTGTGGGGTGGGCTCCCCCAGACCTAGAGACCAAAAAAGAACCATATCAGAGTGTGCTTCAGAAATACTTTGTCCTCACACCTCCAAGCCACCAGGGCTCTGTCATGACTGCCTTTGAAGCAGAACTAATGATCATAATAATAGTAATGAATAAATTATGTCAGGGACGATGTTTCCCCCGCTCAGAGGAAAATCTCTAGTCTAGTTGCGCTTGGCTAGGGTCAGGGGTTCCCTGCCACAGCACCTGCTTTCCTCTAAGTGTTTGGGACAGAGTCCTGATTTCCTGATTCAGTGAAAGAGGGCTTAGCTGCTTGGGGTGGGGAGAATGGGGACTGAACAAGTTCTCAGGGCACAGATGGTCCTGACTCATGCAAGATGGCCAGTGGGAGTCACCTGACTGCTAAGGCAAGTGTCATTTTGAAGCCACTAAGCAAGACATCTAGAGAGGCACCTCTCCAGGCTCTGTACTGGACTCACGCAGGTGCAGATGGAGAGATTATTCCTCAGGGCTCCCTGGGGCTGGCAACTGAACCTGCATGTTCAGGTGGAACCTGGGAGGCCTCCGCAGCTGGCTCCATCTCTGTCTGGTGGTCCCTCCCCAGTTCCCTCCCAGCTTGTGGAATCTTTGGCCTAATTTGAGAGGTAGTGGAGGGGAAACTTCCAGATGTTTTGGGTCTTAGATTAGGAGCAACACCTTTGCACTTAAAGCTGAGTATTTGACCACTTTGTTTCCTGATTCCTCTGTGCCTGGGCTAGTTTCACCCTTGGCATACTGGGGAGGGGTCAAGTCATTCTTTACTTTCCCTCCACAGTAATAGTTAACGTTGGCTGAGCTAGACTGCATGCCTGGCATGGACAATCTCATCAAGTCCCTATAATGCTTTTCCAAGGTGGGTCTTAGTCTTCCCATTCTGAAGCTTAAAGAAGACAGCCAGGTGTGGTGGTGAGCACCTGTGGTCCCAGCTACTTGAGAGTCTGAGGTGGGAGGATCATTGAACCCAGGAGGTCGAGGCTGCAGGGAACTATGTTTGTGCCAATGCACTCCAGCCTGTGCCACAGAATGAGACCCTATCTCAAAAAACAAAGTGTTGGGGGGAAAGAAGACACAGAGATGCAGAGCAAGAAGCAGAACCCAGGAAGTTGGACTCCAGAGTCCTTGAACTTACTGCCTAGGGAGGCTTACCCATCAGTCCTAGCACAGGGGTCCTGAGTGAACTTGAATCCTGAGAGACTTGGGGCATTCTTGCCAGCATAGATATTCTGGGGCTAGATGAAACAGAAAAATACGGGAGTGAAGTGGGATGCTCAGTTAATCAACATTTCAGATGGGGAACTAAGGGCTCAAGGGAGGGCTCATTTCTAAGCTGCTCTTGAATGGGGTGGGTTGTGGCTTGTGCCTTCACAGCATGGAGCAGGAGGGTTCCGAGGCCGGTGCTGCATCCAGTGACCCCCCACAGCCAGGCCACTTGCTGTGTTGGCAGGGGACCAGAAGCCCCGCAACCCCTGAGAGCTGCGGGCAGTGTAGACACCCAAGTGTGTCCCAGATGACTGGAACCCAGCCTTCATCAGAACAAGATCCTCAGGGTGTGTGGGTCTAGAGCAACTCGCCAGATACACCTGTTCTCTGATAACTTCACCATCCAGCTCTCTCTGCTGAAGGGGTGGGCGGACGGATTGGAATTGGGACATTTTCACTGACGTGGGCCCCGAAGCTGGGGAGACCTGAACCAAGAAGGGGGTGGCCATGTCTTGCTTTGTGCAAGGAAGCAGAGAAGGGAGAAAGGAAACTAGAGATAGAAAGAGAAAGAGGGAGAGAAGCTTGACTGTCTTCTGTCAGACCCCTTATCATGAAGCCCCCTTTTTGCCCCGGTGAGTTGGAGTAGGGGTCTGTTCCTTGCCACAGTGATTCCTGACTGTGGAGCCTCTTAAATGTCCTACTTCTGGGGGCCAGTACACTAGAACCAGGAGCCCATGTATGTCCTGGAGATGGGAGGAGCACAAGGCGTTGACCAACAAGAGGCTGGGGCAGAAATGGCCAATCTTACAGAAACAGGGGCCTGAGCCAGGACAACCACATCACTGCTCCTGTACCTACTGTGCAGTCAGTAACCTGAGAGGCCTCACTGGCCCCCGTCCAGAGCCCAGGGTATCACAGATGGGCTTCTGAGTTAGGGTCAGCCCTGGAGGGAGAAGTCCCCCTGTCTCTCCAGAGACGATTCAGGCCATAGTAGCTCTTAATTTTTCTTCTCCCTGTCTTTCTCCTTTTTCTCAATGAAAATAGCTGTCATTTATTGTTGGCTTATGATGTGCCTGCCCTGTGTTAAGCACTCTTTGTGCTTTTTCTCATTTAATTCCCACAAGCACTCCATGAGGGGGCGGCTTTCACACTCATGCATTTTACAGATGAGGAAACAGGCTCAAGGATGTGAAGTTACACAGCTAGTAGCTGGTAGAGCTGGGACTCATACATAAAATATTGAGTTAAGTCTGTGAATGAATGAATGGATGGATGGATGGATGAATGGATGGATGGATTGATAGGTGGATGGGTGGATGGGTGAGTGGATGGATGAATGGGTGGAGGGATGGATAGGTGGATGGATGGATGAATGGGTGGATGGATGGATGGGTGGGTGGGTGGATGGATGGATGGGTGGGTGGGTGGATGGATGGGTGGGTGGGTGGGTGGATGGATGGGTGGGTGGGTGGATGGATGGATGGATGGGTGGGTGGATGGATGGATGGGTGGGTGAGTGAGTAGGTGAGTGGGTGGATGGATGGGTGGGTGGGTGGGTAGATGGATGGGTGCTCTAACTATTCTTTCACCCCCACTGGGGCTTTGTTTCTACCAGGTCTGTTGTCCATATCCCTCCACTCCTTGCTGGACCTGGAGCCTACCCTGATCTCCAGGGTACTCCTTTCCAGGGATGTTCCTGAAAGTGCCCCTCAATGGCTGACACCTGCAACCTACTGCCTTTCCTTACCTCCTATCTGGCTCAGACCAAAGTCTCCTCCTGGGGTGTGGCTCCAGGTTAGACCAGAGCTCCCAGACACTGTGGCCTACTGGGTCCTGACCTTGACCTCCTCTCCATTCTGCAGAGATTGCTGCTGGGGCATGGCTTGGCTTCCCCAGCACTTGTCAGCTGATGGAATGGGAGGTGCATATTTTAGGAGACCTGCCAACCCACATTGCCTTTTTTTGACTTCTCCAGTTTTCTCAACCCTTCTAAAGCAATGATCCTGAGTCTCACAATTGTATTATGTATATATACTGCAGGCAGGTGTGAGAACAGGCCTGGGGAGTGCCCCCCCCTTTCCCAGCCCTTCTGCTTCCTCACTCCCTCGAGCCACAGCTAATTGGACCACAAGTGGCCATGTGACCCAAGCTGGGGCAATCATAGTCACTTTCCTGGGAATTAGGCCTGGGACACTTAGCAAGGGTGGTGGACATTTGGACTGAAAGGTCCTGGAGAGTCAGGGCCTGAGATGTGTCAGGGTGTGAGGGACCGCTCTCATTCAAAATAGATCATATGTGTTGGGAGCTTAGCCTAGCACCTGCCACGTGGAAAGTGTTCAATAACCATGAGCTATTTTTAAGTTGATGTCATAGGAGAACATGGAGGGCTCTGGATGGAAAGGGGACTCTACCAATTAAATCTGTTTGCATGGGAGTTGGAGGCAGAGGTAAGGCAGAGGCCACCTTCCTGCTCCCCTTTGGGCTGTTTCTGTCATAGGAATCTGAGGGTTTTTAGCAGCTTCAGCCCACTACTTGCTCCAACTTCCTGGGTGCCGAGGAGACTATGGTGTGGGGTGGTGGGGGCCCCACTGTCTTGATGCAGAGACTTCCTGGGCCCTGGATTGCAGCTCTGGGGTGCGTCTTTCCCTCCCAGCTCTGGCACCAGGCTCAGAGGTGGTCATGTGCTGGGGGTCAGCTCTGTATTATTCTGGGAGCCATTCCTGGAGGCTCAAGTTGGCCAGGCTCCCTCATCTTTTCCACTGGTTTTATAAACCTCCCTATTGAATCCCTTCCTGCTTGAAACGTCCCGTCCTGAACTCTGATTATATGTGCAGTTTCCATCTCCAGAGGGCAGCTGACATAGAGCTTTCTCCTTTCCAGTTTGAAAAGGCTCAGGCAAGACTCTGACCCAGCTGGGATAAGGTGTCCACCTGACCTCACCAGCTGTGACCAAAGGGACAGGGCCACGTGAGTAAGTATGTGGCAGCTCCCAAGGGAGTGTGTGGATGGAGATGACTTGGGAGGGATGTTGCCAAGGGAAGGGAAGACAGAGGTCAGACAGTCTCAAGGACAGACACTACGCCCTCAATGTCTGAACCAGGAGCCTGGCGGGAGCCATCCACGTGCTGGGCACCAGGGTCTCTTGCATGGGACACAGTCATCCCTGAAGGAAGATGGTAAGAGCTCATCGTCCAGCACCTTCTGGTTCTATGGAGAGAAGAGAAACAGAAAACACACCTCAAAGGAGCCCTGTTTTCTAGAAACATTTCTTTATTTAAAATTTAAAACCATATTACTTCATACAGCAAACTGTGTACTTTGATATATCACAGTGTCTTAAAAAGGAAAATAATCGAATTTGTTTGGAAATTTATTTACATCAGCCTAGAATGATTGGCAAGTAACACAGTTACTATGAAACCCAAATTGTTACAAAATGTTTACAAAAAACTATATTCATAGAAATTCTGCATGTCCACAAAGGGCATCCCCTGAATGGCCCAGAGACCAGTGTGTGGGAACCATGTTGAGTGGGAGTGGGGGGTGTCCAGGCACTCTGGTCTGGGTGGTGGGACAGGTCCAGGGTCTCAGAGGCCCATGGTGCTGCCTGGGGGCTCAGCCCAGAGCCTGGGAACTGAGGCCCTTACCATGGAAGGCCCAACCAGGAAGTCAGCCCAGGCAGAGATGGGCTGGGGGCTTGACGCACAGTGGTAAGAGGGCCCATGATCACTATGGAACCAAGACAGGATCTCCTCATGGGGCTGGAGTCAGGCGTGCTTGGTTAGGGCCCCAGAGGCAGACCCAGAGTTCAGTGCAGACCAGTCTGAAGCCAGAGGCTGAAGCTGGGGCAGGCTGCTGACTGCACAGAAGCCCACTCCAGATCTCTTTCCCTGCACGCTCCAGAGATGCTCAGACCCGCGAAAGGGGCAAAAGGACTGGAACTGTGGAGAACAGACCCATCTGGGTGAGCCAGGGACAGAGGTCTGCAGCCTCCTGCGGAGGGGGCGTTCTGCCAACCTCCCTGCAGGGGAGAGAAGGGCAGACAGATGAGCCTGGGCCATGCTAGGATAGGAGCTACCTTCTTGCCTCTCATCTTTCACCTCTCTGGCTCTGAGGTTGCTCCCTGACTGCTGGCCTCTGGATCAGATGGGGTTGGGGAGGTTGTCTGAGGCGAGGCAAACCCTTGGCTGGCATTTCACTGAGGCTATGGCTGCTTCTTCATGTCTGGAAACTTCAAAGTTTCGATCCATAAAATGGAGACAATCTGGGAGGTGATTTGAGGGCCACTGTTCTAGAAGGCAGGAGGACAGGATCAATAGGGGGCCTGGGAACACTGTATTGGTGTGCTGGCAATGCCCTGGGAGGCTTTCTCTTTAACAAGTGCTTTCCCTAGCTGTGAGCTGTGCTGTGTACAAGTTGTAACCACTTCTGCATGTGGGTGAGCATCAGAGGCAGAGGCTTTTGCTACCTAGAATAACCCCACCTTCTAGAGTATTCTAGGTGGAGCCTGAAACCTACCTGGCATCTGCAGGCAGGTGTGAGAACAGGGCTGGGAAGTGCCCTCCACCCCTTTCCCAGCCCTTCTGCTCCCAGTGAATTGCCCCAGAACTAGAATGTAATATTGGCACAGGGGCCCAGTGCTAGCATGACATTGCTTCCAAGACACACACAGCTGTCCTGCCTCAGACAGGCTCGGATGGAGACGAGGTCCCTTGGCCACTCCTGCCCCTCCCACAGGAGGTCTTGGCTGTGCAGGACCCACCTGGCAGCACCACGTAGCTCTGCCCTCTTCTTCAGGGTCTGGAGCTCTGATGTGTGGAGGGCCTTCCCCACCCCGAGGGGCTCTCTGTGACCTCTGTCCTGGACTTTGCTGCTGCAGCCCCCATCTCTCACCTGGTCCCCACCCATGCTGGCTGGGTTATGTACACTCCGTGTGCAGACGTGCGGGGAAGGGTTGTATACACATGGGCTACAGGTCATATATACACTGTGCATATATATATATGTATACAGTATATATATATATATATTTACATTCATATATATATTGTACAGAACATTAACCTTCTATCTCAAAGTTTTGTGACCTCAGCTCTGAAATTTTAACTCCAGGGCAAATCCAAGACGGAAGGGAGGGCCTGATTTAAACTGCCACGGGGACAGAGGGCATGGCCCTTCCATGGCAGCGAGCAACCAGGCCCTTTCCAGATGTGTTCACCTGACCTGCAACTTCCAGATTTGACTAATCCAGAGAACTGCCCACAGAGTTGGGCCCATTTCTTGTGTCTGTCCATGGGGCTGGGCCCATCCCAGACGTTAAGTCCATGCAGCTACTTGTCCAAACCTCTAACCCCTTTGCAGCTGGGTGTCCGCACAGGACCATTTCATATGTGAGCCACAGAGGCCAGCCTACTTTCAGATGTTTGAGCATGTAGCTGGGAATGGCTCAGGGAGGGACCAACTTCATGCTGAGTGACGAAGCAGGAGCTGTCACCCACCCCCCTACCCAGTACCCCCTGGAAAAGCAGGCAGAAAGGAAGCTTTTGATTGTTCTTGGTAAGCACATGCCTGGTGGAGAGGGAGCAACTTCTAACCCATTTGGCCCTTTTCCCCGGCCTGGGCCAGGATCCCATCTTCCAGGGCCTGGGGCATAGCAGGGGTTCGGGGTGGAGCCAGATTGTGCTTCCAGCTTAGGTAGTCTTGGCTGTGAGGAGGGGGTGGCCCTCCCACCCCTCAGACACTCAAAGTCCAGCACATTGGCCAAGGGGGCATCTCCCCTCTTGAGAGACTCTTGCAGCATGGGGCCACTTGAACATTGACAACGCTTTCAGGATTTTCTTCTGTCTAAAGCAGAGAAAGCAGCAGCAGGACAAGGGGAGAATGATTGGGAGGACTCACTGTCCTTAAGCCCCAGAGCAGGGGTGGTGGGTGTCCGTGTCTTCTCACCACTGCCCCTCAACTTGGCCAGCTGGCGCAGGTGGAGAGGAGGCACTGGCATTTGGGGATGGGGGGGCATTCTTCTGTTCAGGGCTGGCATGTGGCACCAGGCAGGGACAGTTCAGCATCTGCTCAGGCAGGTTCCATCTTCTGCTCCATCCAAACCAGTTTCATGCTTCCCATTACCCCTCAGTGCCTGCACGTGTGCATATGCACTACACGTGCATACACACAAATACACACACACGCATGCGCCTACCCCAGCTCAGCTCCATGCCCACAGGCAGGACAGACCTAAACTTAGAAAACACATGATCTGCCTCACTGGAAACACCTCCCCACTCCGTCCCACCTCACAGATGTAGCAGCACTCTCAGTCCCCAGGAGAAACAGAGCTCATACTTGGGCGGCAGTGGTCCCCACTGCACTTTGAACACTAGGACAAACACAGGATGTCAGCCAGAAGCCGAACATCAGCCACACTGACAACCCCTGAACATCGGGAGGATGCAAGGCTTGCATGGGAGAGGAGGTGAGGCAGCATGCCCTCCTGTTCCACACAGGAGCCTGAAGACCAGTCAGTCCCTTTTGCAGGGGTTTCTCTAATTGAATATGGCCTCTATTTGTCCACTATTCTTTGCTGTTTTATAAAAATTCTCACTTCTTCTTCCTCCTGTCATAATCCACACATATGCATAGTCTCAGAAGGACATAACATGCTCATGTGGCATCACGCGCACAACACATGTGAGACAGCGTGAATGAGGTGCATGCTATGAGTACTGGACAAAGTCAGACGGCGGCTCACGATTGTGTTTGCTGAGAGCAAACTGGCAAATACCTTCGTTAGAATCCTGTTACCTGGGAATTACGAAAAAAAAAAGTTTCCCTTCAAACGGGACATGACGTCTACAGCAAAGGCACCAGCAGCATGAGCCCCTGAAGGGTCATGCCCCCACTTAGCCCGTCTCCTGGCAGGGATGCCCATGCAACCTCGGTGAATCTCTGTGACAAACAATCTCTCCCATGACATAAGTGCAAACAGACCCTGGTGCCTGGCCTTCCTGATTGTCCGTCTCTGCTTCTACTGTGACCTAGAACATACGACTGTGTCCCACACACACACTTGGAAACTTCAACCCCACATGGCTTCTTGTCTACAGCATGCATTGATCCATGTCACACAACCCTCTGGTCCTGGCCTTCCCTCTGCTCCCCACTGTGCACACATGCCTGCACATACATGTCCACATGCACTCACACATGGACCCCTTGGTGACATGGCTTCTCCTTTTACACACATTTGGCTAGCTGCAGGTAGGATCCTGTCCCCCATCCTATGCCATTCAGTGTACAAGTGCACACACACACACCAGCATGCACACGTGTGCATGCGCGCTTACATTCGCATACTCACCAGGGCCCCATTATGACATGGCTTCTCCTGTTTTTACATACATGGGGCCCTGCTGCTCACCCAGATTTGTCTCCCTTGTCCCCAGTTCACTCACATACACATACACATACACATACACATACACATACACATACATACACATACACAATTCAGTCACATACACGCGTATGCACACATCAGATCACCAAGGATTCACCTATTATTGCATGCCCTGGACTGTGTTATATGTCCATATCTGTCCTGCACCCCAGCCCCCAAAGCTCACACATACAAACACAAAGACATAGACACACATGCACACGCCCTCTGCACCCTCAAGCTTATGACAGCATGGCTTTTCCTAACATTGCATGCATGGGGCTATGGTGTCTGTCTAGCCTTCCTCTCCCTCGTCCAATGTACACAGCCAGTCAGAGCTGCTGAGATTCTGGGAACCCGTTGGTTTGGTCCTGCAGCTCACAGTCTGGAGGAAGGACAGTGTTTATCACATGAACCCACTGTAGTCTCCTGCTTTGCTAGAGATTAACCTTCACCCAGATAAGAAAAGCCTTGAGATCCAAATGCAGCTCTCCTAACCAGGCTTCCCAACCACACAGGACAGAGGTGGGAGGGGAGTGGCTGGTGTCCCCCAGTTCTCATCCAGAATCTCCAGAACCTCCCTCCCCTGTTCAAAGACTGCCCTCCATCCTTGGCCATGGCAAACCTGCTGGCCTGTCGTGTTCTCTTTAAGGACACTTTTTTCCTAAGCCTTCCTGTCTAATTCTTTCCAAGACTCTTAAAGTCACAGACCTCGAGAGCATTCATTACAGCAAGCTGGAACTCACAGATCATCTGGTCTACCCTCTGGCTGGTACCCCACCTGCTGCTACTTCTCTGCTGTCTCCCCCAAGCCCCACAAGGTCGCAGCTACTCTGGACAACAGACAATGGGCCAGGATGGCCTCGTGTCTCTGTGTGGGGTCTTTGGTTAATTCTCCAGGAGACAGCCTCTTTTTCCTCACCCTTGGCGCCTCTGCAAGCTAGGATATTATGTCCCTGGAAACTTTCTTTTTCTGGGGAACATCTCTAGGTTTGGTAAGTCCAGGAGACCAGAAGTTCTTTTGGTCCCTTCTGGTTTCCCCCACCTAGCCCAGAGTTAGCCTGTGTGGTAGAATACTGACTCCTTTTTTGAGGAGGGGCAACCTGACTTTCACTTCAATCAACTCTTCTCCTTTCGAGAGGCCAGAGGGAGGCCAAGGTCAACCAGCCAGGAATGGGTAGTTGTTGATGAGAAGATGGCAAAGAACCTGGGTTTCCAAATGCAAACAGGGTTTAGACAACAGCTTGCCAACCAGCAAAGTGAGAGCCATTGGCTCAAGAGCTGGTGGGGCTTCTGTGGAATCTGCTTTTCCTCTGCTGGGCTTCAAAAATCGGCTGAGTCTTTGAGCATCCTTTGTGAGAGATTGGGGGCGGGGCTCTCTCTTCTGGCCAGAAAGTGGGGAAGAATTTTAGTGACCACTCCCCCACTTATATTCCTAGAGACCTCCCAGAGGAGTGGGAGCCACTGGGTCATGGTCCATAAGAATCCAAAATGGCGGCCTCTATTTGTGCGTTCTCTTCTCTGCCATACCCCAAACTCCTCTTTCCCTTGTGTGGCTCTGTCTTCAATGCTGCCAAAACAGGGGCTGCCAGGGGTGGGACCAAGTCCAGAAGATCATGACCACGTGAACAGCCCAAAAGGGATGACGTCTTCCTTCTGCCCAGGCATATAGGAGGGGGATCCCCCACCATGAGCTCCCATTGGCAGCCATGCTAGAAGCCATCCGTAAGGCGCCGAAGGCTTGTGTCTCTGGACTCATGGTCAAGTTCTAAGAGGCCTGGGCTCTTGGGGAAGGAATGGCAATATAAGAGCTGTCTTCCGTTTTCTGTGGCCTCTGTAGGGCTGTGGCAGAAGCTTCTGACTCTGGAGGAGAGTTGAGGGGCGGGTGAGTTTGGCCTGAGAGAGGCATGTGCTTCCTTTGGCCTTGGCTATCTCGGCTGGCAGCTTTAGAAACCCACAGAAGAACTGAGGAGGATGAAGCCCAAGCAGCTGGCCTGAGAGCCTGCTGGCTTCCTGGCAGGTAAGGGCAGGTGGCAGCTCTGGTCCCCAAGCCCAGTGTGGGGATAGGGGACGTTCCTTCCAATCTCCTTTGCTTTTTTCTGCCCAGCCCCCAGGCCTGCGGTCCCCACCCCAGCTGTGCCTAGGGGAACACAGGGGCTAAGGATGTGCTGCAAGCCATGCTGTCCTTGCCGGGAAGCCGGCGGTCATTGAATGTGTGCATGTTGATGACGGCGTCAGTCTTGACCATCATGGGAGGCTGCGGCTTGTGCTTGACTCGACGCTGGCAGGTAAGGGAGAAACGGATCTCATCGGCCACAGTGCTGCAGAAGGAACGCTGAAAGAGCATGGAGAAGAGGGGTCAGAAAAGGGGCACAGAGTGATGCCCGGTCCTGCAATCCCAGCCAGCTCCTTCCCTTTCTCCCAGAGTCTATGCTAAGGCTGCCTGTCTTTCTCACACCTTCACCCCACCCACCCCTCTGCCACCTGCAGGATGATCAGTTTGTGCAGCAGTCTACAACACCTGACATTCTTGTTTGGATACTCAGGTAGCTGTGGCAGGCATCATCAAATTAACCTCATTTATAGCTGAGCAAATGAGGCTCTGATTGGCATATGCATTAAGGTCTGAGGAGCTCTGGTTTACCCGGGCCATTTTCTTCACTAGACTTGGAGAAAGGAACCAGCCAGTTTCATCCCCATGAGCCCACCCCCTGAGCTCTGACCAAAGCACTAGCTTTGGCTCAGGGTCAGGACTCAAGACACATTTGACAAATATATGGACAAACTTTCTCCCGGAAGGGCTTCCAACTAAGGGAAAGAATCAGCATCTTCCCACTTAGGGAAGTCCAGCACGTGTTTCTCAAGGTGGGAAACTGGGAGGCAGGTCTCTGTAGGGCTGGTGGGTGGCAGTGACCTCCTTCTGGCCTGGGTCCCTGCACCCAGCCAAGAGGGACCGCAGGAGTGCAGCATTTCCCGCAGGTATCTGATGATGGTGGCTTTCAGAGGTTGTCCTGCAGCTTGTACGGAAGGCAGTGGGGGCTGCTGATACCTCAACTTACCCAGTGAGACCAGGGCACTAGCACCAGGACCACTTGTATGCAGGGGTCAATTCTGGCTCTGCCTCCTACCAGCTGTGATCCCTCCAGGCTTCCCTTTCCTCACCTACTACATACAGAACGCCATCCCTCCTCACCTCCTCCTCTTCATTCCTCAAATACTTAATGTGACCCTACTATGTGCCAGGCACTGTTCCAGGTGTTAGGCACAGAGCAGTGAAGAAGACCGATAAGGTCACAGCCCACTCAGGGAGCTAATGATGGGATGGAACAGATAATAAACATGTGAACAAATAAATAATTTCAGACAGTAATAGCCATTAGGAAGAGAATCCAGCAGTGAAATGGGACAGAGAACGGGTGGGAACGGGAGCAGTTGGTAAGGAAGGCTACTTGAGGAAGTAACATTGGAGCTGAAATAAGAACGACCAGGAGATGTCAAGAACACACGCTCTAGGGAAGGAGCATTCTAGGAGCAGCACGTGCAAAGGGCCCGAGGCAGGAATGTGCTTGGTGTGTTCAGGACTGAAGAGGAGGCCAGTGTGTGTGGAGCAGAGTAGGGGAGGAGAGGGAGAGAAGAAGGTGGACAGAGAAGTGAGTAGATGGAGACTTCAGGCTTTTTGGTGGAAGCAGGAGCTCCTTTTAACTGCAATGAGAATTTCCAGAGAATCTGGTGTTGTTCTTTTTTGATGTATCATAATTTTGTATCAACAGAGAACCATTCTCTGTTGGTTAGAGATTTAGGTGTTTACCCCTCCCTCCCATCTTTTATTGTTATAATTTACACTTTAGCAAATTTCCCTGTAAATAAAACTGCACCCATCTTTGACCACTTACACAGGGTTCATTTCTAAGAGTGGAAATTGACTGGCCAAATGTATGGATACTGTGGAAGACTCGGAACACGCCGTGAAGTTGCATTCCAGAAAAGCAGCTGCACAGGCTCCCCTCAGCAATGCTGGACAGTGTCCCCTCCCTTACACCCTTGCAAATTCCAACATCCAGTATTATCTATCCCCCTCCTCTTTGTTGACGAGGGCTTGCTGATTATAGAGGATTCCATTTCGTCTTTTATGGATATGTAAGTTGCTTGTTTATAACGCGCCCCTCTATATATGATTTAACTGCAATCTCCTTGAACTTCTCCGTGAGTTGTGCTTCCCCCAGCCCAACGACCCTCAACTCAGACACACAGTTAAATCACCCTGCAGGCTTTCCTAAAAGCACAATGCCGGTTCCACCACAGACCAATTAAAACAGCCTCTGGGAGTGAGGCCAGGGCATTAGCACTTGAAAACTTTCTCCCTGTGATTCTAATTTGCGACTGGGATCCAGAACTACTGTCCAACCAGGTTTGAATTAATCAGAAGGTTTGAGCCTCGTTCTACTGTCTATATGATTGGGCCAACCCTGTTAACTTTTCTTTTTTAAACTTTTGATTATGGAAATTTCCAAATATATGCAAAGGTAGATAGAGAGAGCCGTATAATGAACCCCTATGCAACCAACGCCCGCCTTCCACAATTACCCTGGAGGGTTTTATGCAGGAAAATGATATGGTTTGAATTAAGTTTTAAACAAGGCGCTGGCTGCTGTGTGAATTGTGGATGGTGTTGGGGAAGCTTGGAGGCTGGAAGGTCAGTTTGAAGGCTGTGGCATAATTCAGCAGGATGTGATGGGGCTTGGCCTAGGGGGCACATCCTAGTGATGGAAAAACATGTTAGGTCAGGACGGAGGTAGAGGGTGGGGCTTGCTGACAGACTGGATGCAGGGTGGGCTGTTAGGAGGCTGAGATGAGACACCACTGCGTGCCTGGCACATAGAGGGGTGAAATCGGCACAAACCTCCTTCCCTGTCCTGTGTAGACCCCACGCTCTGAGGCTTACCTGCTCTCTCTCTGCTGTTTTGCGGAGCTTGTACACAAACTCGCCCACGGCCACCAGCACAGAGAGGACCAGCCCGGCGGCCAGGACAATGAAGATACCCCCGATCTTCTGGACCCCCAGGGCGCTGGCCTCTTTGTTTTCCTCCTCAGGACACCCGCTGCCCCGCCACCATTTCTCCTTCATGATGTGCAGCTTGTCCTCCTCCTGAAGCTGCAGGATGGCGATGGTGATCTTGTCCCGGTATGGGGAGCCTGGGCAGGGACAAGGGACCTCTGGCCGTCAGTGGCGAGTAGCCCATGCCGTGTTTGGCCCTGCCAACACCTTGTTCAGGCCACCATCACCAGCCCTCTGGATCAGCTCATAAAAGCAGGGGCCCTATCCCTGTGGGTCTCCCCTTTAAATGAACACATGGTATCTGGGTGGGTGGAAATGTCCCGTTTTGGCAAGTGGTCGAGCCCGTTGTGAATCAGTCCCTATGGGCTTCCCGAAGGCCCAGTGCCCCTTAGCTGCATCAGCAGGAGTGGGAGAGGGAAGGCAGGAATAGCCTCTGGGAACTGCCCCCGAACCTTGCGTCTGTCCCAGCTCTCATTGCTCAGACCAGGGCCACCCTCACAAGGCATGCGGCTCCGTCCCTCTGCTTCTGGGCTAAGAAAATGTCCCCTTAATCAGCCCCATGGAATGAGCTGCGAGAGGGAGCGTGAGTGGACCTGGGGGTGGAGCCCACCCTGTGCCCACAGCCCTGCCCCTCCCGCCCACAGCTCCTTGCTCACCCATGGGCGTGCCAATGCCGTAGCCCTTGGAGTCGATGAGGCCCCCGATCTGGGTGAGGTTGCAGTTCCTCTGCGTGACGTACTCGATGGTCGTGGACTCCATGAGCAGCGCGTAGTCTGCTGTCAGGGCCCTCTGGATGCCCTCCTCGTTGTTCTTCACCAGCGCCGAGGGCTTGCTGCTCATGAACGCCCACATCTTCTCGAAGGTGGAGATCTTGGATTTCTGGGCAGCGAGGGAAGAGGTGATGCACACACCGTTACTGGGCGCATCAGGGACCAAGCACCACACACCCTGCTTAACACACGGCGGGGCCTCAAACTCTGTCTACGATCTTCAGAGAAAGGGAGTGCTACACAGTGCTCACAGGTAGAAACTGAGGCCCTGGGAGCAAAGGCCCCCAAACACACAGCTGGCCAGTGACAAAGAGGACATGCAGACTCAGGCCTGCTTCCTGGAAACCCTGGCCATGGCATGAGTTTTTTGAGGCACAGTCTCGCTTTGTCACCCAGGCCGGAGTGCAGCGGCACAATCTCGGCTCACTGCAACCTCCACCTCCTGGATTCAAGAGATTTTCCTGTCTCAGTCTCCCGAGTAGCTGGGACTATAGGCGTTTGCTACCACACCCGGATAATTTTTTATTTTCTTTTTTTTTAGTAGAGACAGGTTTTCACCATGTTGGCCAGGCTGATCTCGAACTTCTGACCTCAGATGATCCGCCTGCCTTGGCCTCCCCTGCCCTGGCTGATCCCAGGGGAACAGGTGGCTCTGCAGGCCCCACTGAGCCCAGCTGGTTCCAAGTCTAGCTGTGCCTGTCTGACTTTTTATACATGTATTTTCTTTCTCTAAAGTTTATGAAAAGTTAGCATGTTCAGGCTTTGTTCTAAGAGCTTTACCTGCATTAACTCGTTGATTCTTCACAGCGATCACAGGAGGCGGGCACCATCATGAGCCCCACTTGACAGATAAAAAGATCGAGGCACAGCTAAGTCACTTGCCTAAGTTTACCCAGGCACGAAGTAGAAACGCCAGGCTTCAGACTCAGGCCATCTGGCTCCAGAGTCCATGCCCCTAACCCTTCAGCGGCCCACTCACAGAAACCACTATGAAGGTGGAGGGGGAGAGACCGCTGCCCATCAGGGCAAAGATGAGTGGGTCCCAGGTCTCCCCTTTCACTTCATCCAAAGGAGGCCTCTTCTATGTCCTATTTCAGGGGAAGATTTTGCCTGAAACATGTTCCACTTCATTACTGTGAGGAAGGAGCAGGGTGAGAATTGCGGAGGGGGAGAAAAGTAGGGGGAGTCGGAGGGGGTGGTCTGCAAGCCCCCTTCAGCTGCACCAGAGCCCAGGGCTGTAGAGTCCTGGGCTGGACACGGTTGCATGGACAGAACCAGAATCCCTAAGACTGGGTTCAGTGGGTGGGAAGCTATGCCTGCTCTGGGGAGACGCAGAGAGGTCACTGGGGCCAGGAGGGAGGAGAGCAATGTCTGAGTGTCCCTTGCTGCCTGGGAGACTGTGCAGATCAGGGTGGACGGCACTCATGAGATTTCTTGAGAACTTAGTGCTTTGCCAACTGCCTGCTCCCAGCAGGGATCCGCCTTGCCCTGGCTGATCTCAGGGGAACAGGTGGCTCTGTAGGCCCCACTGAGCCCAGCTGGTTCCAAGTCTAGCTGTGCCTGTCTGTGATGTCAGCCTGTCTGACTGGCACCAGGCCCAGCTCCAGTGTGCCTGATGGCATGGGTGCACTTGAACACGCTGGCGCAGGGCTGGGGCATGGGCAGGAGGATGGGGAAGAAACCGAGTGCCAGTGACGCCTCCTTTGGGCACAGGGCTGCGGGCACCTTCACAGATAAGCAGCCACTCCCTTACCCACAAATTTACCTTCCCCAAAGCCAAAGGCATGAAAGGGCCCAGATGCCTGCAGCTCTCACTGGCCTCTCCCAGCCCCTCCTGGTCCTCAGCCTGCCCTTCTTTCAGCCATTGCTACTCTCCAGCTACTCCAGCTCCGCAGGACTCCCTTACCTCTGCAATCCGTGCCTCCAAGCCTTTTGTGCTCTCTGTTCTCCCACCTCCCCAGCTATTCTTCCACCTCAGTGCTTCCTGTGACCCAGGCTGTGCCCCACTCAATAATCTTGCCCTTAAAAATCTTCCTGATGTTCAGTTTTTCCACCTCCCCAGATATTTATTTTCTAGAAAATTTCTGATCAGCAGATTCTCCCACTTCCAACTTCTTTTACTTTCTCTGTTCCATTCTCACTCTGCTATGCCACCTCCCTAGATTCTCCTGTTGTAGAAAGCTTCTAGATGACTCCTAGTGATCCCCATCTCTGGCATTCACATCTTTGTGTAACCCCCTCTTCTTGAATGTGACTCACTTTTAACTCCCCACAAAAGTGATGGGATGTCATGTCCAAAATTAGGTTACAAGAGACTGTGACTGGTACTCTGTCTGGCTCATCTCACTCTGATGGAAGCTGGCTGCCATGTTATGAGTTGCCCTATGGAGAGGTTCCCAGGGCAAGAAACAGAGGGAAGCCTCTGGCCAGCTATCACTGAAAAATGGAAGCCCTTAGTTCAATCACCTGGGGGGAGCCAAGTTCTGCCAACAAGCATGCAGTGAGCTTGGAAAACATGGCTTGCAATTACTGCAGCAGTAGCCAACACCTTGTCTGCAGCCCCACGAGGGACCCTGAGCCAGAGGACGCAGCAAAACTGCCTGGATCCCTGACCCACAAGCTGTGAGAAAGCAAATGTTGTTTTAAGACATGAAATTTCAGGTAATTTGGTATGCAGCAATAGATAACTTATATACCTCTTAACCACATACTCACATAAGCGACTCCTGTTCTCAATGTAGTTGTTTTTTCAGATAATCATCAATTCCAGCTATTCCTCTAATCAAATTATCCTAGTCCAGTCATCCCTGCTTTGCCAGATATACATGTTCCCAGGATGGTAGCATCCTGGTTATTGGAACCTAAATACTTTTCTCCCTCTAGTGATTGCAGCTCTTCAGCTCCTTTCCATCCTTGTCTCTTCTGCTTTCCCAATTCTCCTTCTTCTACTAGAGGTGGGAACCAAAGACAGATGAAGCAATCAGACCTCCTAATGCATCTGTCCATTTAACCTATCTTTCCATCCATCCACCCATCCATCCACCCATCCACTCATCCATCCATCCATTCACCCATCCATTCATACACCCATTCATCCATCCACCCATCCATCCATCCATTCATCCATCCATCCATCCATCCATCCATTCATCCACCCATTCATCCATCCATCCATCCATCCATCCATCCATCCATCCATTCATCCAGCCATTCATCCACCCACCCATCCATCTATCCGTCCATCCATCCATCCATCCATCCATCCATTCATCCATCCATTCATCCAACCAACCATCCATCCATCCATCCATCCATCCATCCATCCAACCACTCACCCACCCATCCACTAACATTATCTGATCATGCTATCACCCACACACCATCTACACACTAGTTCATTCAACTAATCTGAGTATCTACCTGTTACTTATCTATCCATCCACTTATCCATCTATCCAACCATCTATCTATCCACCCATCCATCTGTCCTCTTACCTACCTATCCATCCCCCAACCGTCCATCCCTTTCTCCTCCTCACCCATCTTACCCACTCACTTTTTCATGTCACCTACTCTGCCAGTCATCCATCCAAAAAATTACAAGTCCTGAGAAAAGTAACTTGACAATGAATCACTCAGGAAGCCCCGCCCACTCCCTCTGTCTGAGAATGGGATAAGAACTTCTCTTTCTCTAAACTCCTCCTTATATCCTCTCCATACTCCAACACTTTATTCCTCCTATACACAGGCCCGCCTGACACCAAACCATATGCTTTTTCCGTAACACAACACCATAGATGAAGATGGGAGGTGAAAACAAGGCATGAAACTGGCTGTGACGTTGATTCTAAGAGGTTCCTGGCTCTGGAGCCTCCTGGCTCCAGTACCATCTAATTTATTACCTCCATCACCTTTAGGGAGATGGGTCTGAAATCTGCTTTCCTAGAATCGTCCCCCACTGTCCTTGTCTTCTGTCTTGGGGCCCCCATTCTCAACTCCATCTGCTCATGGTCTCTGCTTTCCCTAAGTTCTGTCCTTTTGTCCTTGAGTAGTTCAGTGATTCTGGGACACAACCCTGAAAAGTTTCCTTCTGGCACGTCTAAGCAGGGATAGATAAAACCAGGGCCCTTCATAGACTCTGAGATCCTTCTCTCCCATCTCTGGCCTGAGTTCCCATCACTGGCCTGAGCTATTGTCCCCAACCCAGGGAACGAAGTCCCACATACCAAGCTCCTGTGTCATCTTGCCTGTCCCAGCCCTGGTGGGAACCTTAATAGGGATTGTTTGAGGGCTACTCACCGAAATCAATTAATGGAATCATCTGGAACAACCAAAACAGGGCGGTGTGCCAGAACAGAGATGCTTTTTTTATCAGCAAAATTGGCAAGAAAGTAAATTTCAGGCTCACGACTTTCAATTCCAGCCTCCTCAAAGCAGCAAATTGATTTTCCCTGACTGAAGATACTTAATCTTGAGAATTTAACATTTCTGTACAAGAGAATGTATATAAGTCTATATATATATATATTGCAATTCCAAAGGGAGCTGAATTTCAGGGAATGTGTGGAGAGAGGCAGTAGCAATGGGACTACATACAAGACCTTGGGTGTTTTCCATACTGAAAAGGAGACCTTTTTCTATATTGATTGGCTTTCTTATCTCTGGGTGTGGAGTCTTTGGCCTCACTGGATAATGGACTTGAGCAGTTACTCATTTCTTTTTGGTCATTTTCTGTGGGGACAAAATCCTCTTTGAGTCCACTACCTCTGCCCGCTGTTACAGGCTCCCTGATAAGAACAGACTAGCTCACCCCATCCCAGCAGCATCCCCTGATGGCTGGACATGCCTGAGGCTTGCTTGAGGGGGGCTGCAGGCTGGGGTGGAGGTAGTGAGAGGGGTCAGCTCCACTGAACTCTGGTGGTGTCACACCAGCCTGGGCTCAAATGCCAGCTCCTTCTGTGACCACAGGCAAGCAACGTCACCTCTCTGAGCCTCACTTTCCATATCTGTGAAACAGGTGTTGTAAGACTATCTGCTTCTTAGGGTTATTGTGAACATTCAGCAAGAAAAGGTGTGTGAAGTCTTTAACACAGAGCCTGCTCCTAAGGTTCCGCTTAATCTTGAGAATTTAACATTTCTGTATAAGAGAATGTATCTAAGTCTATATATACATGTATAAGTAGACTCACGGACTCTCAGATCCCTCTCTCCCATCTCTGGAAGTTCCCATCACAGGCCTGCGTTCCCATCACTGGCCTGAGCTATTGTCCCCACCCCAGGGAATGAAGTTCCATATACCTACAGCTCCTGTGTCATCTTGCCTGTCCCAGCCCTGGTGGGGACCTTAATAAGGATTGCTTCAGGGCTAGTCACCCAAATCAATTAATGGAATCATCTGGAACAACCAATACAGGGTGGCGTGCTGGCCCGAGTTACTCTTTCCCTTTAAGTCTTCTTAATTCTCCAGAAGGCCCAGTTTTCTCACCTCGAAACTGGGGATTTCTCTATAGTGCTGAGTTGCTATGGCACTTAAAGAGGCAGAAACTCAAATGCTGACAGGGGCCAGGCAGGTATTGAAATAACTAAAGAAGCCTGGGTGGGAGTCTGTAAACTGGAGATAAACATTGCCTCTCAGCTCCTGAGAACTGCTGCAACTGATGTTTTTTTTTTTTTTTTAAATACATATATAAATAAGCGATGTGTGGTCCCTCCAAATCATGTGTATAGGCTGCACAGACAGACCTGTGTGTCACCAGTTTGCAACAATAAACAATAAAAAGTTAGCCTTCGCTGCATGCCTACTTTGTGCCAGGTAATGCTGTGAGCTGAATACATGAATTCTCCCATTTAATCATCTCAATAACTCCATAAGGTGGGTGCCCATTAGCTGGTCACCTCCAGTGTGCTCCGGTTAAGTAATCTACCCCAGGAGGGAATTTTGGGACAAGAGGAAAGGGTTCAGCCTGCTTCCCTGGCTTTTGTTTAGCCCACTGGAGGGCTGTGTGGCAGAGAAAGCCTTAGACCTAAGTGCTCCTGTACGCCGGGTTCTGGGCTAACCACTGTACAAACAGGAGCTCCCGAACCCTCTTGCTAATTGCTGCATGGTGAAAATAAGTATCCAAATGGAATACTTCCACCAAATGGAAGCCCAGAGACATGAAGTGACTTGCCTAAGGGTCACCAGCAGAGACATCACCCCAGACTCAAATCCTGGTCTGTCTGACTTAAAACTGATATAACTTGATGCCAACAGGCAAAGCCACACTGAATTCTGCCTGGGAGTTACATTTTGATCCCCCTACCTGCTTCTGCGTGAAGGCAGGGCTAAGGCTGTATGTGAGAGAGGCCAGCAGATAGGTCAGGAGGAGTTGGAAGCTGAGATTGGGAGCGTCTTCCTAGACCCTCCAGCTCAGGGAAGGGTCTGTCATATACCTGGTGGCAGCCTGTGGGCCGATGACCTCTGAGAGCATGCCTAGGTCAGATGCAAGGGGGAGGGCCCGACAATGCACAGAGACCCAGGGAACCTGGCATTCTCACCCCTCCGCCCCACTCCCACGCCTTTCCTAAGCCGCTTTCCCTCTCACCTGGTATATGCTCCCCCACCCCCAGCACTGAGAAAGGTCTAAGTGCTTGGAGAAGCTGTCTTCCGACGTCCTCTTTCTTCAAAGCTGTGCGGCCCTCCCTGCAAAGAACACTCTTTCCCAACGTTCTCCTTTACATTTTGCCTACATATTTTTACAGCCAAACAGTGCTTTCAAAGGCCTCCTTTTTCATCTCCTAATTAATTTTTATCTTCCAAGGCGGAGGGAGGACAACACAGGAGACGCTGTTTGTGATGTCTGCTGCTCCCTGACAACTCTTCAAATGAAATTTCCTTTGGAATGATGGGGCTGCAGGGTGGGGGCGACGGATCGAGGGCCCCCAGAGAGCCCGGCGTCCCGCTTCCTGCTGTTGCCATCTTTGGACAGAAACAGGTTCCCTCCCTTGTGAATTCTACTCTCAGTCAGGGTGTTCTTTAAGACAGTGCGCAGCCTAACCAGGACCATACTAACCACAGAAATCAAGTTCATCCGTCCTGTACTTCGGGCCTTTGAGACAGGCTACCCGCTCGGTTCCTGTCCTTGACCTTGTCTCCCGGATTTGTGCCACTTGGCTGCCGCCATCTTTAAATCCCATCCTTTCATTCAACAACGGCATCCACTCAACACGTATTATTAGAGCAACTATGACGTGCCAGGACTGTGCAGGGCTGGGTATGTGGTCAACTGACTGTGGCTTCACTTTTCCCCAGCTGCCTCCTGAGAACTGTGGCTGGGCCCTTAGAGAAGCCATATGAACGCAGCTACCAAGAGCATAGGCACTAGAGCTGGACTGCTTGGGTGCAAATCCCAGCTCTGCATTTCTCTAGCTGTGGGACATTAGGCAAGTCAGTTAGCCTCTCTGGGCCTTCCTTTTATCATGTGTCAAATGGAGACGACACATGATGTCATCCAAGGCTTTCAGGGCTGTTGCGGAGGATGTTATAAGTGAATACAGGTAAAGTGCTTGGAATGGTGCCTGGTACAAAATAAATGTTCATTTAGCGTTACTGTTATTGTTGACTCTGCCAATGTCTCCTAGATATCTGATAGCTCCTCCTGGACCTGCCTCCTGTTCAACAGTGGTGCAGCCTTGCCATATACCCTCTTAGGCAGGGGAGGACCACCTCTCCAGGAGAAGACCCTGGAGTGAATGTGGGAGAGGCACTGGGTGTGAAGACAGAATGTCTGACCCTGTACTCGGCTCCACCAGTGATCTGCTGTGTGATGATGGGCAGGGCCTGTTTCTCTAGGTTAATCTCAGGTCTCCTTCCAGCTCTAACCTGCAAACATTCTGTGCTAATCATGAGGCTATCGCCTGGCTGGGGGGAAGGTCTAACTAGGAAGTCCAACTACAGAGGGCAGGGGTTGGGAAGGCAGGGGATCGGTTCGTCCAGGGACCTTTAGGGTGGATGTAGTGCTTCTAGTTCATCTGATGAGGGGGGTGGTTACTGTATCTACATTTAGGCTCCTCTCCCGGAAGTAACAGTCCCATTACTGCTGCTGATGACAGGGAGCCTGGGCCAAGGAGAGCTTCACTAGAATTAAGGCAGGAGACAATGTGGCCAGGCATAAAGAGGAATTAATTGACCATCGGGAGAGCAAGAAAGTGGATTTGGTGATGCAGGGGGTGTGCAGCTGTTGTTTCTGACCCACAGACCTCTGTAAACATGAGCCCATGAGCCCTGGCATCCCAGCTAGGTGACAGCATTTGTGTCTCTCCTCTGCCCTCCTTGCTGTGCCATGTGCAGAGAAGGTGGGTGAGGGCACAGGAGGGTGTGGGAGGTGCTGCTTGATGCTGGGGGCAGGAGCTCGGTGGGGAGCTGGGACTAGGCTCTTGGAAGCCAATCTGAGCATCTTAGCATGGAGGGAGGCAAGGACATCCAATCAGCGGCAATGAGCCTGCAGCAGGCTTATTTATGCTGTTTCCCTTTGATCGGGAGCCCTGCTTAGAGATGGGCTCATGTGTTATGCATGAGAGGTGCTCTGGCACAGTCAAAGGGCTGGGCCATAGCCTGGGGATGGCACGAGCAGGCAGACTTGTGTGCACACACATACACACACATGTAGACATACATACATACACAGTACATTATACACACAAACACAGACGTATACATATGCATGCATGGACTATTATATACAAACACAGCCCCGCCACACACAGAAACACATATGCATGCATGGGCCATTATACACAAACACAGCCCCGCCACACACACAGACACATATGCATGCATAGGCCATTATACACAAACACAGCCCCGCCACACACACAGACACATATGCATACATGGGCCATTATACACAAACACAGCCCGCCACACACAGAGACACATATGCATGCATGCGCCATAATACACAAACACAGCCCTGCCACACACACAGACACATATGCATGCATGGGCCATTATACACAAACACAGCCCTGCCACACACACAGACACATATGCATGCATGGGCCATTATACACAAACACAGTCCGCCACACACAGAGACACATATGCATGCATGGGCCATTATACACAAACACAGCCCTGCCACACACACAGACACATATGCATGCATGGGCCATTATACACACACACACACACACACACACACACATACACACACACAGATTCATGTATGCATAGGCCATTACACAAGCATACACACACAAAGGCTAGTATACACACATACAAACACACATGCCAGCACTGGCCATTACACACACAGGTCCATCTGCCCTCCACGTATCTAGGCACACCCATGAGGATATTCAAGCAGACAGACACATGTATTTTCTCTGCACACATACACATGTAGACCCTCTGGTATATACTTGTACACATTCATAAGCAGGTGTCCAGATCACAGAGATGCATCACACATATGTTCAAGCACACATATACATAGATGCAGACACATGTCCCAGCAGAAATCCACATATGTCCCCACACAGGCAAAGTTGTGCACAGCCACACGTGTGCACACATACACACACATTCCCACATATCCTATACTGCTACATGCACATGTGAAGCCATGCATGTATACACATCCTCACCTACTCACTCACAGACAGAAACACGGAGTCCCATGATAACGCTGTTATCTTCCCCTCACTTTAAATCCACGGTAGTGATCTCTTAGGCAAGTCAACCAACATCTGTCTTAGCAACATCCAAGAGGGTTGGATGTTGCTCCTTTCCTCACTCACTGTCTCTTCACTATAAAGGTGCTTTCAATGACATGGTGGGGTCTGGGCGGCAGGGAGAGGAGAGAGTGCTGGGGGGCTGCAGTGCCCAGTAGGTAGAAGTCTTTCCTACCCAATCCCTTCCTTCTCTCTTCACTGAGGCCCCACTGAAGGCTCCACCTACCACTCAGAGGCTTAGCCTAGGAGGAGGCAGGGGTGGGCAATGGGGAATCGGAGCCCAGAGGAAAGGAAAATACCCCAGGCTTCCATTCCAGGTTGATTGAGAGCAGTTGAATAATAGAAAAACATATAAATAAGTGGGCCTGCAGCCACAGAGTTCCCAAATCCTAATCATTTCAGAGAAATAATTAGAGCAGTGATTCTCCAAGCATGAAGCCTGGGCCAGCAGCAGCAGCATCACTCTGGAACCTTTTAGAAATGTACATTCTCAGCTCCATCTAGACCTAGATGGTCTAGATGATCTAGAATCAGAAACTCAGAGTGTGGGGCCTGCAAGCTGTGTTATCACAAGTCCTCCAGGTGATCTGAATCCACACGCACGTCTAAGAACCAATGGCCTCGAAAAGGGGTTTCAAGAAGGCAGGCCTGGGTCCCTCCTGGCTCCTCCAGCTGGGAGTCCCTGGACAAACCACTTTGCTGCTCTGGGACTCAGTTTCTACACGTGCAAAGTGGAAATAATTTGAGTACCAGCCTCTCAGGGTTTGTCACGAAGGTTAAATGAGGCTCAGCATTTAGCACAGTGCATGGCCCACTGTGACATCTCAGTGGCAGTAGCTAGTGATATGGTGACTTTAATTTCTGGGAGGGCCTTTGCAGCTTCTGGTTCTTGGGGCCAGCCAGAGTCTCCTAAGCCCTCAGCTACTCCAGTAGAAGGTGGGAAACAGTAGGGCACTGAGCCAACACTTCACAGAGCAGGAGGAGCAATGAAATCATGGCCAGACACCCATTAGAGCAGTCGCTTGGGCAGGTGACAGGGACTTTATCTGCTGACACCAGCATTCCTAGAATGTAACATGCTCAGTAATGTCTGTAAACACTTGTTCATGTTCTAAGCCTCCTCCCTTCCTCTCAAGATTTGGCCCTGCTGCTGTTTCCCCAACCTCAGGCTGGCTTCCTCGAGATGGATGGCACTGAGGCCTGAAGCCAAGGGCAGGGAGCCCCCTGGCCCCAGGCCTGTGTGTCTGGGCCACTCTTCCCCTCCTTCCCGCTTCTCCAGGCTCCTCTCTCCACCCGTCTCCCTTTGATGACTTAAGGAATCATAACACATTCACATTGCTCATCTCGGGCACAGAAACTTCTAGGATTTGTTCTGAGGCCAACCCATTTGACCCACATCACCGAAGCTCCCCAAAGTCAACTAGTCCTAACAAGGCGGGGCTGAGCCCTGGGGGCTTCTGACCCATTGGCCACGTGCGATTAGGGAAGGACAGAGACTCCCTTTCCTCTTCTGCTCAGTAAAGGGTCCGGAGAGGATTAGCTCATGGTGCTGCAATAGGAGGGAGAGGGCCTCACCTTGAAGAAGGTCATGGTGGCCCCATCCTTGACAGCCCCATACTCGATTTTGGTTTGCTTGGCCAGGTCATCAGCAGAGTCAATGGGTGATTCCATGCGCTCCACAGTCAGGAAGGCAGCCAGGTTGGCCGTGTAGGAGGAGATGATGATGAGTGTGAAGAACCACCAGATGCCACCAATGATGCGTGTGGACAGGGCTTTGGGCATCAGCTCAGACCCTGGCGAAGAGAGGAGATAGGCAGTGCCGTACAGCATCCAGGCCAGCTGCTCAAGTCCCTTGGGTCAGGGATTCCTCTGATATTCTAGTGAAAGCTAAGCCCCTTTCCCAAGACCCGTGGTTCTCAAAGGTGTTGTCCCTGACCAGCAGCAACATCATCACCTGGAAACTTGATAGAAATGCACATTCTTGGGTCCCACCCCAGCACTCACTGAATTTCTGAAGGTGGGACCCAGCAATATGTTTTGAGTAAGCTCTCCAAATGATTCTGATGCAGGCTGAAATTTAAGAATCACTCTTCTAGAACAACACACACATTCACATTTCACAGGCTCATCAAAACCTCAGATGCCTAACTGTGGACCACTTATGCAGTCCCAGCTTAAGAACACCTGGGAGTCAGGACCCCAGGATTCTTGAGTGAATCCTGCTCCCAACTCTCTGTGTGGTCTTATGCCTCATACTTCCCTTCTCTGGGACTCTGCCAAACATGAAGAATTATCCTTCCTCTGTCCCAGCCTCACATAAATACTGTGGGTGCTGCAATGATATAATTTGAGAAGAAATTGCTTTGGAAATACAAATGGTATACAAATACACGATTGCTATGTGGTGCTTTGCAAGAGGGAAAAAAACCAACACTTTTTGAAGCTCTTTGCTGAAATATATCACTTTTCTTCCCCAACCTTAGGTATGGAGCTCAATTGAGACGACACCTTCTAACTGAAGTAATTAACTAGGCGGCTTTGAAGAGATTTAAATTGCAAGTGACTCCTGAACTTTCCAGAATATTTGGACCTGCAATCTGAAAGGCATCTGCTTTGATATGGATGATTATTTTTTTCTCAAAGAAGTCACTCAAAGGAGAGTTTTTCAAATACATAAGTATTTTTCTCCCTCCTAATGAAAACCACACGGAGAATACATCAGGGGCCAGTGCTTTGAATAGCAGCAGGAGGTGGAAGAAGAGAAGTTATTACTGCATTGAGGGGCTTCCAGGTCTTCCCCAACTGTCACCAAACAAAGATGATGGACAAAAAAGCAAAGTGAGGCTCCAAGACACTCATTAATAGCAAGGACACACTGAGACACTTCCCCTGGAAGCTGCCTGTCACTTCCTAGCTGCTGGAGATCACTGAGGCTCCATGTCCCCTCCTCAATCGGCCACTCCCAGCCTCCCCAGGTTGCTCCAAACCAGGTTTTGAGCTGCTCCCAGAGGGAGAGTAGCTTACTTCGGTTGCTTGATTGGTGAGTTCTGCCAGGCCCGCCAGACCTCTGCCCAAGTCCCAGCCCTGGCCTCTGCCATGGTGGAGAGGTTTCTTGCATGTGGGAAAGATTTGCTTTTTTCCTCTCCTCCTTCATTCAAGTGCCCAGCACAGAGCCTGGCATGTAGTGAGTGCCCAGGACACATTGGGATAACACCATTCACTCATTCATTGGGCATTTGCTGATGGAGGTCTACTGAGGACCAGGGTTTGTGTAGGTTACACGCAGATGACTGAGGGACAAGGATGTTTTCTCTGTCCCTTGAAGCCCCTTTCTGCCTGCCCCCTAGGTAGGTCCCTCGGTGAGACTCTAAAAGGCAGAGACTTGTCTGCACTCCCTAAGGTAAGAGGCTCTGGACATGGGACTCCACTGGCAGAGGCAATCAGCACATGGCTTGTGGCCAGCAGGACTGAGGCGTGGTGTCCTCCTCGGGGGTCTCTCCTGGCTGGTGGTCCCTCTCCCTGTACCTGCTCTCCTGCTCCCTGCCATCTCTGCATCTCACTCCCAGCAGTTGGAACAGGTGCTCTGCTTTCTGAGACATTTGAGTAGCTGCAGATATTTCCAAATCATATTGGCCTTCCGTCCAGAGTATGTAAGAGAATTGCATCCCAACTGTCACCAAGGAGCCTCACCTTGCTTTTTTGTCCATCTTCTTTGTTCGGTGACAGTTGGGAAATTGCATCCTTTTGTGTACCTCATCTTTGATGCACTCAGGCTGAAGTCCTCAACCCAGCCATGATCCTTCCTATTCCCAGGCGCCTCACAGCCAAGCAGCCATGGAGTCCCATCCACAGCGTATTCTGAAGCTCTCTTAGTCCATTTCTGCCCTCCACTCCCAGGGCCACCACCTGGCTCAGGTCTCATCACCCCATTTCTGCAGCCTCCCTGCCTCTGGTTTCCTTCCATCCACAAGCCCAATTTGCACAGCCGGATTGTGTGGTGATGAGGCCATGGGTGGGGTCAGCCGCGGCCAGCAGGGTGCTCTACGTCCACCTCAGCTGGAGCAGGAGGCGGGGGAATGTTTCCCGCATGCCGTGAGCTGGGTGGGTTTCTTAGCTTCAGACCCTGAGCCAGCTCCAGCCAGAGTGGAGGTGGAGGTTGGGGGTCTGGGCCAAGGGCACACACCTGGGTATCCTGGGTATCTCGGTGTTTCCAACATTCTGCTGGGTCATCAGGGTCTGAGGCTGCCCCTGGAGGTGTGGGCTAGTTCTGCTGATACCAAAGAGGCTGAAGACCCCTTGGGGAAAGGAGACCCTGGACCGGGAGGCCCTGGGAGAGGATGCATACCTTGCTGCATCAGTGATCCCATTCCAAACCAGAAGCTGTTCAGCAGAGTGAAGTTATTTTCCACCACCTCGGAGCCAGGGTTGCAGGGGTGAGCATCATACCATTCATAAGGGCTGAACCTGCCATAGTAGGAGAGGGACAGTCAGCCTGGGAAGCAAGGGGCATCCACGCCCCAGCAGGTAGTGGTTTAGCAAACACGGCTGGGGCAGCAGCCTCAGCATCAATATTCTCATGGTTCTGCTGAGAGGCCGGGCAGGGGAGATCGGGCCACATTTCTTCTTATTCTTTATTGTTAGTGCCATTTGCTGGTTTAAAGGTAATTCACCAGCATCTCTTAAAATTAAAAGCGCACATGCCCTTCAGCCTCGCAATTCTGCAACTCATTATCCACCCCAGAAAAAACCCTCTTACATGGGTGTAAAGAGAAGCACATAAGGGTGTTTATCAAAGTGCAGTTTGTAATCTCAAAGAAACTGGAAACCACCAAAATGTCCTTCAACAGAGGAATGATTAAATAAACGATGCCACCACTGTACTGTGAAATATTATGTGGCCGTTAAAAGTGAACGAGATACTGGAGATGTCCCAATGGGACATATATTGTTGAAGATCTAAGCAATAAAAATATTAAAAGCAATGTAATAAAGGCAATAGAAAATAAGAACAACATGACCACACTTACATAAATAGATTCTCGAAGAAATAACTATTCAGTGCTTTATGTGTACTCATACAAAAATGCATGCTAAAGGGTCTGAAAGGGCCTCTCTATCAAAAATATCAGTGTTTACTTCTGGGGAGGGGCATCAAAATAGCAGAAGGAATTTCAGGAAGGCCTATTGCTCTATATGCATTATATAAATTTTTAAAACTAAGAACATGGTATTGAATTTTGGGTATAATAAAAAAACCTTAAAATGGAAAAAAAGCAGAAGACATGCTTTATAAAATATTCAGACAGTATAGAAGAATACAATCTGAAAGGGAATGCACTCCAACATCCTATCCCTCAGAGAGAACAATGTGTTATATAATTTTTTTAGATTTTTGTCTTTAAATATACAAATACATATATGACAGGGAAAGAAGGATTACTTCAAGTTCCCTACTGCCTTCTAAGGACGAGGAGTCCTGATTACTGAAGGGAGTTTTTGTTTACTGCGTGAGTTCCAGTTGAGGCTATCTACATTTGAAGAAGCTTGTGACATTGAGGGACCCTGGCTGGGGACATGTTCTCTAGGTTTGTGGGGGAGGTTTCAGGATGCTGAGAGGACAGACCTGGAAGGAGAGACAAGTCCACTGGAATTTCGTTTTGCTTTTTAAAATGCAATTAAGTGTGATGTTGTGACGTCTCTTTTCTGTCTCCCTTCTAGAAACTGGAATATATTATACATTGATTACCAGTGCTCATGTGGAAAGAATTTTATTTTCATGAAGCGGGAAGATCCCTCAAATAGGAAATTCCAAAGAAAGGTTTCAAACCAAGACAGGGATCTTCAAAGAAAATGCCCACAAACTGGTTAGAGGCTCTAAAATCCACAGGGAAGAGATCTGGGATCGAGAAAGCAGAGATGAGAGGCTATTGCGAGAAGGGTTTTTGGAGAGAGGCTTTGAAGGGCTGGGTGTCTGGAGTCCCCACTTTCTCCACCAAGTCGAGGGATAGGGCTTCCCAGGAGGCAGGGCAGCTTAGTGCCTGGCCCTGTAACTGAGGAGACAGACCTGGAAAGTCCGAAGGCCAGGGGTTGGGCGGATAGGTGCTCTGCCGGTGGAGCCGGGAGAGTCCCTGCTGTATGACATTGGCCTGCAGGACAAGACACCACCAGGACTCAGGACACTGGGTCCACAGTGCTTCCCTTGGACCAGATGGACCCATGCAGAAGACAGATCCAGCCCAGGCCGACCTTGACTCCCATCCTAGAAGGACAATAGGATTCCAGCAGGACAAGGTCATGGGGCACAGGCTGCTAGAGGACCGGGGCGTGAGTGGGGAGTGGGCCACCAAGGGAGGCCCTGCCAGAGGGGAGCCACGGGGAGAGTGTCCACCTCTGAACACCCTGGAAGGTGGGTAGGAGACAAACTAAAGATGATTTTTGATGAGATCTCCTGTGTCCTGCTCTTTACATGTATCGGGCACACATACACAAATATGACATACATGGTATTTTTCAATGCAAAAAAATCCCTTATCATACCACTATACTGTCCGAGAACTTGGCTTTTCATTTAATGTCACCAACCTCTTTGCAGGTCAGTTCTTCCAGATCTACCTCACGCTCTGTAACCACTCCACAAGTGTTTCTAACCATGCCTGGACTGATGGGCAATTAAGCTGTCGTCTCTTTCCAACTATATGGTGCGCTCTGCTGGAAAAGCATCCTTGGACACACCTCTGTGGGCACTGATGCCCAAAGGTGGCCTTGTACTCTGGGGCTTGGCTGCAAAGGCGTTCTAGATTTGAGAGAATGCTAAAGTATGGCTCAATGGTGATGTTTCAACAGGAGAAGTTCCGGGAGTGGAACTGCTTATCATGATAAGAATAACTGGTTCTAGAACGGGCTTCTTGGTTATCAAATGCTGTTACAGGCTGGGGTCCTCACCGCCTACTGAGAGGTGAAAGCTTGCGGGGTGTCCATTTTACAGATGCAGAGGCCACCAGGATCCTGCAGTCAGTGGTACAGAGCATCTAGGCTCTAACCCTCCTCGGCCACAGGAGAAAATAGGAGTGGAATAGTGGCTGGGCAAGGAAGGAAGGTGTCACCTGGAGTTAATGGTGCATCTTGGATTTGTAGCTTGTGGCTGCAAGGGCTTCTCCAATCTTAGTAAATAGGAGTTAGAAGTTGACCTGGAGATGCTCTGTCTCCACAGAGGAGACTACACTCTGTCTGCAGCTGGAGTGTGAAGGTATAGACAGGGCATCCCCTGCGGCCGAAGCTCTTGCTTTCCCGGGATACTCATCTGTGCCAGATTTGGCTGCAACATGGCTCCCAGGAGCTGGCGGAGCTGCTCACCCTCAGCCCTGTCTCCTGGGTCAGGCACTTAGGATCATCCACTGTCATGAGTGCCAACTGTCCTGCTCTTTGTGGTGAGAAAGCAGCCTCTGTGCCCTTCCTGTTTCCTCCTACCTCACCGGGCATGAAGCAGAATATCCTGGTGACAGACCTTGTGCAATGCCTGTTCCCTGATGTGGGCCAAACAGACCAGGCCAGGCAAGTGTGCAAGATGGACAGTCCTGTGCCAAGCTGGAGTTGCCCCAGAGTGGACCTGGGGACCTGCCCACCCTTCCCAGGCCCCACCTCTTGCGAGTGTGGGCAGCTGTGTTCAGATTTCCAGCAGTGGGCATGGTTGCCGGGAGTGAAGGGGAGATGGCCACATTCACCCTACAGGTATGTTGTGCTTGACCCTGCCAGTGTTATAAAAAATCAGACTGCTGGCCCACACAGAAAAACAGGGAGACATCACATAAAAGTCTCAATCTCTCTCTCAAAATCATGAGCTCTGCAACATTGGTCCTGTGTCTCTGCCTGGTACAACGTGTTGGAGCTGAGCAGTGGCTGCCCCCTTCAGCCAGGTGAGCTGTACAGGGTGCCTGAGTCCCTACCACTCCCTGCTGCCTGTCCCTACGCCTGCTTCACTCCCTTTGGCCCTGGCAGGCACTTGCATTTGTCACCGTGGATATAAAGTTAGACCGGTCTGGGTTTGAAGCCTAACACTGCCAAAGAAACACTTTCTGATTCTGGGCAATTCACTTAATCTTCCAAGCCTCAGTTTCTGCTTCTATAAACCAGGGATAATTATACCCGCCTCAAGACAGGTGTGAGTGGTGTTGTGTGGTGCTGAGTGAGGTGACAAGCGCCCTCTGATGCTCTTCCCAGTTCTGTTGCCAAAACTCTTGTCCATCTCCTCTCTTCTCAGGGCCTCCTATCATTCCAGCAGCTCTAGGAATCCCATCTTTTCTAGAAAGTCTCCCAGCCTAACCTTGGGCAAAAGGCTCTCACCTTCCCAGGCAGGAGTCAGGGTGGGAAGCAGGCGTGGCTGCCGGCAGCTGGCGAGGGGCCAGCAGTGAGACGGGGATGGGACACACATCAAAAGGGCAGAACAGATGCTGGAAAAGCCGGAGGCCGTGGGAGCCAAGAGACCGCGGGAGCTGCTGAAATCGTGGTTCGAGCTCTGTAGAGTGGCCCCTGGCTTTCAAAGCCTTGTTAGACCATTAGAGACAAGAGGTGTGATGAAGGCCTCTCGGTGGCAGGCTTGGCGGCTGCTGTGCCCACCAGGCAGTGCAGCCCCGGCAGCTCCAAGCCTCCGGCAGCACAGGGCTCGGGAAGCAGGATATTTCATGGCTCGCAGCCTTCCCTTTGGTCTCTCGAAGTGAGGGAGGAGGCAGCGGGAGGCAGCGGAAGGGAGCGAAGTAGGGGGAGGGTGGCTTTGAAAGAAGGCTCCGGAGAAAAAAAGGCAGAAAGCGCCAAGTCGTTGGATCTCAAATTCCCTCTCCAGAGAAGTCTCTCTTTGTACTTTGTTAGGATTTAGAGAAAAAAAAAGGACCAGATCAGGGGCTGGAGCTAGAGCCCCAAGGGAGAAGGCAGAAGGCCCAGCTGGAAAGGGGCAGGGAGCTGGCCCCCGCAGCCACCAACCCGGGGCAGGGGCGGACTACTGGACGGAGGTGTGGGTCGTAGATAAAAGGCCTGGTGACCCCCATGGTCAAATGCAGCAAGTGTCACTTATTGGCTGCATGACTGGCAAGTGGTGAGACTTTCCGAGCCTCCAAGGGAGGCTGGGAGAATTAAATAAGATAACGGCTGCAAAGCGCAGAGCACAGTGCTTGGCAAGCACCAGGCGTTCAGCAAACACCGGGCTAAACCTGCCCCTAGTGACCTCTTCCTACCACCCACCAGCAAGGCTGCGCTATGTCTACTTTATCTGAACAACCAAATGTGCACACATGTTGCTAGCATGGAGCCCAGACAGGGATGTGTGCATGTGTGCCACGTTTCTGCATGTGGGGATGGGTGTGGGTTAATTGGGCACTGTTCCCCCTGCTGTTGTGGCTTCGATAGACTCACCTGTCTTCCAAGTTCTAGGCCATCCGCTGGGCCACCCAGTGCCCTGGGTCTGCTGTACCAGGTGCCTGGCTCAGGTGGTACAGCTTTGGGCACCAACTTGACCTCTTCAAGCCTGCTAATGGGACCTGAGGTGCAACTGCTGCATCTCAGAGTCACAGAAACAGACCGGGGTGAGGACCACGTGATTCAAGTGCGGGGCCAGGGAGGGGCAAGGCATGGAATGTTCCCTGAGGGATACAAAGGAATCTGAGCCACGGGGAGTGGAAGAGGACTGGGCACAGTGGTGGCCTGGGCCTTGGGCCTTCTGTGCCAGGGGCTGAGGAGGTGAGGACCTGCCTGGCCCCTAAACCTTCAACCTTGGGCCCGACATCTGGCCAAGGAATTGGCTTACCTGGCGATGACGAAGAGGACACAGCTGACACCCAGGTAGGCGAGGAGCACATACATCCAGATGTCTGGGGACAGGGGATTGAGGAAGGAGAAGACGCTGGGGTTGGTGCCATTGGGCTTTCGATACAGGATGCTCACACCGAGTGTCATGAAGGGCTTGGAGAAGTCAATGGCCTTTTCTCGAACATGGGTGATGGTCAGGGGGGCCACGGCCAGATCTGCCTTCTGCAACCAGACAGAAAGAGACAGACCGACTGTGAGCAGCGTCTCAGAAGAGCGGGAGAGAGAACACCCTTGCTGGAAGAGAGATGAGGGTGGCATCAGTTGTCCAAGCCCCAGGTCACTAACCGTTCTTCTGTTTCCACATTTACTAACCCTCCTTCAGGGCCAGGTCGGGGTGCTGGGGAGACAATGATGAATTCAACTTAACCTCTGCTCTCTGAGAGCTCACGGTCTTGAAGGAGAGGGTGGTGGAGTAAACATGCAGATAATGGAACTCTATTAAAGCTGTAACCCAAGCGCTCCCCTCTCAAAAATGGTGCTTTGTCAAATAAATGCAGTTCAGTAACCTACAAACATTCAAAAATAGCTCGTGCCTTTTATTGGCGTCTTTCAAAATCACAAAGAGGACACAGAATGCACCACGACGCTTATTTAATTCGCTTTCCTCTCCCATCCACTTCTCGAATGCTTCACCACATTCTGGATTTGATATCCTAAAGGCCCTCTAAACATGGGTTGGGCAAAGGTAATACCCTCGTTGGGAGAAACCAGGCAGGCTGTCTGGGCGCGGTGGCTCATGCCTGTAACCCCAGCGCTTTGGAAGGCTGAGGCAGGAGGATCGTTTGAGCCCAGGGGTTTGAGAATGGCCTGCAAAACATAGCAAGACTCCATCTCTACAAAAAATTAAAAAGTCAGCTGGGTGCAGTGGCCTGTCGTCGCAGCTACTTGGGAGGCTGAGGTGGGAGGATTGCTTGAGGCTGGGAGGTAGAGGCTGCAGTGAGCTGTGATTGCGCCACTGCACTCAAGCCTAGGCAACAGAGTGAGATTTTGTTTTGAAAAATA